>NC_142811.1:3823187-4133187 GCF_049724085.1 Artemia sp. Qi Xiang Cuo
TCTCAACTATCAAATAAAATCAAAATTATCGTCACATCCATATGACTAAATAAAAATAACCGAACAACGACGTGCACAATTACAATAAACCCGTTTTACAACTACTTTTGGGATGGGAGGTGGGTGTGTCGATTTAATTTAGTAGTATAGAATCTTATAGTAAAAAGACGTCTGTTTAGTAATTGCTGAATGGTATAAATTTTAAATTTTTGTAAAACGTTTATATAATCATATAATGTATTTAGATACTAAGCTTGATTATATAGTTCAATAGATATATAATGATATATTTTTAGTATATGAGTTCAAATATAATATTATAGATGTAGATTTTTATAATCAGTGTGCATGTCTAGTTGGATAGTCTATTGGCTGAGATTTAGATTTTGTGGGGTTTGTATTATTTTCGCTGTTGACAAATCATAGTTTGTTTTGCCGACTTCATCATATTACAGTAACAGAGTCAATTTTCAAGTGTTTCATTATTCCCATGTCCCGGCATTCACTGAGTGGACAGGTTACTATTACCACTTTAAGTAGGACAATAAGCATATCCGTAAGGAAGATTTAGTCATGTTGTTACTTAAATAATTAGCTTGTTCATTTTTTAACAATACGACGTGTTTCCGCTGTATCTGCGCGTATTAATAGGATAAACATTAGTATATTTGATTATAAATATATAAATATCTCTACACTTTTTTTTTCTAAAAATAGGTTTTTAAATCTTTTTATAATTTTTTGGTATTTAATCAAACTGATTATCAGCTCTTAGGCCAGAGTGTCTAGGACGGTACTGAAAATAAGTTCTAATGACTCTCTTATGAATATTATATATAAAACTGAGACTCTCATGAGTTTCAATTTCAAAATAATCCAGTTGAGCTGAGTCCCGAAGCTCAAGTATTGATATAGAGTATTACTAGATCCTCCTCTTATGTGTCTGGTGGCTCACTTGTTTGTTGTCATGCATTTTGTATAAGTAAATTAGTTATTATTTTAAATATTAAAAACGAATATATAAATTCGTAGATACTTTATATCAACGATATCTTTTAATGATATTACTGACAGAAAAACGTGATAAAGTATCATTCATTGTTTTCAAAACAACCAATATTTTTACCTGATTTTTAGATTTAAGGTTAGTCATGTCATAAAATTTTTTCTGAGAAAAATGCATGTGGGTTATTTATGTAGTAAACTTTGTTACATCCTGATGTCTTTTGTTACGAGATAACTTAAAGTTTGTTGCGAGGAAGAATCTATGTGAAAGAATCAGGGAATGAACGGTTTCGCTCTTATTTATAGTGGCCATCTACTCTTCAATGATTATCTAATTGTATGTTTTTATTAAAATTGTATTGATGTTATGTTATATATTTTTTCACTAAATACTTCTAAATATCTAATTGGTATTCATTACGAGAAATAAAGAGAATATCATGGAGAATATTCAAAATAATTATGTTCCACTTCTTTAAAAAATTAACCGTATACCTGTTAGGGTCCATGTCTTATCTATACATGATATTCTATCGTTCTTTAAATTGTCTCATGCTCGTTTTCATTTACTTAAATTATATACTTATAAGTTGTTATAAAAAATTAAACTAATTATAATCGTTAATTTCACCGAAAGATAAACTTATCTTAAACTTTAGTGTAATAAACTTTTTTTCTATTTTTATCGCTAGAGGGTTTATGTACTCTTTAATTATGTTTATGTATAAATTTTTTTAATTATAATGATTTAATGAATTGAACGCTATGAAAAGGACTAAACCTACTTACATATTGTATATGAATCGTTATAACTTAACAAATATTATTCTAATACTAGACATTCTTATTCATTCTATTTTCTACATGTCCTAGTTCGCTTGAAAGAACCACTTTGCTTCAAAATTGTATCGATCAATTTGGAATACTATTATTTTAAATTAATTTTGTAGAAGATATATATATCTATATATTCTGATAATATATCGTATCGGCTACTAATATTTTTAATATAAAACTTATATATCTAAGGTGATTTCTTTGGTTACATTATTGGTTTGACATTGTATAACAAATTAATTTGTACTTTTTACTATACACTGTACTGGTTAGTACCGTGGACCTTTTCCATTTTTTATTTCTTATACTAGAACGTATTTGCAAACCTACCCAGCGGGGCTATAACGGGCCAGGCTGGGAGAGTCTTGGTGTGTTTTTATTTAGTATCTTAGTTATACGTCTAATACAAATAATTTGTTGTTATCTTTCTTTTTATATGTTACTAGTTTAAGTCACATAATTTTTCATAAACAATTTCCGTAATGATAGACTTTTCTCCTTATCCATATAATTTTTTTTACTGAGTTGACTAGTACGAGTTATGTGTATATATTGATATACGTTGTTATTTTTTTAAACTTTGACTGAATGTTTTAAAGTTTTTAATAACTTCTACTACAATAGCTGGGTTTGACTTCAGAAAAATATTGGGTAGTTCATTTTAGATGAAAACTTTTCCTCTAGACACGTATAAATACTATCAGAAAATCTAACAACAGACCCAAAGCTGAGATGATAGTCATGTATAATGCCAATCACCGGAATATAAATGCACATGAATAGTTATATAGTGAATTGAAAAAAAAAATTTAGTGTGCAGATGCATCCCACTCAAATTTTTTAACAGAGACAACAACTAACTAGTGTGTTAGTTATCTATTGGTAATACTGGAATAAAATTAAACTCCAGCGTTAGTTGTTGAGGTCTAAATGCTTCACAATCCCCGGGGGGAGATCTTCTAGTTATGAACTTTGACCTTTTTTCACATATTGTATTGTTTATTGGAAAATATACAGACGTTTACAGGGGGGATTTTTGATGGTAGTTGGGGGGGAGGGGATAGGGGTGTCAGGGTGTGTTTCAGTACAGTATTGACTTGTTAAGTGGGCAAGAACATTTCTCTGAAGAGTTGGGGATATATCATAAGAATTATTAACGAGATAAGACATTCGCTAAAAATCAAAAATATGTTAATTAATTATTAATGTGATTAGATGGATCTACTCATAGAATTAACATACCAATTTCATATCATGTTTTTTTTTGTGCTTTCCTACAAGATCGGTCTGGTCCTGCTAGGATGGGGTGTGTAAGTGTTCATTATTCAGGAACTGGAACAAAATTTGAACTTAAGCGTAAAGAGTGTGGTATTGTAGAATAGGGACCAAAAAAATAGCATTAGAGATAATGTATTTACGTAATTTCACGATTGTGTACGTCAGATCAAAAATTTCGAGCATTTCATTAATATGTAAATTTTGTTTTAATTATTCATATGCTTTCATACAAACTAAACTCTTAAGTACTTAACAAGTTTTAATATATTATATGTAGTAAAATACTGCTGTATATACGTGAATAATTCAACAGATATTTGATTAGTAAAGATATGACATTGTCTGTACCCTCCTTTCTCAAGATATAAGGACTATAAAGATAGACCGTGTCACATAGATTATAGTATAAAATACATAATCTTCTTTTTTTTATTTAACTAATAAGCTAGTAAAGTTAAAATATACAAATATAACATCTTATTCTATTTTGATTGAATCAAATTATGAACTTTTCAGCTTATTAACTAATCCATAAATCCTTTTAGGATGAGCAAAAATAATGAAAAATTAATAAGAAATATTAAAAAAGAAAAATTTAGAAAAAAAATTGGGCTCTATATTTTAACGTTAGGGGGGGGGGTAAATTCCCCGGGGTAGTCAGGAAGAAGGGTTGGTTAAAATAAAGTAGTATTTTTAAGTCATAATATTTTTGTAAACAATAAAAAAGGAAACCAACATTAACCCCCCCCCCACCTCACCCCACAACTGTAGCGTGATTGGCTGTTGCCTAACCGGAAAGTGTCATACATGTAGAATTTATTTGCTTTGTTGCAAAAAATTTTCTTGATTGGTGATGTTCCTCTGTGAAATTATTTCATAATACTGTACGAATGCACACCTAAAATCTCACGTTTGTATTTAATATCCGATATTATAAAGAAAATCGTAACTTAGTCGCGTTTAGTGTATTTGGAAAATTTATTTGAGTTTCCTTGATTGATAATTAAATGGAATAAGATATAAGATTATATTAAAAATAAACAATTACACCTAAAGTTTGTTTTATAGAGATTTTATTATATTATATATAATAATGATAATTATTATAATAAAAAAATGCATTCGGTTGACTTCTAAACCATTACTGTAAGAATAAAAATCTGATGTTCTGCAAGATGAGATGGACTAACTAAGTTTGGTTGTTTTTAGATTTTGATGCATCTTTTCATTAGAAATCGTTGGTCTGGACAGATTATAATCATAAACATTTTAAATATGAAATTAATTGCAATTTTTAATTTTTAATACCTGAAATCTTGAGTTAATGAGACTGAAAAGTCTTCGAGATGTGCAGAGGCTAACTATTATATATAAATAGGTATTGTATAATTAAAATAAGTTACAGAAACTTGGATATAGATAGGTCTTTTGATGACAGTCAAATTATAGACTAGTAACGTCTTACATATTAACTGATCTGTGTCTTCATAGGAGGGTGTAAAACGGTCCTTGTCATCCAATAGGCTTTAGTATTTTTAAAAGTGAATAATTTAAAAAAATTGTCTTACAAGTTAGGTATAGTGAATGTGGGTTGTTTTTGTTTTTACTTTATGGGAGCCTGCTATTTGTTGGGGCCTAGTTATTTTCAAGTATCGGGCCCCCCCCCCCCACTGGATGTGTAAAAAGATTAATTACCATTCTAAATAAATGGACGTATATATCTATGTACGCGGTATAATTATTTTTGGGGGACGAGGGGGTGCATTATGGGGGTTTAATGATGTCGGGTGTGGGCAGTAAAAGTTTTTTACCATTAGTTGTGTGAATCTACTATTACTTAACATTTATACTTTATAAGAGTTTATTATATAACTAATCAGAAATTATAGTTTGTTAAATATGATTCTCTCAAAATGGACTTGATTAAAAAAAATTAATTAAGTATGACTGCACTTTTCCATTATTGTTAAAACCATCTGTGCCGATCTCCGGTTCGTGGCCGTCAGCCAGGACGTGCCCTGGGGGGCTGGGTGTCCTCCCTCCTGTGCTCTCGCACACACTGCCTGAGGAGCGTCACCCGATGTCACTAGGGCCCCAGGTCGAGCTGGGTTGACTCTGGCTCCGTTTACAGAGTCACACCACTGACCCGCGGCCCACCCCCACCGCACGGGAATCTCACGTTATATAACCAGCTCCCATTGCGAAAGTGAACTCACACCCCCTCAATTGTACCATTCCCCATGACGGCTAATTTAATTTTGGAATAACTTTGAACGGGAATAGATGAATTAAATATAATCAGATGAAGTGTTTTTTTTTTTTAGATACCTCTAAGTTTTTTTGTGAATTTTCAGTTACAAGTTTTCTTTTAATAATTCTAATTATTTAATAGTTTGTTAACTATTGTAGTATATTAGATAACTAATTATTTCTATTATTAGTTATTTTCCAATCGATTTTGTTTGTCGTGAGTATGTATTTACGGGTCAAATAGACTTTCAGACATACAATAGATCTGTAGCAAACAATCTTCTGATGAACAGAGAGAATATATTTTCTGAGTATATTCTCAAAATATTAAATTATAACGTAAAGTTGCAATGGTTTATATTCTATTAATTTAATAATGAATATTGAAAAAGAAAAAATGAAAAAATACATTTTATAATAAATATAAATAAGAAAGTTATTTAAAATATAAACTCTTAATCATTTATTATGTATAATAGTTATTATGGATAGTAGATTAGTGTTATAGTAAAATATGTATAACTTTGATCTAGTGTATATTATTGTAATTTTTTTTTAATGAGAATTTTTTTGTGAAATGATAATTATATTTCAGAATTGTCATTTGTTAAAAATGTCATCATCACTTGTTTGGGAAATTATTGGCAAAAACAGTGCTTTTATAAGTATATTTAGGACAAAATTCAAACCTTTCAACACTTTCAACACTTTAATTTAGTGGTATATTTGTTGAATTGGTATATTCTATTGTATTGTGATTTTATGGTAATTTATAGGATATTAGAATTAAATATTATTATTGATTTTCAATTTTTATATTTTTTGAATATTTTTTTAGTTGTATTGTCTATATACTTTGTTCTATCTGGAGTTGTCCTATAGACATAAATAAAAAAAAAATGATTATTATTGATATTTTATCTTATAATTTCTTTAATATTCATTTAATTAGTATGTCCTACTACTTACTTTGTACAGAAGGCGTCTTTTCGTGGAGGGGGGAGTTATTTGAGTGTGCACAACAAACTTGTTAGACACACACAGGTCTTCAGATCTCTTTCAAAATATTTCTTAACACTGTTTTATGATAAAATTTCATTCGAAAGTCTGAGAATCTGCTGAGAGTATAACTGACACTGGGCTAATTAGAATGTTTTCTCGACACCACACGGGGCTTCCAAAGCAAAGTCTGGTAGAAATTAAGAGTGATTTTAGATGTGTTAACAGTTCTAAATGATATTTTAAATATAAACTGTGTTGCATCTTAATAAGTTTTAATAAGTATTCTGTGTAATCAATTTTATCAATACAGTCACTAAATTCAATCTACTAACTTTTTTTTAGACTTATTTCTCTTATCTTTTATTTGATCATCTTAGATTTTAATCCTGTTTCTGAAAATGTTCTAATTAATTTAGTACTCGATTAAATGAAAATATCTTTAAAATTATTTAATTGAAATTATGGTGAGTGTATTTATAATGTTTTCTGATCTGTTGTGCAATAATTTTCAGGACCTTTACTGTAAAACACTATGAATAGAAGTTACTACTAAATAAACGCATAAGACAAATTATTTTTATTTCTAATTAGTCAAGTTTAATTAATTATTAAGATCTCTCTATCTGTCAAAGCACAAGAAAAGTTAAATGTTTTTTATAATATATTCTTGAAAGTCTGTCTGAATTTATGACAAAACACAAAAAGATTTGACAACCATAAAATGTTTTTTTTATTTTTTTAGTTTGGAAATATTATCAAATAACTCGATTAAATTATCGAGTTAAAATGACAGGAGTGAATAAGACTCTCTTGCAATTGTAATTGTAATGGTCTACAACCAGACCCTGTTCTTCTACTCAGTCTGACTGTAAATGATTGCGGTGCATATGACGTGACCGTGTTTTCATATCATTTTAGTACACCCCGATTCTAAATAAATCTATGCACTGGTGTATAACAAGATCAAAAAAATGCAACGGCTTATAAAAAAACACAGAAACCAACCAGCTAATTAATGCATATCTCGGTTGAGTATGGTAGGCATAAAACTATTTAAAATATAAAATTAAAAAGATGTTTTTTTTTAGGTAAATCTAAAAAAAAAGTAAAACGTAACAAAAAAATTCTAATTAGATTATATTTCCTGAGACGAATAATCTTTAGAATAAAGTAGTGTTGTAATTGAAATTTTATTAATTTGAATGTGTCTATGATTTGTCAGGTGTCTTTATGTTGGAAAATTGAACTTATCTACTGGAGAAAACTTATCGTTATGAATGAATTGCATTTTTAAAATATGTATGATCAAATATTGGTTGTAGTATTCAAGATTAAAAAAAAATAAAAGCGAATTTAATATTTATAAATTTGTATAAACCTATATAAAATATTAATTTATATAAAAGTTAATTAATAAAAAATATAAAAAACACAAAAAAACACTAATTAAAGCCAAATTCGTTGTTATTCGTATGTTACACTATATTTTATGACGACATACACAAGTCGTTTTATATAGGTAGTGGATAGTTTTAAGTTTGTTTGTTTGTTTTTTTTATATATAATGTAAAAAAAAAAAAAGAATAAATTTATTTTTAAGAATAATTATTACATTAAATAATATAATAAATATTGTAAATTTTTATTATTTAAAAATAAATAATATTATTAGTCTTTTAGTTGGCAGATCATTACTTAGTAAGTCTCTCTTAGTTTCACAAAAATTATCCTGTTCCTTGTATACATACTTTATTATAAGACTATTTAAATACAGAGGCTTTGTCCTCCTTTTTTTATTGCAGCGCTGCCTTTAATTAATTTAGTATTCACTTTTTACTGTAAAAAACATCCACCTTTATCTAGTCATTTATTAATTATATTGTGATATAAATTAAAAAAATGAAACCTCTGTGAAAAATCATACAATAAACAAGCACCCCTTTCACTGAACATTTTTATCATCCAGTTAATATTTTAAAATTGTACCCGTTATAAGATTGAGAGACTTCTTTTATTATACGAGTGGAGTATTGTTAGTTTTTTTTATGATTACTATCTTAATTCCCTTATAGATTTCTTTGTTATTAGTTTTGGAATTTAAATAAACAAAAAAGTAAAACTAAGGCATAGTTTTTCTAAAAAAAGAAAAAAAATGAAACAAAAAAAATATTCTATACTAGCCTTAAATGTGTAGATATTTTCTACTTACGGTGCGCTTACTAATATTTGGCCTATTAACTCGGTCCAGAGTTTATCTGTAAATTCATGTTATACCGAATTATATAATAATCTACGTTGGGGTGAAGGGGTCCCACTTTCGAAAATGTCGTGTGACAATCGTATATATAAAATTGTGAACGGTCCTACAATTAAAAACACCTTATATAATTCAGCGGTAGTTTTATGGAGAGATAAGTATTTAATATAGAAAACTTATGGAGATATGGACGTTGAAGCTAGAGGTCATAAAAATACAATATTATAATTAGTTGATATAGACTTTATTATCTTTTTAAATTCGTCGTTGGTCCCGCTACAATTATGCTGTCTAATGAGGACAAAGGACGCTGCCAGGTCTTGTTTAGGATGTGACTTTATGAAGAAGATTAGCATGGTTTCTAATATTCTGAATAAATAGTTGATACTTAATGTGAGATTTATATCTTCAAATGTAGATACGGCTGACGGAGTATTTTTAATCACCATACTTTGAATTCGATATCTATTTTTATATCATACGGGTATAATTTCTAAAGAGATATTATTATGTATTTGATTTTAACGCAAATGATTGGATTCCGATTTAGAGATTTCATCATGAATGAATACGTTGTTTTGTCTCGAAATAAAAATGTCAGGTATACAGATTTAAGAACGGTTGTGTTTATATAACTATGTTTATAAAAAGGGTAGTTTTTGGTCATACTACATCAAATAATTGTACTTGAGCGTATCGTGAGGTTAAAACATAAAACAGTCTGTATTAGGTTATTTTCAAAAAAAGAATTGAATGATCAATAAAATAGAATATTTTCTAGATGTATTTATTATAAATTTGAATAACACAATCTAGTAGTTTAGATTTTTTATTTACATAGTATACTTCTGTGTTTGAACGATCTTATTTTAACTTTTTATTCTGGTTTGCTAAATTAGTATAAGTCTATATACTCGTCAATGTGGATGATTGCTAATACAATAAATATTTTAAAATGCCTATCGTGGTTATTTAACTTGACGTCATCTCGTACCAAACGTTTTATTTTTAGATGTTTTTAGTATCTTCTAACTTGATTAAGTATATATTTATTTATTTTAGGTTGATAGATATTACTTTTGGTAGTATATTATATTATTACTCGTCTATAAGTAATTCATAATAAATTATTGTTAAACAATAAAATGAACAACACTCCTGAGGGCAATGAAAAATAATATAAGAGAATAAAGGATTTTATGGCCTGAATATAGTACAATCTGTATTATAAATTTATTATATCATATTGTCTTATATATATTTAAATCTAGATTTATAAGTTGTAATTTACTGATGACCTGAACTGTAAGGTTATAAAAAGTACTATCCAAGCTTTTCTGACCTCTGTAGTTGAAATATTGAATTATTAGGATTTATTCAAAATCAATTTAAGTTTGATAAAAATAAAATTCTAGTAGTAGAGTACTAAGGTAGTAAAAGTGGGACGGTTGTGTCCTTTCGCTATTGAAATAGGTTAGCTAGTATAGTTCATGTTGTATATATTTATATATGTATTGTTTATCTTTTTCGCTTTGATTATTATTAGCTAAAATTAAATAGTTTTTATAAAATTTTGAAAAAAAGTTTCTTATTCGATTAATCTAAAAATTAACAACTAGAAACAACTCTATTACTAACCAGATAAGAAATGTTGAAATGATATATCTGAAATAGGGGTGATTAACGCAAAAAAACTGTTGTCGTTGTTCTATATGAGGTAAAGATAATTTTCTTAGTTATCGGGGTTTTTAACCTCCGGACTCACTGTATATCAAACAGGCGACTGTGTGATCATTTTGGGGCAGTTCTGCGTACCAAGTCTGCCCGTAGAGACAGGTTATGTTTACTGGGTCACTTTCGGTATATAAATTAAGAAAAATATTCATCCGTTGAAACACGTAAAAGTCTATACTTACCAAAGTTAGTCTTCAGGGGTGTGCTTATGATGGACTTACATTTATAATGGACATTGGTTCCTCGGTGGGGTTTGTTCTAAGGAATGCTTGACTGATGGGCTTGAGGAGCTGAGTGAGAAGTTTGTGTCTTAGTTAGTGTGTGTTTTTAGATGTTGTTGATAGAATCCTTTAAAATAGTTTTTTTATTTGGTTAGTACAACAAAATGTTTTAGATAGAAACAACCCAAAGTCACTTTGTTAATTTTTTTTTTACTTTCGACTAAGTAGATAAATAAGGATGTATTAAATAACTTATTTGTTTTTTATTTTGAGGTTTTTAGTAATTTAATTTCAATGCTATATTATATTAAATTAAATAAATATACTTTATTTAGTAACCTATCAAGTAATTCTATATATTTTACATTATAATATTTAGTTACGATTTTGTTGTCTTCCATGTTAACAAATATCACATACATTAGAATTTATAAAGGTGTTATTTCCAGCTAGTTTGTTATTTGTGAGGTCATAATCAAGCAAGTTAGGTTATTATGTTCTTTCTTGGCATTTACTTATCACTGATCTATTTCTGTGATGTGTATAGAGTTCCTACTTTTTTTGTCTATCAAATGTATAATATTTTAAATAATTATAATAGTATAAATATATTGTTTATTGTGTTTTATAAATAATACTCAATTAATAATAATATTATAAAAATGTTATAATAATTTATATTAACTATTTATAATGTTGTCATATCTTGTAAATATTGCAAAGCCGCAACCTAACATTGTTTATATGTTTATTATTCATACGTAAAACGAAGTACCAACCAATCAGTATGATATCAGTAAGAAGCGGTAAGCATGAAGTATAATAATAAAATCATTTCAAAGGCGGTGTAACGAATAGGAAATGTTTATTATATACGAATAGAAATCCTTTAACAGTTCGGGTCACTTTGCGTTATTTAAATCTTCTTATATTAATTTTGGGAACAAAATTCGTCTTATGTTTATTTTAATTAACTGCAACGTTTACAAGTAACTTAACTTATTAAAATGTACTAACACACTTTTACATGTATAGAATACCAAATAACGTATATATGTTGCTACTACTAAAACTCTATAAAAAACACTACAAGTGCGTATATTTACCTTAAACATTCTGTTATATAAATGTTACTTATTGACCATTATGAATCGAAGTATAAACTTTTATTAGTTATTCTTAAGTTATCTAAAAAATACTAAACCTAATATTACTTTTTAAATATTCTATGTATATACGTTAATTTACGTAAAAAACTCAAAGTTTTTGTTATCTTAATTGATAATAGATAACTCAATCTCAATCATCTTTATACTTTAGTTTTCTAATATTTTAGTAGTAAATTATTCTTTTACCTAATAAATAGTACGTTTCATTAGATTACAAAGCGAAAACCAAAACCACACGAAATTCACAGAAACGTTTTGAAAAGTCTAAATGGACTAATAGTATAAAAACCATAAAAACGATTACGTTGTATCGGCTAGACAACTATATCATAATTACTTGTGGGTATTAAGGATGTTTGTTGTGGTGTTTAATTTATTGTCAGTTTAAAGTGTTTATTTGAGTTTTATGGTAGTATAGGTTTAAATGATAAAATAATGTAACTTAAGTACAATATATATTACAGATCATTTATTGAGATATTTTATGAAATAAATTTTATAGTATATATAACTCTACTCATAATTAGGTCATAAATTTGAAGTCTTATTTTTCTGTATTTATTATAACGAATATGTTACATTATTTGTATTAACTCACCAGTTGGCTGTCAAAAAAATCTCACAATTAGATTAAGACCATAAAAATCCAAACATAAAAAAGTTTTACATTTTTATAAAAAAAGAAAAAAAAATCAAGGTTTGTATGTCAATATGTTTTTTTGTCGACATGGTACCAGGTGTAGGCGAGGCGGCCATCGAATTATAAAATATTTTTATAACTGTTAATTTTTAATCTCGATATAAAAATAGTGAATCTTTATAATTTTATTACTATGCTAAGTAATATTGTAGGCTACGTTAATATCAGTGATAATTGTTTGAAATTTTGTGTATACATTATATGAATAGTGTAGTCGAAGTAACTTGGTAAATATTTGACTATTTATTGTAACTAGTAAATTGGTTTTTAATTTTTTTTTTTTATTCGAGTAGTGTATTTAATGATGGACAACTCATAATTTAACTTTTAATTATATCTTTTATCTAAGTATATTCCGAAGTACAAAAAAAGTCTTGTTGTTTTAGATAAATTGTTAAAATTATTATAGTCCATAGATTAAACTAACATATTCGAACAATTTTTTCGTAGAACGGTAAAACAAAAAGTAATTTATTAACTCTGTGATAACTTAAATCAGAGTTAGGCTGAGAAGGGGGATGTATCCGACTCGTTGATTGGCTGAGAAGGAAGCACGTGATCTAACTGTTTCCGGGAAAGTCATAACATTTGGCAAATTCCTGTTTTTCCATTCTCAGTGAGAAAACCATATAACAGACATGAATTGCTGTTGACATCCATAAATGTGACAAAGTCCCTGTTTTTCAAATTCTCACTGACAAAAACCATTAAACATCCATGAAAACAGACATAAATGTGAGAAAATTCATGTTTTTCAAATTCTCACTGACAAAAACCATAAAACATCCATAATTTGATGTTGACATCCGAGAAAAACATCAAATAAATCGAACAACACACATATCCATCCATGAAAACAACCATAAATGTGACAAAATTCATGGTTTTTCAAGTGATAAAATTCCTGTTTTTTCATTCTCACTGAGAAAACCATAAACCACGTGGTAATCGTCGGAGTATAAGACCCCTCTCTACTACCCTCAAGTTAAGATATCCATTTTATTCAACGTAGTTGAAAGTTCTGGAAATTAGGTCTTTGAGGATGACAACCCCGTCACAGCCTTCAGGGCAAGGGTTGTAATTTATGCCTATGGGCTTATGAGGTGTTTATAGAAATCGTTAACTTAGAAACTAAAAAAGGGCTCATTCGATCGGAAATTGAAAGGGCTAGTGCCCTTTTTAATAGTCGAAAGTGATTGGAAGGCTTGGCATTTTTATTGTAAAGATCGATGTGGGTATAATGTATTATTTATTTTGTTGTTGTTGTTGTTGTTTAGATCAGGGCACTTCGTATCGAAGGAGTTGTCCTAGGAACTTCGAAAAGGGCTCATTCGATTGAAAATAGAAAAGGCTAATGCCCTTTTTAATAGTTAAAAGTGATTAGAGGGCAACTAATCCCCCTCCCATACCCACCCTCCCATTTGCCCATTATGTTTAAAAACTAAATGTTGCCTTAAGATTAAATCAAAATGCACTGTGTTAATGCTAATTCCCAATAAGGCATCTCAGCAGTTTCCCAAGAACGACTCAGGGCATTATGTTCAAACTGTCGGGGCTACTTCTGCTCTTAAAATTTAACCAAATCAAAATAGCGTAAATATATCCATGCTATGAAAGAACGTAAATAGATTTTTTTGGGAATGGTATCATGTGAACAGAGGTATCAAGGTATCAAGGAATGGTATCAAGTTTTCTGTTTCATGTGAACAAGAGGAGGTATGAAACTAAATTAAACACTTCTATTTGTTTCCAGATTTTTAATAGGGTGTACGTTGTTAAAAATTGCTGAAAAATTTTCTCCAGCATACAAATAGCAGGCCAAACTATAAAGTCTTAATTAAACGAAAAGATTTAAACTATTATTTTCTTTTTCCCTGAAAAGGCTGTGTCAATATAAAACGAACAGAAATTACCTAAAAAAAACTTTTTCCACAAAATACGTTTTCCAAAGAAAAGTAAAGAACCCCATTAAGCCAAAAATGAGCAAATATAAAATCAAATAATCTACCAAGCGTGAAACTACCACAAATCAGCATCGATAAATAAAAAAAACCCTAAACAAATAGAAATTACAATAAATAACCGAGTCAAACTTAAAACGGGAAGAAACCAAGATGAGTAGGGCTTAAACCCCATATGCCTTTCCAAGGCCAGAACATAATTTGCACTTTACTGAAAAAAAAAGAAATGAATGTGCATTGCCAGTTTAATATACATATACTCATATTTAGTAATCAAAATGTTAATATTATTTGATTTATTAAAGTTATAAAAGTAAAACATTTATATTTTTTTAATAACTTATATTCATTTGCATTTTTTGTCATCTGCTGTCTTGGGTTTTGTAGCATTTTGCTAAATTCTGCTGCATTGGATTGCTAGTAGCATTTTGCTAAATTCTGCTGCATTGGGTTGCTAGTAGCATTTTGCTAAATTCTGCTGCATTGGGTTGCTAGTAGCATTTTGCTAAATTCTGCTGCATTGGGTTGCTATTAGCGGTAGTAATGTCGCTTGTAAGAAAGCGAAAGACGAAGAAGAATCATTTTAAACAAGTTTCACTTATTTTTATAAATATACCTCAAAATTATAGATTCGGGAAACATTTAAGAGCTTTGTTTTCCCCTCCAATGAATATATCATGATTTTCGTCATTTAGATGCTCCTAACCTAAATTTATTTACATTTTTACCTTACCTTTATCTACTGTCAAATCAGGTACCATCAAATACAGCTGTGTTATAACTGTCCACAAGGTTTATGAATTGCGAAAAATTCGCGACTTTCAATCTGTCACGTCCAGGTCAAATTGTATTTTATTTATTAAATGCTTTTTTGCAACGTTTTTAAAATCTGTCTTTTTTCTTGAGTAATGTTTCTCTCTTTGAAATAGGTTGGCACCAGATCTGGAGTTGATCCCAAAAATCCATTCTCTAATTTAATGGAAATATTTTAACGTCGCTGGCCGGCATGTTTGAAGGAGGGTGTTCATTGGGAAAACGCCCCTCCAAAATATTGATATTTTTACAATTTTTCCTAGAAATATTTTAAACTTCTATGTAACTTGGCTATTTTTGGTACTTCTTTCAAATCAGCCCCTCCCCCCAAAAAATCCGTGTCTGTGCCGGCACAGAAAAATAAAAGGAATTCGACAGGGAGAGGGGGGGGGCATTTGGAAAATTTTCAAAGAACTTATTTGGAAGCATTTCCTCTTTAAATTCAAACTTCATAAATATATGATGATTTATATATAAAAGAGGTTTTGCTCCTGGCATCAAATATGGTCGTTTTCACCCGGCTCCATGGATAAGAATTAATAATAATTATGTTTCATGTTTCTAGGACTGTAAAAATTCAGAAATTCTTGTTGGAGTTAAGTAAGTAATTTCTCATTGTTTGATGGGTTTTCTGAGGCTTTCAAACTTACGCAACTTTCTCTGCTAAATACTTAGGTTGCGTTAAGTATAACCTTTCACACTAAAGCAAGTTTTTCATACTAGGCTAGCGTGTAAACCCATAAAACCATCATAATCACCGTCTAAAATTATCATAATCCTCACATGCAATCTATTTAAAAATTACAAACGTGGAATGGAGATAGAGATTCAAGCCCTGATCCAGCGTTAAAGGCTTTCTAGGAAAAGTGTATTTGTTTATTTTCAAAATTTATTTATTACCATCCAGAAACTTTAATTTGTTGCTACTATATTGACTAATTCATAACGGAAAATAAGCTTAAATAACGTAAAGTTTTTTATAGAGCTTATGACACGTGAAGTTGTTTTATAATCAGTCAGCGTTACTCCTAACCAGATGTAAAGCTAGGTTTTCTGTGCCCCGGTACAATCTCGGTTTTGCTCCCATCCACAACTATCACTACAACACAATAATGAAACAAAATCCTGTTTGGTACCCCTCAAAGATAGGCATGAGGATAGTCGTCCCCCTTCCCCCTAGTTACTTCACTGCTCCTAATAAGGTATTATAATATTCAGTGCAGTCATGTTAACATTACAGGCGAGAGAGGGGCCTTAAGGCTCGTACCCCCTTTAGAGGGTACGTACATCTCGTCTGATCCTGCGTCTTCACGTCTGCATCTGGTCTTCAAGAGGTGATTATTGTGCTGCCTGCATGCGAATTAGTGCACAGTTTATTCAAGGGTAAATTTTTCCTCTAACTAGTGGCGAAGAAGAAGAAGAAAAAACACGGAAGCAAAAAAAAAATAAAAAAAAAATAGGGCACATCAATGTTGCTCATGCAAAACAGTGATTTTCCTTGTTGTTCAAGGTGGAGGACTGTAAGTTTCTTGCATGGGTTTTTGGCAATGGCGTTTCCAATAGTGCACTTTTCTTTTAGATCTGACGACATTTTGGAGAGGTTTCAGCCCGGGTTCGTTTCCAGGATTTTTTTTCAGAGGGGGGGGGGGGGGGGTTACAAAAGAATTTTTTTCGGGGGGTTTACAAAAAAACTTTAAGAAACACATCAACAACTTGTTTATATTCATTTTGTTACGTTTTTAAGAGTTGGACAAACATTTCGGGGAGGGACGGGGGAGTCAAACACCTTAACTCCACTGGATACGGCCTTGTTTCAGCGTATTTTTAGAAATTCCCATAAATTGTTTTTCAAGATAACATTGCACCATTAAGACTAATTGAAAATACAGATATCACTCCTGAATAAACTACAAATGGCAAGTTTTTCTCATAAGGTAGTTTTTTGTTTTTTTTTAATTTTTGGCTACTATGGGTCGCTGTTCATTCTTTATCTTCTATTTTGTTCTATTTATCTTCTATTTTTATCTTTATCCTTCTATTATTCGTTCTAGCTACCGCTGCAACCGCGAAAAGGGGTAAGGCCAATTATGATACTGTGGCACCAATAAATTCTTGTTACATGTTTTTTTAAATTCGTGTCCTGTCTTGAATAACGTTCCTCTCTTCTAAAAACCCTTTGGATCTAGATCTAGGTGGCTTCTAAAAAGGTGTTCTTTATTTTATTGGAGACCCTTGTAGGGCGAATCTCCCCTCTAAGAAGGGGCAAGTCTGAGTATAATATTTTTCAAAATGTCTCAATATGAGGGGTCCTGACCCCGAACCCCTTAAAATCATTTACGGTCAATGTTTCTAACAGTCTATAAACATTTTGAAATGTTTATTTAATTCTTCCTCACGACTGCTTTGTTTGCTTATTTAACCTTCAAGTGATTTTATGCCTACTTGATTTTGTAAAAGGACAAGGAACTCTCAAGGAAATAAACGCATGTGGTTGAAAACCGGCTAATTAGGATTAAGCCTAGTGAATGAAAAATGATTCTGTTAGCCTAGACAATGACCTAGGGTTCGATACCTTAGCATTCTAGCAAGGAATTGAAAAATGAATATAAATCCAAATCAAGACAAAACACAGGAATATGTTTCTTTAATGCCGGGGGAGGGGGCTGCTATTATTGATGGTTTCCTTAAAACGAAAAATATATCCAATTTTTATTTTTAAGACGAAAAGCATATCAATAATGATAGTTTGGCCAAGGAGAAACAGAGAATTTACTTGGGAAAATGTTGGGACAAAAAAAATTCGTGTTTTTACTGGCTCAAAATTTTACATAGTATCAGTGAGTAAATACAACAACGGGTAAAAAAGCGGGATTTTTGATTACCTTTCTGAAATAAGTTTAAAAAATAGTTTGATTGACATACGAAAATACATCACAAAAAAAAACTGAATTCAACCACAGTTTTTAATGCGGAAAAATCGGACAGTATTTTTTCTTCTTAGTTCAACCGTTTTTAATTGCCCTGCTTTCGAATTTGACTACTTTTAAGCCTCTGCTGGAATAATGCTATAAGGTTTTCTCATCTTATTAGCTAATTAATTAAAAAAAAAGTTTTTCTAAGGGAAGTAAAGAGCGAATTTGAAACTTTAAATGAACAAAATTACTGCTTCACAGTCTATTTAATATAGATCGATGAAACTATTGCAAATAAGCCAATTGATAATATTTCCCTATGTTTGTATGATTATAGGAGACTAGCGCTTTACTGAAAATACAAATTTTTTTTAGGGGTTTTCGTACAGTAGAAGCAAACCGATTAAGGACACTTTTTGAAAAAAAAAATAAAGCATTTTAGGATTGTTGCATCTTTGAGAATGACAAATTGCCCCCCCTAGCCCTCAGGGAAAGGGTTGTCAGTTATGCCCTGGGGACATACAAGGTTTTTATAGAAAGCGATGTTATGGAAATTTCAAAAAGGGCTAATTCAATCGGAAATTGAAAAGGCTAGTGGCCTTTTTAATAGTCCAAAGTGATTGAAGCGCAATTAGCCCCTCTCTCACGCCTATCATTTCCCCAAACACATCCAATCAAAATTTAGGCATATCCATTTTGTTCAACGAAGTTGAAAGTTCTGGAAATTAGGTCTTTGAGGATGATAACCCCCTCAGAGCCCTCAAAGCAAGGGTTGTAAGTTTAGCCATGTGAGTATGAAAGGTTCCTATTGAAAGTTTTGTCATAGAAACTTCAAAAAGGGCTCATTTCATTTGAAATTAAAAGGGCTAGTGCCCTTTTTAATGGTCGAAGTGAATGGATTGCAACTAGCCCCCACTCACGCCCACCATTTCCCCAAACATATCCAATCAAATTTTATAGATAGCCATTGTGTTCAACGTAGCTGAAAGCTCTAGAGATTATGTATTTGAGGATGACACCCCCCCCCCCCTCCCCCGAGCTCCCAGGGCACAGGTTGTAAGTTATGCCCCGGGAGCATATAAGGTTTATATTGAAAGCTTTGTCGTAGAAACTTGAAAAAGGGCTCATTGGATTGGAAATCCAAAGGCCTAGTGCCATTTTTAATAGTTGAAAGTGACTGGAGGGCCACTAACCCCCCTCACACGCCCATCTTTTCTCCAATCACATCCAATTAAAATTTTTAGATAGCCATTTTGTTCAACGTAGTTGAAAGTTGTGGAAATTAGGTCTTTGAAGATAACAGCCTCCCCCCCCCCCCACAGCCCTCAGGGGAAGGGTTGTAAATTATGACCTGGGGATATATAAGGTTTTTACAGAAAGCGTTAGTGCCGGTTTTTACAGAAAGCGAAATGGCTAGTGCCCTTTTTAATAGTTGAAAATGATTGAAGGGTGATCAATGAATGATTGGTGATCTCGCTCACAATTTTCCCAAACACATAGAATCAAAACTTTGAGATGGCCATTTTTTCCCACGTAGTTGAAAGTTCAGGAAATTATGTATTTGAGGATGACAAACCCCCCAGAGCCCCCAGGGCAAAGGTTGTAAGTTATGCCCTGGGGGCATATTAGTTTTGTATAGATAGCGTTGTCGTAGAAAATTAAAAAGGGGCTTCCTCAATTGGAAATTGAGAGGGGCTAGTGCCCTTTTTAATAGTCGAAAGTGATTGGAGGGTAACTAATCCACCTCTCACGCCCACCATTTCCCCATAAACATCCAATCAAAATTTTGAGATAGCCAGTTTGTTGAACGTAGTTGAAAGTTCTGGAAATTAGGTCTTTGAGGATGAAAAATCCCCCACAGCTTCCAGGGCTATGTTTGTGACTTATGCCCTGGAGGCATAACATGTTTTTATAGAAAGTGTTGTCGCAAAAAAATTAAAAAGGGCTCATTCAATTGGAAATTGAAAGGGCCATTGCCCTTTTTAATAGTCAAAAGCATTCGGAGGAAGAATACCCCTCCCCCACGCCCATCATCTCCCCAAGCATTTCCGATCAACATTTTGAAATGGCCATTTTGTTTAACGTAGATGAAAGGTCTGAAAATTATGTCTTTGAGGATGACAGTCCTCCCTTCAATGCCCTCAGGACAAGGGTTATAAGTTATGCCCTTGGGGTATATAGGGTTTTTACAGAAAGTTCTGTCGTAGAAGCTTCAAAAAGGGCTCCTTTTATTAGAAATTTAGAAGACTCTGGAAAATTGAAAATATGTTCTGAAAGGGCTGAAGTAAAATCTTCAGACTTAGAATCTTGCTTTGAAGCCGAAGAAATAGAATCTTTATGCTCTAACAATCTCATTTCCAAATTCTGGTAAGTACGTCCCACATATGAGCTTCCGCAAGTATATGGGGTCTGATAGACCCCACTTTGTTGCCCCAATGAAGTTAGGTCCTTCCCAGAATTTAGAAAACTACCCAAAGTATTATTACTCTTTGAAGCTACCTTCAGACCATTATCTGTAAAATTCTTTCAAGTTTTTCACTTAGCCCGGGTAGCCTACATATGGTAAGGAACAAAAAACATCCTTCTCCCGAGTTGTTTCCAAGACTTCCTTAGAAATCTCTAGGAATCTTTTTACTCTTTTTAAAAAAGTCTGGTTAATTAACCACTATGGATATATATTGCTTATTAGTATTTTTCTTAGAAAAGACAACTCCTCCTCAACAAATTTTGGAGAGCAAATACTGAAGATCCGGTCAGTTAAAGAAATGATCAATCCAATTTTTACTTGGCGAGCCGTACCGGAACTATGAGACAAAAATCTATTGTTATTTGTCGGTTTTCTGTGAATTTTAAAATCCAGACAATTTTCATTTTTTAAAAGAAAAACATCAAGAAAAGGAAGTTTCCCATTCTCTTCTAAATCAACAGTAAACTTTAAATCCCCCCAAACAATTAAGATGTTCCAAAAATCCTTTTAATTCCTCCTCCCATAATCCCATACTAAAATTATGTCATCCATATACCGGCCCCAAAAAATTTGTTTTAAAAAGCATGGATCTAACGTAATTGTTTCAATATTCTCCACAAAAATATTATCTAATAAAGGAGATAAGGGGGACCCATGGGTAAACCATTTACTTGTTCAAAAAACTCCCCTCTGAATTAAAAAAAAAAGATAACTAATTGCACAACCTTACTAAATACATAATTACAGAAACTTCCAAATCTGTTTTGCCACTAATCTAAACTAATCTAAATTTGCCACTAGAAAACTTCCAAATTTCTTAATAAAATTATCTACACATAGTATTGTGTGATTATCTACACAAAATTTTGAGATAGCTATTCTATTCAAAATAGTTTAAATATCATATAACAAGGCCTTTGGGGTTGAAACAATCTCCAGAGATTAGGGGGAAGGGTTGTAAGCTAGGGCCAGGGGGTATTTAAGGTTTTTATGAAATGGATGGTTGTTTAACTTTAGAAGAGCTTTCTCCCTGAAAAAGATTATGTCAATATAAAACGAACAGAAATTAATTAAATATCTTTTTCAACAAATTAAGTTTTTAGATAAAAGTAAAGAACTTCATTAAACCAAAATGAACAAAAATAGAAGCAAATGATCTACCAAGAATACAACTACCATAAATCAGTATCAATAAATAAATGAAACCCAAAACGAACAGAAATTAGAATAAATAAGAGTCAAACATAAAACGAGCAGAAATTAATATGAGTAGGGGTCTAAACCCCAAGCTTTCTAAAAGCCAGAATATAATTTGTACTTTACTGAAAAATTCTTTTTAATTTTTTCACTTTTCTAACTTTAAGAAATCAAAAATTAATTAAGGCTTTAAGGAATAAATATCAGCATATGTAAATTATACTGACCATACAGATTTTTTCAGTAAATTCATTCGATTTATTTTCAGTAAAGTGCAAATTATATTCTGGCTTTTAGAAAGCTTGGGGTTTAGAACCATACTAATGTTAGTTTCTGCTGGTTTATAGTTTGACTCTTATTTATTATAATTTCTGTTTATTTGGGTTTCATTTATTTATTGATACTGATTTATGGTAGTCTTTGTTGGATTATTTGATTCTATTTTTGTTCATTTTGGTTTAATGGAGTTCTTTACTTTTTTTTAAGAACTTATTTTGTCGAAAAAGTTTTTTTAATTAATTACAGTAAAGAGCCAATCCTATGTAATCTAAATCACGCTGTTTTTTAGGCTTTTTTCAAAGAAAATGTATCGTGTCAAGTCAATGCTCCTAATCTCTTCTTCGTGAGAAGCATATCTAAGCTTAAATACTAGACAATGATATAGCACTCCCGAGAACTCCCTATAATATTAAGCACTTCCGAGTGGTATGAGGACAAAGGAAATTATTTATTAGAGATGAAGTTAACGGGAAACTATGATTTTAATGCTCAAGTCATATAAAAGATTAAATTTAATCTTTATTTGAGGAAAAACCCAGCCAGGAAGAGCTTCCTCCCCGAAAGAAATAACGGGTATGCGATGTGGGACCTTCATCAAGCATGCAATGTGATGAGAACGCGCCCACCTCAAGATTTTCGTGCCCTTCAAGACCAACAGTCTTCGTCTATGGCAAGAATGACGGGCCTTCAAGACCAAAGCCCTCCATACAAGGCGAGAATGAGCCCCCTTCAGCCCTCCAGCATGAGGAAAATGCCTCCGCTTTACACGGACAGGATGTGTTTCTTTCAGCCCCCAAGCCCCATTACAGTCAAGCTGCAGGGCCTTCGAGAGCTGTGCCGCCTGCGCAATGTGAAGATGAACTTCCCATCTTTTTTGGGCCTCCCGAGCCCCATGGCAAAGTTGACAGTCCAATAGTAAGTAAAAATTTTTTATATTCTTTCATAAATCTTATTTATTCTTGGCAAAATTTACAGTTTTTCTAGCTAATGTATATTTTTTTTAGTCTACTATAGGGGCCCTGCCGATAGATTTGAGGGGGTTGAGAAGCCCCTCGCTCATAAGAGAGTAATAGCTAAAATAAGGCATTCCTTTCAGCCTAATAAAGGCTTTGAGGGACTTTTCGCCATTATTTAACGCTAAAAACTAAATTTTTACGTGAGATGAATTTCTCAGACTATTAGAACATTAATGCTATCTCCCATATTCAAAAAGTAACGCATTCCTTTTAGTTTACTATAGGACCCCTGTCGATAATTTCTAGGGAAAACCCCCATGCTCGTAAGAAATAAATCAGAGACAACGCTATAGCTTTGCCTATAGTAAAAGCCGTACGGCTCCAATGTTTTATCATTTATTTATTTATTATTATTTTTTTTTCCCAGAGACACTTCATATGGAAGGGGTCGTCGTAAGAACTTCAAAGGGGAAATCGAATTCAAAGGGGAAATTCGATTGGATATCGAGAGTTCTGGTGGACTTTTTAATTGTCAAAAGTGATTGGAAGGCAACGAACACCCCTTCCACGCCCACCATTTCCCCAAACACATCCAATAAAAATTTTGAGCTAGCCATTTTCTTCAGCGTAGTTGATTTCCAAATAGAAATTATGTTTTTGAGGAGGACACTCCCCCACAACCCTCAGGACAAGGGTTGTAAGATATGCCCTGGGGGTATATAAAATTTTTATAGAAAGCTTTGTCGTAGAAACTTAAAAAAGGGCTCATTCAATTGTAAATTCAAAGGGCTAGTGCCCTTTTTAACAGTCGAAAGTGATTGGAGGGCAACTAATCCCCCTTTCACGCCCACCTTTTCCCATAACACATCCAGTCAAAATTTTGAGATAGCTATTTTTTTCAACGTGGTTGAAAACTTTGGAATTTAGGTCTTTGAGGATGACAACACCCCCCCCCCCCCCCCACAGCCCTGTTAAGCTTGCCCAAGTCAAACTTGATCAAGGCCAAATCAAGCTTGAAACGAACAAAAATCACCACGAACAAGAGTTTGGGTATCGCATCCTTCTCTCACTGTAAAAGTCTAAAACCTAATGGGTCACTGGCACTTTACTGAAAGCTATATGCGTCTTGAACAGTCTTGGAAAGCATAAACAACATCAAATTGAATATTTGATATATAATGATATTAGTGGTTGAAAGATCCATCAGTTCAAGAATTAATTTCACTCTAATTTTATTTTTGTTTTCAATGCTGTAAGAACTGGAAAAGACTATATTTGTAATATAACTCGTTTTCTCTGAGGCGACAATGACGCAGTATGTTTGTCCTGATATTTATTACTACGTTGCTATTCTTGGACCACGACACTTGGGTTATGGAATGTACTCTTACCGGGGTCTTTCGTCAATGTCCGGTTACGGCCTCGGAAATTGTTTTGCTAGGTTTTTTTGCCCTGCAGTACCCCTGGCTAAAAAATATATTGCACCTGTTGCCGCAGATTTTGCGTCTTCCACACTATACGATTGGAGCTCTGGGGAGGATTTTAAAGAAAGTGTTTCACAAAATCTCAGGTCCAGTCTGCGATCCCTCGGCAAACGATTGAAATTATGTCAAAGCGGAAAAGTTTTAAAAAGGGCGAGAAACATCTCATCACTCATCAGTCTCAACTCAGGCCGGAAGCGTAAAACATCGCTCTTGTCAAAGAAGAAAAGAAACCAAAAGTAAAAATTATTAGATCGCAAAAGGATTTCTTTTCCTAGAAATGGCTTATCTACCACATAAAGAATCTCACCCTTCAGTCAACTCATCTCTAAATCTTTTCAATGCAGAAAACTTTAATGTGAGTGTAAAGCAGGGTTAGTTTGGACAATTTTGTCCGCAACAACCGCTCTCTGAAAACATTTATTTTCAAATTTATTCCAGTGGAGATTATTTCATAGATTTTAATTCCACATTTATAAGTTTGCAGGTGATTGTCAAAAATCTAACCATGAAAAACTAATTGCAGCCGAGGGGCTATCCCACGAAAACTATGTACTATACAATTTGTTTAGCCAAATGAGTGTCTACATAAATGGAAAGTTGGTGAGCACAAGCAATAATCTTTCGTAGATAATTTCCGAGACCAAACTACCTCTCCATGACGATAAAATAAAAGTTCAAAATAGGGATAGAATACTTTTTAATAGACAGTTGGTAAAACTAATCTAAACTAGTAGTGAAACTAAACTAAAAAACTAAACTTTTTTAGTTTAGTTTTACCACTGATGACGGTCACTGTCTATTAAAAAGGATTTCATCCCTATTTTGAACTTTTATTTTATCACAATAATCTTTCAAATTATGCAAGCTACATATAATTCATGTTAATGACTCCAATGTCCTATAAGCTATTGAGAGTTTTGGCAACTGGATCCGAATATAAAGCGGGCACTGATACTAGCAATATACTTAGAAATACGACAACTAAAGATTTACACTTGGTGGGGAAAATAAATTAATATACCTCAATAGTTGCCTCCCAATCTTAGGATTAATATAAGTCTACAACTCGCCCCGTCCAATTTTATTTTGCAAAAAGTACTTGGCACTATACCCGATGTAATAGTCTTTCTCACCTCTGCAATACTTCATGTACGAAAACAATAGGTTATGAGTTCTGTTGCTTTGGCAATTGAGAAATTGAGAGCTAGTGGAAATAATATTAAACTGCTCGTTTCAAATATAATCATGAATCAACGACATATTGCTACGGGTACGCGTACCTACACCTATTCGTCATTTATCAATGGTGAAATTCCTTCAAAACTTGCTTTGGCTTTTGTAAAAAGTACCAGAGCTGATGGATTATGGAACAATTCTTCACATAAATTTAAACTGTTTGGACTTTCATCTTTTGTATGTAAAGTAAGTTAAATTCCACTCTACAATTTATCCTTTGGTAAATCCTACAGGACCTTATACAAATTGACAATGCAATCCCTAAATCGAGATTCACAGTTGTTCGAAAATGGTATAATCAAAGAAATGTTTGCAAAAACTCATGGTATCATTTGATTGGATTTGTCTGGTACTCAAGATATGACTATTGTCCGAACGGACACAGTACGTTTAGAGTGTAACTTTATCGAACCATTGGAGGAGAGTATAGCATTAATTTCACTAAATCAATTTTAAACCTATTGGGAAATTAACCCTGATGACAGTGCTCTATTAGACTTGGCACCATGAACACAAATCATTTATTGGATTTGTCTGGTACTCAAGCTATGACTATTGTCCGAACGGAAACAGTAGGTTTAGAATGTACCTTTATTGAACCATTGGAGGAGAATATAGCATTAATCTCACTAAATCAATTTAAAACCTATTGGGAAATTACCCCTGATGGCAGTGTTCTATTAGACTTGGCAGCATGAACACAAACCAAATATTCAATGTATTCAATTTAGATACCTACATGTTCAAATACAAATCCTATTGTAAACCCTCGGATTTCCTCGAGAATAATCAAAGTGGTAACAATACCCTTGTCATTTTTAATAGATGTCTATCAATTGTAAAGACTGTTGACTGTGCATCTTTCAAACTGCGAAGAATATTGAATTTTTCTATCATCTTTGCCTACAGTATACGTTCTACACACCTCACTTCAAGAATTCGCTCGAACAACGCGAAATATTTATTATATAGAATTGAAGGTGGTTACAGGACATATCGACGAAACCCTGTGATTTTCACGGACTATTACGTTCTGATCTCCGATTTTGCGGGGATATTTACCGTGAGTGTCTTAGTATTTGTGATGACAATCCTTGATTTAACGGCTTTCTAGTTGAAAATACTCTTTTGTACCTGTATAATATAAACTTTAGTGCGCTAAGGGTGAAATACTTTAAAAATGTTTGTGAACTTGTTTATTAATAAAACTTGTATCTAAAAAACTCTGTGCCCTTTAGATTTCTTCTTCCACGTATAGGTAACTCTCGTTAATGATAAGTGGCGGCAGCTTGTCAGGATTCAACTTGTATTGATCATGGGAAGCAAAGTCAGGGTCACATTTTCTACAATATAATATAGCTTCATTTTTATTATATCTCTTCGTAAAGTCAATGATACTATTTCCATTCATATTATAAAATTCACGTGTTTCAAATTGCTTATTTGAAGCAATCTCGCACACAAAATTTTTATATGAAGAACTTCACAGCGATGTCTTAAAAACAACACTCCTTTACTATTCCAGCAATTGAAGCGTAGATCAGGTTTTTCTTCCCAGAACAATTTAAAACCACGACAATACCAGTGTCTTAAAAATAAACTGAAATCACTTTTAGGGTTTTTGTGATCATGCCAGAGTAAGTATTTTCCCGTTGATTACATTTATCATAGTGACAAATGGAGCATAGGAAACCTCTAGTGCGAGAGTCACAAACTTCTTCAAGACAGGAGCTACATTCTTTAATTTGCACTGCGTATCCTCTTTGAAATTTACATGGATTGTATAATCTACACTTTTCATTATAGTCACCAACAATAGTACAATTCTCACAGGATGACCAGATGCTCAATGTCTACAAACATAACGGACATGTGTAGAATACTTTTTCAATGTTGACTGTCTCACTTCCAAAAAGAAACTGACTCAAATTCAAAAAATGAATGTTCTTTGCTATCACTAGTTTCTTATTATGATCGCGTATTGGATCACTAGAGAAATGGGAAGAGTAACTGAAACTCTGGGTAATCTTCAAACAGATGCACAATGTCATTTTGTATTGTTTCAATTAGTATGTCAATAAATTAAGCATATACATCTGGACCACGACGTAGAAGTTTCATGCAATAGTCCAAAGACGGAGACCCATTTTTCATTCTTACGTCAATCATTCTCTTAGTGAAGATTCCCTTCTGCACTGGCAATCTTTGAAAATTATCATCTAAGATTAACCATTTTTCCAAAGTAACAAGATTCTCTATAATTTTCTGTCTCTTCACTTTACGCATTTTAAATCCTGACATTCTCACTACCGATTATAAACTAACAAGGATTCTTTCTCGCTAGTAACAAACTCACTCCTTATAGATTGATTAAGATCGTTATCTTCAATATATTTCACTAATGAATTTAATCCGTCTTGTAATCTTTGTGTATGCATTATATTTACTTTTGCTGAAAAGATTAACTATTCTTCCGACTTGAATTTGCTTAATGATATTACATATTGCACAAACATCTCATCCCATTCTAGGCTTAGCCGGCAACCCTTTGTAATTTTTATTGCAGTATTAGGCACTCTAGGTTTCATTTCGCCATTGCTAGCGCCTTCAATATCCAATAGAGTAAAAGCATCCATGACTAAAGAATAACATCGTTGATGTTGACACACTGAACTCTTTTTCAATACTGAAGCAAATCAGGCAACTCGCGTGTTGTTGACCTTCAAAGTTAGTTTTTGCCGGATTATAAAGCACCACCGGAACCAAAACAACTCAGGCACGACTCAAGTCACCTTCACCTGTAAATATTGGACTATGATCAATTTTTTTTATAACTGGGACTTCCCCGATTGACTAATGAGCAATATCAAGTCCTATTGTGTAACACCCGAACCCTATTACGTAACAACCAAGGAAATCCTGAAGTAAACAAGGCCTGGCTCTCGTAGGCTTTTTAAGTATTTAACACATGCTTCGTTTAGAAAACATTCTCAATTATGTAATATGCACCTGTTCTCTTAGAAAACATTCTCTATGACGTAACATGCACCTGCGTCTTGAAGAAGTTTAAAAAATTGTCGGACTGGGATTTGAAGGAATAGGGATACCCTTAAATTTGTTGAGTCATCACTACTTTCAAGTCCTCAGACCTTTCACTCCCCCCGAAGTACACTGCCTTCTGTCAGGGGCTGAAACACTTCATGGTGACGATTGAGCCCCCTCCTACTTGTTGTGAGGACTTACGTCGACACGGCTGAGGCATTTCAAAAGCTTCAAAAACTATAATTTTGGAAAAATAAAAAAAATACATGAAAAAGCATCAAACAACTAGACCTTAACGCCGCACCGGTTTTCTTTTCGGCTGCGATTAGCCGATTTTTAGGGAAAACGGTGGCGCGTCGCCGTTCAGTCGGCACGGCATCGGGGTCTACCACTGTATATAAATTTAGATCTAAATTTAGGTATTTATTTACTATCTGTAACACACGCGAAAAGCTAAGTTAAGTTAATGCTAAGGAAATATAACAAAATAGAATGAAAATATAATAGTTTAGAAACAAATTTCGGCTATATATTTGCACATTAGGGGGGGGGGTAAAGCATAGCATATATTAAATATGTAGTCTAACCCAGCCTAGGTACCTTTTTTCCCCCTAAACCCCCAAGAAATAGTTTAAATATTGTAAACGCAATGACAAACCATGGTTTGCAATCCAATTGTCTACTGAAAGAAACCCGTTTGACTGGTTTCTTAAGCATCTTCCCTATATAATATGGCACGTGTGTTGCAGATAGTACATAAACCCAAATTCATTACAGCGGGGTCTACAAACAACCCAATCTCTTTTGGATGTTAACAATCTTAACTGCAGAAATTACATTTCTGCAGTTAAGAAGGTTTTGCTGTGGCAATCCCCTGATATAAACAATTTTGTAATCCTTAGGCTACTTACCTAGGCTACCAATTAATTGAAAAAACCAAGTTTCTGCTGCAGATGTAAAGAGCGAAGTTGGAACTTAAAATTGACAAAAATTGGGGCTCCGCATATTACGCAAGACAGGCCTATATCTACAAAACTAACGCAAATAAACTGATTCCTGATATTATCCGATGTCTGTAGAATTCTAAATACTGGCACTATTCAGTTGAGCGCTAGTTTTCTATAATCCTACAAACACAGGGAAATAGGGAAGGCGTCATAACATCTAACTTCAGGAGCACTAACGTCAGGACATAGACAAAATCCGTCATAACATCGACAAAAAAATCCGTCAGAACCACTAACCGTCATAACATCTAAACTTTTAAAACTTTAATTTTTTGGGGGTTTAGAGGGGGAAAGGTACCTAAGTTAGATTAGGTTACATATTTGATATATGCTATGCTTAACCCCTGCACCCTGATGTGCAAATATGTAGCTGAAATTTGTTTCTAAACTATTATATACTTATTACTATTATATAAAGTTATAATTTGTTTGTCGATTTTATGACGGTTAGTGGTTCTTACGTTTAGATGTTATGACGTTTAGTGCTTGTGACGGTTAGTCGAAATGGTAGTACCCCAGGTAGCACCCCAGGTTTATTTGTACTAGTTTTATTGGTATATTTTAGAATAATAAATAATAATAATAATAATAGTAATAATAATAATAATAATAATAATAATCATAATAATAATAATAATAATAATAATCATAATAATATTACCCTAAAGTAATAATTTCTGTTCGTTTTAAGTTCCAACTTCGCTCTTTACTTCCCTCATAAAAACTTTTTTTTAAATTAATTAAGTAAAGGATTGCCAACATTGGATCTGATTATCCATATCTCTAATGAATAATCATTTCAAACATAAACGAACAGAAATTACCAGAAACAGAATTAGGTTTACCGCCCCTAAGCCTTCTAAGGACCAGAGCGTCATTTTTGCTTTACTGAAAACAAAATATATTTTAAGAATTTTCTATTTTATAAAGCCAATTAAATCTAAAATTACTGAGTCTAACATAACATATGAACATAAACATATATCAAACAGTCAGTTAACCTTCATTAGTTCTTTTCAGTAATTCTAGTTATTATGGAGATTTTATTTCTTTCGTTGATACTGCTTTTTGGACAAACAAAAACACACTACTTGAAAAGTTGAAATAATAATTGTTTTCAGTGAAGTGCAAGTGGCGCCCTAGCCTTTAGAACGCTTAGAGGCGTTAGCTCTTGTGGTAAATTCTGCCCGTTTTAATTTTGACTTGATTGTTCATTGCAATTTGTGTTCTTTTTGTATCTCAATCGATAGTGATTTCTGTTTAATCTAACTTTGAAAATTTATTTGACTTTATTCCTGCTCGTCGTTGCTTTTAGGCAGCTCTTTACTTTTCTTTAAAACAGTTTGTTATTAGAATTTTCGGGGTGGTCCCATTTGAGCGCTTTCCCATTTGAGCGCCACGGAATTTTGTTCCATTTGAGCGCCATGGAATTTTGTTCCCATTTGAGCGCCACGGAGTACCATTTGAGCGCCAAACCCAAAATTGTGATTTTGCGGTGGATGAAGCGTGGTTTGCTGCCACATTGACCTGTAGAAATATTTATTGCCACGAAGACAACGAACAAAACTGAGGATTTTATTGGGTCAATGGTTGTGAAAATAACTTCCATTTATAGTATTATAAACTAAGTAAATATATATAGTATTTATGTATACCATATATATTTACTACTAAAGGTATATACAGGTACTTATGCATTATGCGGTATCCACCGCTATATACTGTATGAGGAAAACAGACATGAAGACCCGTCGGTAAATTTTTCGCAGTTGATATTATTGACATAAGAATAAATTAAACATACCACGCGATACCTTTTTTATGCTCTTTCCAAATATAATAATAATTTTTTCTTATTTTAATTTTCCCCCCCCCCATATATAACCAAATTCCGGTTATTTTTTTGCACAGTCGGGGGGGGGGGGTCAAATTTATTTCTGTTGTTTCTGGGAGGTAAGTTTAAAATTTACCCCCACCCCCTAATGTGCAAATATATACCCTGGATTGGTATACATAGGGGTGGGGGTAAAATTCATTTCCGACAAAAATGATTATTATATTTGGAAAGAGCCTAAAAAAGGCATCGAGTGGTGTGTTTACTTTATTCGTAAGTCAATAATATGATTTGCGAAAAATTTACCTGATCACCTAGCTATATCACCTAACATACACAAAATATTATCGGGCGCTAAAATGGGACACACCTGAACTATTTAAAATACGGCGCGAAATTGGTAAATTCCCTTTGGCGCGCCATGGCGCTCAAATGGGAACGCGCTCAAATGGGATACACCCGGATTTTCGTTTCACTTAATAAGTAACAAAGACAGTGGGGTACAAGATATTATTTAGTATAACTGGCCAATATATTTTAGTAAACATTTTCTTAATGTCCAACCTAAATCTGCTTCAAAGCTAGTTTTTTTATAGGTATCCTTTAAGTGAAGTACTGTTCAAAAGTGAATGTCGAATAAACAAAACATCCACGTGAAAGGTTAAGAGTCATCAATCTTTTTGGTTAAGCGTTTGATGACTCTAGTTTTCACTTTCGTTTGGGATTGCATGGCTGAATGTGATGTCCCGTGGGGGGTTTCAAGGAATTGGGGGGTAAACATACCAATATGAACTAGTTTACCGTGCTAAGCAAGAATACCTTATATAAAAAAACCTTGAAATTGAGAACAAATCAGAATTTTCACGGTGTGATTTTTTTTACCTATAAAGCGCTAAAACATTTAAGTTCAAATGAGATGTTTTACTATAGTTTGAAAGTTCTGGCTCGATACGATCACCCTTGGGGTGATGGAACAATAATTGAGCTATCCATGCTAAAATGCGGCGTTACTGGATTTTCGAGATGGAGGATTGTAAATTTCAGTGTCTTTCAGCGTCATTACAGGAAAATCACTGCTCTATCTTTAAAATTTCTGACCCACCCTCGTTTTACCGATGAAAAAAAAAAAAAAATCTTTCATAATTGAGTTTCTGTGTGTGGAGCCAAGGTACAGGAATTGTGGGGAAAATCCCGTATCATGACTACAGGCCAACCACTGAGCAAGGACTAGTTTTGAAAAACTAAAGTTTTTCTGAAGAAAATAAAGATCAGAGTTGAAACACAATGAACGAAATTACTGTTCACAGTTTATGCAACATGATTATGAAGAAAAACGACTTGTGATGTTTCCCTATTTTTATAGAATTCTGATAAACTAGCGCTTAGTAAAAATTAAGCTTATTTGAGTTCGAAGCCTCAACTGTACGCAATTAACTAATTAGTTAATTAGTCTGTACGCAAATTTAACTAATTAGTGTCACTTATTTATTTTCACGGTTCAAAGTGTCAACACTGACGAAAATGTGGCACTGCCAAAAGAGCTTCACAATTTTGAAATTGACTGAAAGAAAAATCTTAGCAAATCGCGGATTTCGGATACGAACGGACCGAAGCCGGGTCCATCGGGTAAAAATATGGTACTGTTCTATACTGGGTTGCCGCCAGACCAAAAAATTTCGTAACGTCCAATTCTTAAAACCGTAACTTTTGATAGGAAAGTCTGTTTTCAAGGCTGGTTGCCTTAATTTCACTATCAAGAGCGGTACTTAAAGGGGGGAGGGGAGATTTGTTGCCTGTATGCGTTTATAATGCGTTTATAAAACCTGATGCCTGATGCGTTTATAAAACCCCATGCTACTATTTTGCATTTCTTGTTGTTTTTAATTGCCATTATTGGTGTTTTAAACCAAAAGTTGATGAACAATACGTACAAAATAAAAGGCAAATCAATAAACACAGGACAATTTAGAGCTTTAGAGAAAGAAAGACAGCCAGTTAGATATTTTTATTTCCAAATATCAATAAATACGATCTTAATAAATCAAGCTTCTTAAAAACACCCAATAAAATATTTTAATCGCTCCCTTCCAGTCTAATATTTTGGATTGGCTCAGTCTCAGTCTCACCTCCTATAGCTTCAAATTCGCATAGTTCGAACATGAAGATTTGAGCGGTTCCAAGTGATAGAGTTTTGTGTTGTTTTTATTTTGGCGAACAAAAAATATTTTAATCATTGTCATCAATTCTCGCACGAAACAACAGTTATTTTGCATTACATGCATTTTTCCGTTTGTACTTCGAATCGTCCCCATCAACCGCAATAGAATCAGAAATAAAAGAAGAGCTCACACAATTCAACCATACGAACGTTACTATAAAGCTATTTTGATGGGTCTCATAAGTCCAGGCACGTAAAAAGAATTTTTAGGGGAGGGGGTCAGACAATAAAAAAAATTAAAATCATTTTCAAAATGAACTACAAAGTAGAGAATATTTTTTCTCAAGAATATATGAATATAAGTGAACACAAGGGGCACAAAAAGCATTGGGTTTTACATAACATAACCACCAAATTTATCTAGGTTTTAAATGCATAAACGGAAAAAGTCGATGAGTTGAGGAATACAAATAAAAAAGATCAAACTATGCCAAAACGAATCGATTTCTTGCCCCGAATTTTCACTTATATTTAATATTTTCAAATTGTTAATTTTCCAATTTAAAAAAAATATAATGTCTCATCCAAGATTACAACCTAAGTTAACACAGCCTCGGGATGTGCTCTTACCGTTTTGCTATACTGATGAAACTGGGAAGTAACTGAACATTCGAAAGTGGTTGAAAAATAGTTCACAAATTAAAAAAAAAATTGTGTGACAAAGAAATAAAAGAAAGATGGAACAAAAAGATCAGTGAGTTAATAAAAATGAACTGGAAATGATTTAATTAAGAAAATTAAGGGGGATGATCAAAAACCTATAATTTTATAAAGAAATGCCGAGAAATTTACGTTTTCAGGGGTTTGGGGCCCCAGTCCAGCCTGCGTGGTCCCTATGAATCAGTTTTTAAGTAAACTGTAAACCTACCCTATACAGATACAAGACTGTTATCTTCTTCATAAAAATGGGTATTACTCTAGTTGTCGTTTCCTAGAGCCAATTATCTAGTGATTCTTCTTTTCTGATGAAAACATTCTAAACACACAAGCAGTACCATTAAATTATTTATTTTATACTATGTCCAAATATCATGGCCTCTTTTCTGAAAGTACACCCACCCCCCTGAAGGTCCGGGATATAGCTCTGGGAATATATTAAAAAAAAATCGACACATAAAATTTTTACTTTACAATATGAAAGAACAAGAAAAATTGTAACAAGAAAAAATGTCATCACAAGATTCGCCACAACGATGAAATGTGTTTATACAGTTATATATGGGACCGCAGATGGGGAGGGGGGTATAATGTCAAAAAAGTGACCATGATATTTGGAAAAAGTTTAGCATAAAATCTAAAATTCCGGCTCAACTAACCCACTCTCATCCTCAATGCTAAAGTACAACCCAAAAAGGGCTCATTTTCACTGTTTTATATATTTTATCAATATCAGGTGTTCTATAATACCATATAAAAAGAACAACTTTTGTATATAACCCGACACTATGTCCATCCAATCAGAAGGGGGGGGGCGAGGTTGTTACAGAAAGAATAATACATATATGATCGGTACTAGTAAGCTGATACACGCGCAAGATAGATGCTAAAGGCAACTAGTCAAACGGGTATCAGTCAATGGAGAATTGGTTCGCAAAGCGTGGTTTGTCATTGCGTTTACAATATTTAAACTATTGTTTATTGGGGTTTAGGGGGGGAGTACCTAGATTAGGTTACGTATCTAATATATACTATGCTTTACCCACCCACCCCCTTAATGTGCAAATATATAGCCCAAATTTGGTTCTAAATTTTTATATTTTCATCATATTTTGTTTTATTTCATTAGCATTAACTAATGAAACTAGCTCCTTCTCCATTTTAGTATGACTGTTAGCTCCTTCTAGCTCCTTCTCCATATAATTTTAGTATGACTGTTAACGGAACAAGATTCAAAGTCAACTGATGAAACTGAAAGTTGGTGAGGTGACTAACTGACTATTGTCACTTGTCACTAAACAAATGATAATCGTATGCTCATGAGAGAGAATGTTATCTTAACTTACTATACGAGTAAGCGAAGTGGGTATTTTCTCATCCTAATAACTGAGTGATTGTTTGATAAGATAAAATGACCGCGAGGTGAAAAAATGTTGATACTCATGTCAGTGTATTTAAAATGGGAACAGCGGATTTTTTTTCACGGGGGAAAAATAAATTACACAGATAAACTTCGATGTGGGAATAAAGTGCGAAAAAAAAGAGTAGGATTATGGTAGGACACAATCTGGAAGTAAGTATACTATTGTGCTTACCGTTTGAAAAGCAGCCTTAAAAAAATTGATTCTTACGCTATATTACCAGTGTTTCCACTTCAAATTTTTTCAATCCCTAAAAGGCTGGTGGAGTGGAAAATCCCTAAAAATCCCTATTTCAATACCAAAATCCCTAAAATTTTCCCCATTTTCTGACTTCTTTCCAAGTTACAAGGAAAGACTTATTAGGCTGACTTTTAATAGCATTTGTTCAAGCCGACTTATTTTGCAACTCAAGACCTTTTACTTGTACCAAAATGTCTTCTTTTAACGTTTAAAGCAATGCTTTGTGTTTATCGACTAGTTAAATTCGGTTTTAATTTATAAAGTCCGTGTCCAGATTTGAGATTCTGGACCATATGAATATATTTTATTTATTTGTTTTTCTGTTCCATTATTTTTTCTTTCTATATTTCTACTTTTGTAAAACACTCGTTTTAATTTGAATTGGTACGAAGGATTGGCATAAATGATATCCAACTGGTCGCTTTTTCACGCAATATTTTTGTTTTGACTTTTTTTATATTGAGTTGTTAATTTGAAGCAGAGTATAGAAGCAAAAATGAATAACTTAAATCTTGAATTAAGGACAGCGCCTGCATTTTGATCTTTTGAATTTTTTGATTTGAACGAATGTAGACTGCTACCTGGCTCCCAGTTTTCCAGAAAATACCGAATGTAGACGCACTTTAATTTGTATTCAGAAAAATTTAATGAGAATTACCAAACAATAAGATTTAAGAGAAAACACCAAATACTTTTTTTTTTCTCTCTTTCCTTGTGTTACTCCACTTCATTTTCTGTATAGTGGGTCAAAAATAAATTATTATTATTATTATTATTATTTACTAAGATCAGTACCCCGAGTCGGCGTTGTCGTCGCCATCCCCATCGTCTTTATAAATGTCTCAAAAAGTGACGCATTCGGACGCAGTCGCATCGGATTTCACGGACTTCATTTTTTTTTCTCTTTAGACTCTCGGTGAACGTAGGGGGCCTTTACGCTTCATCCCATACTTGACAGAAGTCGTCGCAGCCAAAGTTGCGTTTTTGAGCCCATTCCTCTTTTCATTTTTTACTGTTTTCAGAACGCTGAAAAGTCTTTCCACAACGACATTTGAGCATAGAAGTCTAAAAATGAACCGAATGACATGAAGAACGCTAGTGAACTTCAGCACTCCACTGGGTGTCTTGATGGATGCCACCCAGTTCCAAAAATCATACCTTCAGTCCTTCCTTGTTGGTTATTTTGTTTCAAATTTCGCGGGTCTATCCAAGTCCGACAAAAACAAGAATGTTTGTCTATCGCTTTTGCCGATATCCCGCCGTTGTATCCAAAATCCCTATTTCTATATCAAAAATCCATAAGCTCGGCAAGGAAAAAGATGGAAAATCCAAATTTAAAGGTAAGTACTAAAGTAGGTCTAAAAATATTAGAGGAGAAAAATTCAAAATAAAGTAGTCTACTCTAAAATATAGTAGAAATGGAAGCACTGCTATGTGCATACTGTCTACTACTACTACTACTATAATTGCTACTGCATCTACTACTACAACTGGTACAACTACTACAATTATTACTAAGAAGCTAAGGGTGTTAAGTTTTTTTTTTTTGGGAATGTTAACGGAGATGTTGAGCTAAATCGAAACTACTGCTACAACTACCTCCCAAAAACATCCATGATACATGATACAAACTTGACTTTTTAGAAGTGACCATCTAATGTACCAGTACTGGAATTTCAGCATTCAACAAATACAACTAGCTATTAATTGCAGGTGATTCATTGACCAATTGCCTTTTTCAAAGCATTTGAACTGAAAATTTTATTGTTTAAATCAGTTATAACTAAATGAGCCATTTGATTCTCAAAGTGTTGCGGTAACAGAAGCTAAACTTTTTATCCAATTTTTGTTGCAATAGGGCATTCACTCTTGAAGCATTAAGACAAACAGGCACACTTCAATGCAAAGAATAAGGGGTGTTGAGGGAGAGGTTATCCCTTTCATAGAATGAAGTATTTTTTGATGGTTTATGGTTTTATCAAAACTTTAATTTCACGAAAACAAACATTTCCGTTTTAATTTCATGTTCGAGGTTATCTCGTATGTGTCAGATGGATGCCCCCCTCAAACCAAGGGGCTTAATTTTCTATGAGGCAGGGGGCAACTGCCCCCTCCAGACTCTAATCCCCCCGAATCCAGTTTTCCCCACACCCCAGCTGAAATTTAATTTCTGCAAACAATCTTCAATCTTAATCTATCTTAGTCAAAAATCTATCTTAGTCAAAATTAAGATAAATCTGCGTAATTCAAGCACCCAGAGAAACAGGTCAGTTCTCTTTGTTTTATGTTTATCTTTATGGCTCTATATGGCTGACTTTTAACTGTCATTTCACTTGATTTGGGAAAATTGGCTACAACTCCCCCCGACTCCCCTCCCCCCTCCTAGAATTTTGTCGAAACTATTCCCCAGCTCAAACCCCAGTCATTAATAAAATATATAGCCCAAATTATATATTTCCCATCTATTCTGTCACTTGTCTTTGTCTTGTCTCACGTCAAGCTAAAAGAAACTAACGAAGAAACCGGTTCTATTTAGCTTCTGTATACATAGGCGCTATAACAGACAAGTACCGAATTTTAAGTTCTACTACCCTTTTTAGGTAACAATATTTTGGTCGCACCAGCTATAATACCAATAGTGACTAATATACAATATTTTTTTTACAATTACAATATAACAATATAATATACAATATAATATAATAGGCATATACAATATAATATAATAAAGACATATACAATATAATAGACATATACAATATAATATAATAAAGACATGTACAATATAATAGACATATACAATATAATATACAATATTAAATTGTAAGAAATACGCTTTAGTATTACTCGAATTGAAGATCAAATTAGAAACAATATGAACTTCTCTATACAGGCTATTTTCCTCCAAGTAAAGAGTGAACCACAGCCTATAGTAACCAAAAGTAAAAAAACGCGTTTTGAAAAAAATGCCTAGTGAAAAAGAAATTGTCATCTGACTCAGGAATGGTAACTATTATTTCGGTTCGTCTCAAAAGTAAAAGTTTATTGCGAAAAGAAATGTATGGTGATTTCGAAAAAAAAAAACCAAACCCCTTGACAATGGCGTCACATCAAAATGAAAAGTGTACTATTAGAATCAACATATTTAAAAACCATACACAAGGAAATTACAGTCCCTCTCCTTCAACAACAAGGAAAATCACTTTTTTGCATTGGTAGGACTGATCTGTCTCCCGTTTTTTTTGTTTTTTTTTCAGGCTTAGCGGGTTAACACCGCTAGGACATCGTAGAGAGATGCTTAATGACTCATGCAAAAGATTTTTCTCATATCTAAGTGTTTTTTATAAACTCCGCCATCTGCATGTGGCATATGGCACTAAAATGGTACTTTTTGTGCCATTTCTCTAGGGGTGGCACTAGCAGGCTACCAGAACATTCTAGACAGATCTTATATAGCTCATATAAAAGATATTGCTCATATCTACGTCCTTCATATAAGTACCACCATCAGCAAGTTCCAAATGGCACTAAAACAACACTTTTGGTGCCGTGTTTAAAGTGGAAAAGCTGGGGCTATGGGCTAGCAGAACTTATAACAGTGATGTTTAATGGCTCAATTGAAAGCTATTGCTCATATATACATGCTTTTTTTTATTATAAATTTTACCATTCGTAAGTGCGATATAACACTGAAAACAACACTTTTGGTCCCACTTCTTAAGTGGAAAAGCTCTGAATTACAAAAGAGGTACTATTGTACTAGTTACGTTTCAGAACCCTTACCTGAAGGTTTACAAGAATCCCTCACGTACATTCCCCCTCCCAGCCTTCTTAGTAAACTTCATAAATCGTCTGCTCATCAGTAAGCTACTGAAACATTAGCAGGTTACCGCACCATCGTAGATAGATAGTTAATGGCTTAGTTAAAAGCTATTTCTTATGTTTACTAGATTTTTACACATCCTACTGTCTATTAGTTTGATAGCACACATAAAAAATGTTGCTCATATCTAAATTCTTCTTATAAATTCCACCATCTGCAAGTTTCAAATGGCACTAAAATGCTATCAAGTCAAATTTATAAAAAGCGATTAGGTATAAATATAAGCTTTTAAATGAACCCTTAAGCAGATCTCTTTTGTTACAGTAGCCTTCTTATTTCTGCTAGTCAATGGGTGATTTATAAAGCCCTGTCTTTATTATGGCTTTTTCAGGCGAAGTCGGCCGAGTAAAAACAGCTTTTCGCTCATAAAAAAAACATTCCTGAAAAACATGTATTAATTTGTGAAGTATGGATAATGAACTTTATGTTATAGACTGAAAGTTTTTTGTAGCTGTCAAGGTTGTTTGCAGTATTTTCTAGAGGTGTCTTATCTCCCCTTGATAGGTGATAATTATAAATTATATTAAAAATAAGTTTTCAACTGTAACTAAGGAGTGAGATTAAAACTTGAAATGAACAAGCATTATTCCACATAAATAAAAAAGATCCTGGCACCGTTGTTTCTACATTAAATTTTAGTCAAAAACGAACAAATATTAACTTAAAAAAAAAAAAAAACAGTTTTTCCGAAGGAAGTAAAGAGCGAAGTTGAAACTTAAAGCGGACAAAAATTATTACTTCACAGCCAATCTAATATATATCAATAAAACTAGTACAAATAAACCAAATAATTATGTTTCCTATGCTTTCAGGATTATAGAAAACTAACGCTTTACTGAAAACACAAAATAATATAGTTTAGGCACAATAAAAGCAAACCAATTAAGGACACTTTTTACAGAATAGAAATATTATAAATCCCCTATAGGATCAATCTTTTTTAAGATAAAGCAACAATTCATTTTAGGATTGCTGCTTTATTTGTTACGTTTAATTTGGAATCACTTCTGAACAATCGTTCAGTTCAATGACTGGCTCTTGTTTTTGTTTTGATAAGGACACGTCATGATTAGTTTGTACACAAAATCGAAGTAAAGCAATCTTGATAGTATTAAGACTATAGACTAGCTTTAGAATTGTACCATAGCTTGAAATTCACAATTGCATAGAGATAAATAATCGGATTTCCAGAGTTGATATTATGTCTTATTTGATCTTCATTTCAAGTAATACTAAAGCATATTTCACGGTTGCAGCGGTAGCTGCAACCTAGTAAAGAGCGAACCACAGTCCATAGTAATCAAAAGTTGAAAAACGTGTTTTCAAAAAAATTGTCAAGTGAGAAAAAATTGCCATTAGATGCTGAATAAGGAATGGTAACTATTCTTTCGGTTAATCTTAGAAGTAAAAGTTTATTGCGAAAAGAAATTTATGGTGATTTCGAAAAAGAGCCTGAAACCCCTTGAAAATGGCGTTCAATCGAAATAAAGGCACCATTGGAATTAGCATGGTCGAAAACCTTTTGTAGGATAATTACAATGACTTTTTTGCATGGGTAGCACTGATCTGTCTCCCTTTTTTTTCTTTCTCTTTTTTTTTTCTAGAAGGGCTAGGAGGTGGCCAGAGCATCTTAGAGAGATGTGTAATAGCTCATTCGAAAGGGAATTAAATTTTTAAGTGACCAAAAAGACTGAAGGGCAAATAGCCCCCCCCTCCCTTCAGGCCCATCCCCCAACTAGTCCTATAAAAATTTTGAGATAGCCATTTTTTAAACATAGTTCAAAGGTCCAATATATATGGTTTTGGTGATGATATGCCCCTCGATAGTCCCTGGGGAAGGGCTGTATGTGGTATCGGGCGTATCGATATCGCGCGTATTGGTATCGCATGTATCGTATCGGGAATATCGGTATCTGCTGTTGTCTTTTTCCTTCATTTTGTAGGCTCATTTTTTAAAGTATTTCCAGGCAAGGTATCATGGTTGCAGCGGCAGCTGCAACCTAGTAAAGAACAAACCACAGCCCCTAGTAACCAAAAGTTAAAAAACGCTTTTTGAAAAAAAACTGCCAAGTGAAAAAAAATTCCATCTGACACTGACTCAGGAACGTTAACTATTATTTCCGTTCGTCTTAAAAGTAAAAGTTTATTGCGAAAAGAAATTTATGTTAATTTAGAGAAAAAGCCTCACATCCCTCGAAAATCGCTTCATATAAAAATGAAAAGTGTACCATTGGAATCAACATGGTCAAAACCTTGTACAGGGAAGTTACAGCCCCCCTCCCTGAACAACAAGGAAACTCATTTTTTTTTGCATCGGTAGCACTGATCTGTCTCCCGTTTTTTTTTGTTTTTTTTTTTTTTCAACAGGTCAGGTGGGCTACCAGAACATCATAAAGAGATTCTTAATGGCTCATTCAAAAGCTATTTCTCATATCTACGTGCTTTTTATAAATTCTGCCATCTGCAAGTGCCATATGACACTAAAAAGGCCCTTTTTGTGCTATTTCTGATATGGTGGCACTAGCAGGCTACCAGAACATCGTTGGTAGATCTTTCATAGCTCATATCAAAGATATTGCACATATCTACGTCTTTCATATAAATCCCACCATCATCAAGTTCAAATGGCACTAAAAACGGCACTTTTGGTGTCGTGTCTCAAGTGGAAAAGCTGCACTGTAAAAAAAACTCATCAGTGTTTCCATTCCACATTTCCAACAAAATGTTTTGATCGAATTCAAACAAGTCAAAAACTAGATCCTATTTTTCTGTTGGAATTGTGACTTGCTTATTTAATTCAAACGAGTCACAAAAAAATCCAATTTTTCTGTTGGAATTGTGACTTGCTACCAAACCTAGGTACCTTTTTTCCCCCTAAACCCCAAAAAACTAAAGTTTAAATATTGTAAACGCAGTTAGAAACCACTGTTCGCAATCCATTTTTCCGTTGAGAGAACCTATTTGACTAGCTTCTTTTATCATCTATCTTGCGCGGCTTACAGCTAATAGAACAGTACCGATTCTACTTTAGCTACTTTTGGCTATCTGGAAGCCAAAATGAAAATGAAATTAGGTTAGGAAAATGAAACTTTCAGGAATGGGTCTACAGGCTAAAGTATGGGTACTTATGTACTACCTGGAACACACGCGAAAAATGGAGTTGGGTTGATGCTAAGGAAGTAAAACAAAATAGGATAAAAACATAATAGTTTAGAAACAAATTTCGGCTATATATTCCGTGTGTTTCTAAGATTATACAAAACTAGCGCTTTACTGAAAACACAAAATAATATGGGAGTTTTGGTACAGTAAAAGCAAACCAATTAAGGACACCTTTTATAGAATCAAAATATTATCAATCCCTTTTAGGATCAATACATATTAAGATAAAACAACAATCCATTTTAGGATTTTCTTTATTTTTTTATATTTAATTTGGTATCACTTCTGCACAATGGCTCAGTTCTACGACTGGCTTTCGTTTTGGTTCTGAAAAGGACATGTCATGATTAGTTTGTGTACAAATTCAAATTTAGGCCATCTTGCTAGTATGAGGACTATACAATAGATTTAGAATTTATATCATAGCTTGAAATTCACTCTTGTATAGAGAGAAATAATCGGATTTCTAGAGTTCATATTATGTCTTACCTTCTTTTCAAGTAATACTAAAGCATTTTTCTTACAATTTAAGACTGCATATTACCCACTATTGGTATTATAGCTGGTGAGAGCAAAATGCTGCTTGACAAATTAACCCAGTATTTATTTAAGCTGTTTAATTACTTCGCGATTATTAAGAAATATATTGTTTTACACTTACGTTTTTAGGATAATTGTAATTGTATACTGAAAGTCACTGACGTCACAAATGGTGTAAGACTAAAAAAAGCTTTATATATTCGTCTAGTATTGTCAGGCTGCATGCTCACTTTTGACTCTTAAATCAATAATCCTGTTCTTTATGCTTGACTTTTGTGTTTTCAGTGAAGCACTATTTTTGTATAATCATAAAAGCATAGGGAAACATAATTAGTTGGTTTATTTGTACTAGTTATATTAGTAAATATTAAATGGGCTGTTAAGTAATAATTTTTGTCCGTCTTAAGCTTCAACTTCGCTCTTTACTTCCCTCGGAAAAACTTTGTTTTTTAAAATTAATCTTACAATTTAAGATTGTATATTACTCATTATTGGGATTATAGCTGGTAATACCAAAATTCTACCTGATAAATCATTCCAATATTTGTGTATGCTGTTCATTTACTTCGCAATTATTAAAAAAAAAAAAATTTTGCGCTTACGTTTTTTAATTATAATTTTAATTGTATACTGAAAGTTACTGATGTCACAAGTTGTGTAAGACTGAAAAGTTTTATAGATTCGTTTATTGTTCTTAGACTACATACTCACTTTTGACTCCCAAATCAATATTACTGTTTTTTATACTTGACTTTGTGTTTCCAGTAAAGCGCTAGTTTTCTATAGTCCTGAAAATTGTAGTTACCAAACTTTGAAAGCGATTCCGCTATACTTATTCCCCAGACATATAGATAGTCCGATTGTGTTATTCCCATCTGTTTTCCCGTTTCTTGATTTTGTCAGCACTTATGCATGGAAAATATTAAAGTTGGGCTATATATTTGCACATTAAGGGGGGAGATCATAGTGGAATCATTTAAAAAATTATATATACATTTGAGACATTAATATACAGATTTTGCTCTCAGAATGACATTTATTATTCGTCGCACTATGCTTATGTTTCGGTCTTTAACTAAAAATGCTGAGGATCACTCTGTTAGATGATCACTGTGATTGTATCACAGTAGGATCACTGTGTTAGATAATTGTTTTTCGTTTAAGTGCCTCTTTTCTTTTCTGAATGAGATGACACAGGGTTTTAGAGTGGATCTGATTTTTAAGTTTTTTTTAGGTTTTTCATCTTAAGTTTCTACTCAAAGGAGAGTAAAAGGAATATTAAGCTACAAATTAGGGACGTGATTTGCTATGTAGCAGGGGGGGGGGGGCACCTAGGATTTTCTGAAGCCATCTTTTGAATTTTTGTATATTGACAAACTTCATTGATATTGATGGCATCAAATTGCAGGACTTCATGGCAAATCTTAGTTTGTTCATTTTGTTCATTGGAACTTCTCAGCCTGCGACAGATTCTTACAAACAATGGTAAAACAGGTTCTATTGCCCTTTAGGTTTTTCCTTCATAAGGTGTTTAGGGTAAAGAACGTCTTTCCCCTGTAGCCGTCTCTGCTTAACGCTTGGGAGACCTTCCAAACCCTTTTGTTCTTCTCTCAGGTCAGCAGAGCTTTCGACGCAGGATTGTAGTTTACGTAGACCTCGTGGAAATCTGTGAATGCAAAACAATGCTGGAGGCCTTACTTGCATGGTTCATGTCATACTGGGTTTTTGGCATCAAGTACGGGAAGCAAAAAGGTCTACTTACCGTCATGGAGAAGTTTGTTACTTACATAAAAATTTAGTCGAATAGAATAACTTTTGTCCTTGAGCATACAATTTTTTGCTTCAAGCAGGTTATCCAGCCTATTCGAATACTGCTCATACCTCCAAAAAGCAAATTTGATCGAATTAAGTATTTTTTTTAATTCTGAATCTACGACTACCAATAGCCACAAGCTGGGCTTTCACTTCAAAGTTTGACCGTTTCCGCCAAGAAACAAGCATTTTTACATCCAATGAATCAGTTTTAGATTCCGTCAAATTTTACAAGTTGTAACTTCTGTTTCGAGCCTGAAAATTTTTGCTTTCAACTAAGACCTCAACTCCACCCAAAATTTTGTTAAATCCCTCCTCAATCCCACCTTAATATAAAATCCCTCACCCCACTTCTCCTTGACTCCTGCATAAAACCTTAGGGAAACCCCCTGGCCTCCTTAAAATCTGCTGGACTAGTTTTACAACCTGTCCTACTTCCATGTGGTCCGCCTCCATCTTGCTAAAACTGCCCTAGCCCACAATCATCTTAAATCACTTTAACCTGATGTGACCAAGGATTCGTCCCTCTTTTATATTCGAAAAGTTGTTTCATTTTCTAAGTTCTATGTCTTCCTCCGAAAATAACATCCTTTCTACGCTACTGCCGTTGCTGGAGATTTCTGTTGTACTTGTCAACTACTTCTACTACTAACAACTCATCGCAGCACCAAGCCGCCTGAGGCCAACACAGCTACGCACGTACCTCCTCCACCCCAATCTATTCACAGCCTCCCTTTTTACATCCGCCCACGAAGTTCCCATTCCCTTTAAATCTTTCTTTGTGACGTCCTCCCATCCCAGACAGGAGCGACCTGCTTTCCGTTTAGCCCTAGACGGTTGGCCAAAAAGAACAATCTTTGACAATGTATCATCCTTCATTCGCAGAACATGCCCTAGCCATCTCAATCTTTCTTTCATTATAGCCCTAGAAAGCGGGATTGAACCACATTTTTCGTACAGCCTACAGTTTGAAATACGGTCAGTCAGCCGGGTGCCCAGAACAATCCTTAAACAAGTTCTCTGGAAAACATCTAGCAAATCTTCAACCGCTTTTCGGAGCGTCCATGCTTCAGAGCCATATTTGACCACTTTCATCACTGTAGCTTCTAATATTCTAATCTTGGTTTGCAGACTTATCTTCCTATTCTTCTAGACTTTTTTTTAACTGTGAAAAAACCCCCTGAGCCTTGGCTATTCTACTTTTAACATCTTCACTGCCCCCGCCATCTTTACTAATAATACTACCAAGGTAAGTGAAGCTTCCCGCCTGATCAATCTTTTCATTACGCAACGTCACATTTTCCTCTTCACCTATTCGTAGCCTTAGTGACTTAGTCTTTCTAACATTAATTTTCAAGGCAATTCTAGCACACTGAGCTCACAAAATCTCTAAGACTTCATTCAGTTTGTTGAAACTCTCATCTAGGATGCATAAATCTTCAGTATAGTCTAAGTCAAGGAGATTGTTCTCTCACCATTTGATTCTGTGGTCTCCCACAGCCTTTCTAAGACTCCTTAAAACAAATTACATTAAAATAATCCATATAAAGGGGTATAGAACACAACCCTGCTTAACTCCTGATTTAATACAAAACCAGCTGCTAACCTCAATTCCTACCTTAACCGCAGCAGTGTTATTCTCGTACATAGCACTAATCACTTTAATGTATTTGTCTGGTATACCATACAAGGATAAAACCACTACTAAAGCTCTTCTGTCAACAAAATCAAACTTTTGCTTGTAATCTATTAAGCTTAGGATTAAAGGTGTTTGATTATTCAGCCCACACTCAATACTAAACCGCAAAGTAACCATATGGTCGCCACATCCACTCCGTTTCTTAAAGCTGCCCATTTGTTCTCTTATAAATATGTCTATTAACTATCTCAGTGGTTGAAGTATCATATTACTAAGCAATTTACGACCTACATAGACCAGACTAGTGCCTCGATAATTACCACACTCACTTTTATCACCTTTCTTATAAAGTGGCTTAATTAAGGTTTTCCTAAAATCATTAGGTACTTCCCCTTTTTCAAAAATCATATTCAAAATCTTCAATAACTTATTTCTAACCTCAGAGCCACCATATTTAAGAAACTCATTTACCACCCTATCAGCACCTGGAGCCTTATTATTCTTTAATCCTTTTAGTACTGTTGCTAATTCCTTCTCACAAAACAAATCTTCCTTCACATCCAAGGTATCACAAACTTTTTCATTTTCCTCTGTATTTTTTCCTGCAACTCTATCTCTGTTAAGCAAGTTCTCAAAATGTTCGACCCGTCTCGCTTTAGCTTTTTCCTTATCGCTAATTGCCACCCCATTCCTATCTTTAACTGGGACAAGTTCGGATTGACTACTACCTCTCAATTTGTTAACGTGCCAGTACAATATTTTACTATTATGCCGTCTAGCTGCATCTTCTAAATCCTCGACAATTTTATCCATGGCCTCCACTTCACACCTCCTTAGTTCATATTTCAATGCTTTCTCCACTTTCTTTACATTTCTTTTGTTTTCATGCGATCCATCACTCAGATAATTCTTGTACAAGTCCTTTCTCCTTTCTATTAAACATAAAGCTTTTTCACTAATATTCTTAGCTGCAGTTCTAGTTTTCTTCCCTAATACACCTTCAGCAACTTCACAAATTATTTTTCTAAAATTATTCCAACCATCTTCCACATTATCAAATTTTAAACTTTCAAGTTTAGTATTCAACTGTTCCTGGAAAGTTTCTCTCAAATTCTCATCCTGGAGTCTAATAACATCATAACTTCCCGGGAGGTAGTTACCATTCCGATATTTCAGCTTTACATTAACCATTGACACTACTAGATGGTGATCTTTACTTTTAACATCAATAACAGCACTCCTATATGCCCTAGTATCTTGTATTGATCCTGCCAGTCTTCGGTTTACTATAACATAATCAATAAGGCTTGCTGTCTAACCATCACGTGAATACCATGTTAGCTTATGAGCCATTTTATGACCAAACACCGTATTGGTTATAACTAGATTGTTATACCTACAAAATTGCAAAAGTCTGTATCCATTACTGTTTTCTTTTCCAACACCAAATTTACCTAAGCTGGGATACCATCTATCCTTATTTCTACCAACCTGGGCGTTAAAATCTCCCAGTAATAACATCATATTTCTACCTGGGACCTTGTCTATTTGCTCCTGTAACTGTAAGTAAATTTCATCTGAGTCACTAGTATCTCCATCAGTCGGTTCTACAGGGGCATATACTACTATAACTGAGACCCTGAACTTTCTAGTCATAAAATGGGCAATTAATATTCTATTATTAATACATTCCTAGCCTAAGCAAGACGTAATAGTTTCTTTATTCATCGTGAGTCCTACTCCATGTCTGCGTACCCAATCTTTCCTGCCTGAATAAACATATTCCATATAACCTAATTTTTTACTTCCTACCCCGAGGATGTGATTTTCTGATGCCTCCAATAAATCCAGTTCAACTCATCTGAACTCGTCAGTCAAAATGTCAATACGATATTCATTTTTTTATGTCGTAACATTCCAAGTTCCAATTTTCATGTTCTTTAAATCATTGAAATTATTTTCGCCTCAGGAAAAGCAATGATCCCGGATACCAGTGCAGGACGGGGATCACATATCTTCTCAATTTTACACCGAAGTGTAGAACCGGACAGCAAGAAGTTCCTGGGACCTCCATGAATGGAGGCTTTGTGCAATCATAGGACCATCTTGGTCACAACAGGATTTCAGCACTTAGCGATGCTGTTCTATCAACAAGAGTCGAAATCCTGCAGAGACAATCTCAAGCCTATTACCTCCGACTCATTATATATTCATGCCTACAAATATTATGCTACTACGGGGAGGCAGCCCATAGTAGATAAATTAGCTAGGAAGAGGTTTTTCAGCCCGAAGACGCCCATCAAAACATACCGATCCCAGAAGAATTGTCCATTAGTCAGAATCCCGTGCGAATGCTGTGTCGTTTACTAGACTATAATTTCCTCGAGGGGCGCCACTCCTCAAGTGGGAATAGAGTTGACCGCAAGGTCCCCAGTCTTGCAGGTACCCCGAAAAGGTCGAGGCAGCCCTTTGCAGAGGCCGTTGTCCATTTGATCTGGATCTTACGCCCTGCCACAGTTGTCCTCCTATAGAGGATCCTCCCGCGATGGTGTAAAGCATCACCACGCAATTTAACCCATTGCTGGGAGAAGGTTTGCAACTCATGGAACTTGTGGACAAACCAGTGGGCCCTTTTGAGTGTACATTTGAGGGGTCTTCTTCCTCCTCCGCCTGTATTTATGACCCCGGGCAAGGGTGCTCCAGTTTCTATTATGGACCCCCAGGGACAAGGTCCCCCCTTGGTCCGTGCCTCCTATGGAGGTACCCTATATATCTGTAGAGCGTTCCCCTATCGCCGCCTGGGGACACGCTGAATGGCCTGGGGGAGGCCAGATAAACGGATCACTTTTGTTTTGCAAAGGCCATAACTCAGTGACATATTTAACCTACTACTTATAAATATACATAACTCACTGACTAGGCCTATATAAGTTATATACAGAAATAAATAACTCATTGACATATTTAACCTACTACTTATAAATATGTGTAACTCACTGACAAGGCCTATATAAGTTATATAGAGAAATATATAACTGAGTGACATATTTAGCCTACTACTTATAAATATGTGTAACTGACTGATTAGGCATATAAGTTATATACAGAAATATATAACTCAGTGACATATTTAGCCTACTACTTAAAATATGTGTAACTCACTGACTAGGCCTATATAAGTTATTTACAGAAATATATAACTCAGTGACATATTTAGCCTACTACTTATAAATATGTGTAACTCACTGACTAGGATTATCTAAGTTATATACAGAAATATATAACTGAGTGACATCTTTAACCTACTACTTATAAATATGTGTAACTCACTGACTAGGCCTGTATAAGTTATATACAGAAATATATAACTCAGTGACATATTTAGCCTACTACTTAAAATATGTGTAACTCACTGACTAGGCCTATATAAGTAATTTAGTCTATTCATACCTGAATACCAAACCTGAATACTTTACATACAGACATTAGTCTCCTATTAAATTATCACTTATTGTTACGAATAACCCTTCATGATTGTAGTAACTTAGGAACTGTCTTGTTCTAGGTATGTCACCAAGAAGAATCCTCAGAAGAAAGCCCTCCTACCAGCAAAAGTGAGAACGTTTGAAAAGTGAGAACAAACTGTAATAAATTTTTTCTTGTCTTTTTTTCTAATTTCTCATTCAAATATATGGATATGTAAATAAGTAAGAAATAATCGATTCGTTTGTCTTTTCCCATAGTATTTGGCCGGATGGTCGAAACCCAAAACGAACATGAAATGAAATCCAAAAACGAAATGAAACCCAAAACGAACAGAAATTAAAGTAAATAACCGAGTCAAACCCAAAAGAGCAGAAATTAACATAGGTTGGGCGCAAAACCCCTATGCCTTCCAAAGGCCAGAACAAAATTTGCACTTTACTGAAAAAAAATACAAATGAATGTGCATTGTCAGTTTAATATACATATACTGATATTTAGTAATCAATATGTTAAAATTATTTGATCTATTAAAGTTATAAAAGTAAAAACATTTATATTTTTTTCATTAAATTGCAAATTTTGTTCTGGCCTTGGGGAGGCATGGGGGTTTTGCACCAAACTTATGTTACTTTTTTCTCGTTTTGAGTTTGACTCGGTTATTTATTGTAATTTCTGTTCATTCTGGGTTTCATTTATTTATCGATGCTGATTTGTGGTAGTTTCGAGATTGGTAGATTATTTTATTTTATTTTTGCTCATTTTTTGTTTAATGAAGTTCTTTACTTTTCTTTGAAAAACTTATTTTGTGGAAAAAGTTTTTTTAATTAATTTCTGTTCGTTTTATATTGACATAGTCTTTCAGGGAAAAAGAAAATAACACTTTAAATCTTTTCGTTTTTTAAGACTTTATAGTTATTTATTTTAATTTCTGTTCGTTCTGGGTTTCATTTATTTATCGATGCTGATTTGTGGTAGTTTCGAGCTTAGTAGATTATTTTATTTTATTTTTGCTCATTTTTGTTTAATGGAGTTCTTTACTTTTCTTTGAAAAACTTATTTTGTGGAAAGTTTTTTAATTAATTTCTGTTCGTTTTATATTGACATAGTCTTTTCAGGGAAGAAGAAAATAACACTTTAAATCTTTTCGTTTTGTAAGACTTTATAGTTTGGCCAGCTATTTGTATGCTGGAAAAAATTTCAGCAATTTTTAACAACATATACCATTTTAAAAATCTGGACACAAATAGTATTGTTTAACTTAGTTTCATACCTCCTCTAGTTGACCTGAAATGAAAAACTTGATACCATTCGCGAAAAAATCTGTTTACTTTCTTAGATAGCTTTGATACACTTACACTATTTTGATTTGGTTAAATTTTAAGAGCAGAAGTAGCCTCGAAAGTTTGAACATAATACCCTCAGTCGTTCTTGGGATACTGTTGAGGTGCCTTATTGGGAATTAGCATTATCACAGTGCATTTTGATTTAATCTTGAGGCAACATTTAGTTTTTAAACATAATGGGCAAATGGGAGGGTGTGAGTGGAAGGGGATTAGTTGCCCTCCAATCACTTTTGACTATTAAAAAAGGCATCAGCCCTTCCTATTTTCAATTGAATGAGCTCCTTTCGAAGTTCCCACGACAACTCCTTTGATACGAAGTGCCCTGGTCTAAACAACAACAACGACAAAAAATATTACTAATCACTATCGACTATTAAAAAGGGCACTAGCTTTTTGAATTTCAAATCGAATGAGCCCTTTTATGAAGTTTCTACGACAATGTCTTCTATACAAACCTTATATGCCCCCAGGGCACAACTTAAAACCCTTGCCTTGAGGGCTGTGGTGGAGTATCCTCCTCAAAAAAATACTTTCTATCTGTAAATCAACTACGCTGAACAGAATGGCTATCTCAAAATTTTTATTGGATGTGTTTGGGGAAATGCCGGGCGTGGGGGGGGCGGGCTAGTTGCCCTCCAATACCTTTCGACTATTAAAAAGCGTACTAGCCCGTTGAATTTCCAATCGAATGAGCTTTATTGAAGTTTCTACGACAACACCTTCTATAAAAACATTATATGCCCCCTGAGCATAACTTAAAACCCTTGCCCTCAGGGTTGTGGGGGAGTGGTGTCCTTCTCAAAAACATATTTTCTATCTTGAAATCAACCACGCTGAACAAAATGTCTATATTCCATTTGGTAGGGGTGGTGTTTGGGGGAATGAGGGACGTGGGGGGGGCTAGTTTCCTTCCAATCACTTTCAACTATCAAACAGGGCACTATCCCTTTGAATTTCCAAGCGAATAAGACCCTTTTCAGGTTTCTACGACAAAACTTTCTATAAAAACCTTATGCACCCCAGGATATAACTTAAAACCCTTGTTCCCCTCCAATCACTTTCGACTATGAAGAATGGAACTAGCCCTTTGAAATTTCCAATCGAATGAGCCTGTTTTGAAGTTTCTACGACAACACCTTGTATAAAAACCTTATATGCCCCCAGGGCATAACTTAAAACCCTTACCCCGAGGGTTGTGGGGAGTGTCCTCCTCAAAAACATATTTTTTATCTGGAAATCAACTATGCTGAACAAGATGGCTATCTAAAAAATTTGATTAGATGTGTTGGGAGGACTGATGGGCTTTGGGGGGGGGCTAGTTGCCTTCCAATTACTTTCGACTATTAAAAGAGCCCTAGCCCATTGAATTTCCAATCGAATGAGCCTTCTTGAAGGTTCTACGACAACGCCTTCTATGAATCTAGCCCTTTGAATTTCCAATCGAATGAGCCTGTTTTGAAGTTTCTACGACAACACCTTCTATAAAAACCTTATATGCCCCCAGGGCATAACTTAAAACCCTTGCCCTGAGGGTTGTGGGGAGTTTCATCTTCAAAGACTTAGTTTATATCTGGAAGTAAACTACGCTGAACAAAATGGCTATCTCAAAATTTTGATTGGATGTTTTTGGGTGAATGAAGGACGTGGGGGGGGGGGGCTAGTTGCCCACCATTCACTGTCAACTATTAAAAAGGGTCCTAGCCCTTTGAATTATCAATCAAATAAGCCCCTTTTGAAGTTTCTATGACAACGCCTTCAATAAAAACCTTATATACCCCAGGATATAACTTAAAACCCTTGTTCCCCTCCAATCACTTTCGACTATGAAGAATGGAACTAGCCCTTTGAATTACAAGTCGAATGAACCTGTTTCGAAGTTTCTACGACAACACCTTGTATAAAGACCTTATAGGCCCCCAGGGTAAAAATTATAATCCTTAGCTTGAGGGTTGTAGGGGAGTGTCCTCCTCAAAAACATATTTCCTATCTGGAAATCAATTACGCTGAGCAAAATGGCTAACTCAAAAGTTTAATTGGATGAGATTGGAGAAATGATGGGTTTCGAGGGGGGGGGGCAAGTTGCCCTCCAATTGCTTTCGACTATTAAAAAGGGCACTTGCCCATTGAATTTCCAATCGAATGAGCTTTCTTGAAGTTTCTACGACAACGCCTTCTATAAAAACATTATATGACCCCTGGGCATAACTTAAAACCCTTGCCCTGAGGGTTGTGGGGGAGTGTCTTCCTCAAAAACATATTTTCTCTCTGGAAATCAACCACGCTGAACAAAATGGCAATCACAAAATTTTGATTGGATATGTTAGGGTGAATGATGGACGTGGGGGGGGGGGGCTAGTTACCCTCCAATCACTTTCAACTATTAAACAGGGTACAAGCCCTTTGAATTTCCAATCAAATGAGCTCTTTTTGAAGTTTCTACGATAACGCCTTCTATAAAAACCTTATATACCCCAGGATATAACTTAAAACCCTTGTTCCCCTCCAATCACTTTCGACTATGAAGAATGGAACTAGCCCTTTGAATTTCCAATCGAATGAGCCTTTTTTGAAGTTTCTACGACAACACCTTCTACAAAAACCTTATATGCCCCCAGGGCATAACTTAAAACCCTTGCCCTGAGGGTTGTGGGCGAGTGTCCTCCTCAAACACATATTTTCTATCTGGAAATCAACTACGCTGAACAAAATGGCTATCTCAAAATTTCGATTGGATGTGTTTGGGGGAATGATGGGCGTGGGGGGGGGGGGCTAGTTGCCCTCCAATCACGTTCGACTATTAAAAAGGGCACTGGCCCATTGAATTTCCAATCGAATGAACTTTCTTGAAGTTTCTACGACAACACCTACTATAAAAACATTATATGCCCCCTGGCCATAACCTAAAACCCTTGCCCTGAGGGTTGTGGGGGAGTTTTCTTCTGAAAAAGATATTTTCTATCTGGAAATCAACTACGCTGAACAAAATGGCTATCTCAAAATTTCGATTGGATGGATTTGGGGGAATGATGGGCGTGGGCGGGGGGATAGTTGCCCTCCAATCACTTTCGACTAATAAAAAGGGTACTAGCCCTTTGAATTTCCAATCAAATGAGCCTGTTTTGAAGTTCCTACGACAACACCTTCTATAAAAACCTTATATACCCCCAGGGCATTACTTAAAACCCTTGCCCTGAGGGTTGTGGGGGAGTCTCCTCCTCAAAACCATATTTTCTATCTGGAAATTAACTACGCTGAACAAAATGGCTATCTCAACATTTTGATTGGATGTGTTTGGGGGAATGATGGGCGAGGGGGGGGGGGCTAGTTGCCCTACAATCACTTTCGACTATTAAAAATGGCATCAGCCCTTTGAATTTCCAATCGAATGACCTTTTTTTGAAGTTTATACGACACCAATTTCAATAAAAACCTGATATGCCCCAAGGGCATGACTTAACACTCGTGCCCTGAGGGTTGTGGGGGATTGGCCTCAAAAAAAAATTTCTATTTGGAAACCAGCTGCGCGGAAGAAAATGGCTATCTCAAAATTTCGATTTGAGGTGTTTGGGGGAATGATGGGCGTGGGGGGGCTAGTTGCCCTCTAATCACTTTCGACTATTAAAAAGGGCACTAGCCACTCCAATTTCCAATAGAATAAGCCCTTTTCGAAGTTTCTACGACAATTCCTTCGATAAGAAGTGCCAATTGTTCTTTACTTAGGCAGCGCTAGCGCGCTGCCTATGATACGAATTAGTCAAAGCCAGAGCAAAGATCAGTGATAGGCCGAGACTGTTTGTGCTCTTTTTTGTTCTTCCTTCATTTAGTTGGTTTTGATGGACCGTTTTTAGCATACAGGGCAGGGGTAACTGCGTTTGACAAAGTAGAGGTTTTGTTTGGCAAGTTTCCCTTTGAATTTGAACTTCGTATGGTATGATGGATCAAGGTCTTTTCGCACTTTTTTTTTCTACTGCCAGTTGATTTTATATTTTCCCCAGAAATATGGATCTGTCTTCAAATTCAGCCTTATCAGTTGGATCCAAAAGTTGTACACCTGTTCGACTTCTGTTTTCCAGTCGTTTGACAACCTGTTTGCCACAGGAAGCGATTTAATTGAAATACAGTTGTTGGATTATAGACTATTTTTATCAACTGTTTAACAATGATTTTGGTTTTGACAGTTGTACATATTCCTATCGAATATGCCCATTAATCCAGTTGTAAAAGTTGCAATTAAAAATTTCAACTCGGGACCCTCCCCTCTCCAAGAAATACTTTTGTCCCGACCCTACAAAAATGACGTGACCCCTTCCCCCCCCCCCCACACAAAAACTTGTATGGGCTGCCCCACCCCTAACGGCTAACCATTATCAATTTACGCTAAAGAAATGTAATTGTACACTAAAAAAGCAGGGCGTGGAAGCTTCCTTGATAGGCCGAAATGAAACTGGAAGCTCACGCCAAACCAACGAAAAAGTACGCTAAAGGACTGTAGTTTCGCAACAGAAGAAGGTAATTTTTCGTTGAAAAGTATAATTTCAGAATCACAGGGATTAGCAGTGACGAATACAGTGGGTCTGCCATTAACGTTAAAAGCTGCAACCTAGTAAAGAGCGAACCCCAGCCCATAGTAATCAAAAGTTGAAAAACGTGTTTTCCAAAAAAAACTATTTTGTGAGAAAAAATTGACATTTGACACTGAGTCAGGAATGGTAACTATTGTTTCGGGTAATCTTAGAAGTAAGAGTTTGTTGTGAAAAGAAATTTATGGTGATTTCGAAAAAGAGCCTGAAACCCCTTGAAAATGGCGTCAAATCGAAATAAAAAGTGTATCGTAGGAATCAGCATGGTCGAAAACCTTCTGAAGGATAATTACAGTTCCCCACCTTGAACACCAAGGAAAATGACTTTTTTGCATGGGTAGCACTGATCTGTCTCCCTTTTTTTTGTTTTTTTTTCTAGAAGGGCTTGTGGGTGGCAAGAGCATCATAGAGAGGTGTGTAATAGCTCATTGGAAAGAGAGTTAAATTTGTAAGTGCCCTTTTGAAGTGACCAAAAAGATTGGAGGGCAAATAGCCCCCCCCTCCCAACAGGCCCCCCCCCAACTAGTCCTATAAAAATTTTGAGGTAGCCATTTTGTTTAACATAGTTCAAAGGTCTAATATATATGGTTTTAATGATCACATGGCCCTCCATAGTCCCTGGGGAAGGGCTGTATGTGGTATCGGGCGTATCGATTTCGCACGTATCGTTATCGTGCGTATTGGTATCGTATCGGGAATATCGGGATCTGCCTTTTTTTTCAGTCATTTTCTAGGTTCATTTTTTTAAAACATGTCCCGGCAAGGTATCATGGTTGCAGCGGTATCTACGAACTATTAACTAGCGAACCACATCACATATTAACCAACATTTGAATAAAACTTTTTGAAAAAAAAAACTGCCTAGTAAGAAACAATTCTTATCTGACACTGACTCAGGAACGTTAACTATTATTTCGATTTGTCTTAAAAGTAAAAGTTTATTGCCAAAATAAATTTATGATGATTTCGAAACCTTACACCCCTCGAAAATGGCGTCATATCAAAATGAAAAGTGTACCATTGGAATCAACATGGTCAAAACCTTGTACAGGGAAGTTACAGTCCCCCTCCCTGAAAAACACGGAAAATCCCTTTTTTGCATTGGTAGCACTGATCTGTCTCCCGTTTTTTGTTGTTTTTTTTCAACAGGTCTAGTGGGCTACCAGAAAATCAAAGAGATTCTTAACGGCTCATTCAAAAGTTATTTCTCCTATCTACGTGATTTTTATAAATTCTGCCATCTGCAAGTGCCACTTTTGTGCTATTTCTCAAAGGGTGGCACTAGAAGGCTACCAGAACATCGTTGGCAGATCTTTTATAACTTATATAAAAGATATTGCACATATCTACGTCTTTCTTATAAATTCCACCATCATCAAGTTCAAATGGCACTAAAAACGGCACTTATGGTGTCGTGTCTCAAGTGGAAAAGCCGCACTGTAAAAAAAAAATTTGATTTCTAACAAAATGTTTTGCTCGAATTCAAACAAGTAAAAAAAATCCAATTTTTCTGATGCTAATTGAATTTTGAGTATAAAAAGATAATTATAAAAATAAGGAAATATATTTTTACTTTGAAATAAGCTGAGGTTTCTTGTCTGAAAAATGAACACGCAGAAATTTATGTACAAGAATTATCTTTTAACAAATGAAACTCAGAGGAAACAAAATAACAAAATGAAAAATAAAATAAAAAAAGGTGAAAAAACGAGGATTTTTTCATTTTATTTTTTTTTATTTTTCTTTTTTGATTTTATTTTTCATTTTGTTATTTTCTTTCCTCTCTGAGTTTCATTTGTCATATATAGCCAGTGTGGTCTAAGAATGTATTTATCTTTAACTTTTACAATTGCTTTTTTTAAATACATTTTTTGTGAGTTTTTGTGGGTCGAAAATTTCTTAAGATGCTATCCTAACCTTAACAGTACTAACGGTGAAAATATATTGCTTTCTGAATTCAATTTTTTCTAATTAATAACGAAAATCCTTTTGTGGGAACAACTTATGTTTTTGCGATGAACGTCATTTTTGTAATGAAACCCAAAAAGCGTTTTAAAAATAAATTCTTCCCTGGATTTGCCATAAATTTGCTTCTTACGCTGAATAACCAAGTAAGCAAATATATCGGAGAAAAGAAGACGCCTGTAAGGGTATTTCAGCCCTTTACGTACCCGTAAAGGAACCAAAAGCTTCCCCCAAATTTTCTAAAATGATGCACGTTTCACCTGAACTCAGAAATACTACACTTTAATAGCATGAATCGTGCTTCAAAAACTTCAGTTTGCTACAGGATTAGTTAAAAAATAAGACTATAGCCCAATAACTTTCATCAAACAGTTGACAGTGTTACACTGTAATTAAGGATCTACTTAGCTAAATTGTGACCGAAAATTAAAAACGTAGTTTTCATATCAATTAATAACAACTGTATTTATACGCAGATTGCAAATACATACAGATCATCGCGTTTAATATCTACTCACCAAAGGCTCCAAGCCTCAGAAGAAAAAGGGATTTTGAAAATAGGGAGCCTGATTTTCGAAAAAGGGAGAAACACCCCCCAAAAAGTCAATAAATCTGAATGTAAATCAGACCTTCAGATACAGCATATCAGAAATGTTCTTGTGGGGGTTATGATCTCCTATCTGCACACATGAGGAATTTGTGTTTTTGCCAGAAGACTGATCACTGATGCGTTTCTATTTGTTGCTTTTTTGTTCTACTGTCCTTTTTAAGAGACCGTAAAGATTGGAGGGCAACTAAACCTCCTCCAAAGACCTAATTTGTCTCTTATTTTGTTTTCGAATGTTAGGATTTGAGATCAGTTTGACAAACAAAAAATCATCTTCAACTACCTACAAACCTATAATACAGAAGTAGATTTAATGTTAGGACCTTCAAGCGGCGAAGCGACGATTTTTCCTAGGGGGGATTCAGATCAGAGAGAGAAGACATTGTGATGGTAAGTATTCAGTTTATTTTATTAATGTTACAGGGATGACTCTACGTACTTTTGTACTAGCTGGAACACACGCGAAAATTGAAGTTTGGTTGATGCTAATGAAGAAAAACAAAATATGATAAAAATATAATAGTTTATAAACAAATTTCAGCTATACATTTGCACATTAGGGGGAGGGGTAGGGGGTAAAGCATAGCATAGATTAAATACCTAACCAAAACCTTGGTACCTTTTCCCCCCTATACCCAAATAAATAGTATTTTAAGCACTGTAAACCCAACAACAAACCACGCTTTACAGTCTATTTCTTTTTTGAAAGAAACCCGTTTCGAAAGAAACCCGCATTTTCCATATATAATATAATGCATGTGTTCCAGATAGTACTACATAAGTACCAAAGTATATCCTGGGAAGTTATTTTGAAGTACCTACCTCAACTCCTTCTCCCTCTAGAGGGTCCTTAAATTTGCCTACATGACAGGTCTATGCTTATTAAAATTTTGAAAAAACAACATTTTACCTTAATTTTCTGTTATCAGTTCCTTTTTCTCAAGGTTTAGTTCCGAAAATAATATTCCTGTTATTTGAACAGAATTTTAAGCCATGTCAATTTTTTTTTTTCAAATTTAGGAAATGTGTTTGCGTATCTTTAGAACATTCTTATAAATTGGGATCGAGCAAAGTTGTGAAGCTGAAAAAAATTTGTTGTACTTCATATTAGCAGAAGATCTATTTTGAAAGGTTTCCATTTTATAACACATAGATTTTATGAGGCGGCGAACAAGAGATCTGATGAGCAAGTCAAAGGTATTCAAAAAAGACAGGATTCGTGGCATTATTATTGCAACCGTTCACCTCTGGAGGTAGAAAAAAGGGGGGGGGAAGTATTTATTTTATTTGTGCTTCGATTTTATTTAATATTCACTTCAGGTCTGAGTGTCACTGTTTTCCTGATTGGAAGATGTTTCTTACTCAAGTGTCTTCTGTCGGCCTGCTACTACGCCTTTGATTTACTGATTTCCACCATGAAAAAATGCAGCCATTAAGAAGTATACTATTATCTTGTGGACATTTTTTGTTTTAAATTTTTGTTCTTGTAAAATAAACTAGATTATTTTTTTTTGTATTTATTGATGAATAAGCAAGAAGAAAATGAAACTAAATTCTGAGGATTGGACGTTATAATGTGGCCCTAGAAAATTTAATAATACTACTGATTAAAATCCAATGAAATAACGGTAAATCCAGCAAACAAGATGGAATTCCAATAAGGATCTTAAAATCCAGCATGTTGTTTTGTCAACAAATTGAAAATTCAATTCGGGTATGGGAATTCAACATTTTTGTTTCTCGACAAATTGGAAATTCATTAATGTCCATGGAATTCCAAAATGGTCTTCAATATTCAACTTCAGTTGTTGAACTCTAAATTTTGTTGTTGAGAAACAATACAAACAATTTTTGTTCAATATCAAACGATTTTTTTTTACAGTGTCGAGCTATTGGCCAAGTAGAACTTTAAAGTGATGTTTAATGGCACTCATTCTTAAGGCATACCCTTGGAGGGCAGATTTTAAACCTATGGCTCATATCTACGTTCCTTTTATCAATTTTACCATCCAAAAGTGTCATACAGCACTAAAAACGGCTCTTTCGGTACCACTTCTTAAGTGGAAGAGTTTGGAAGCATGAAACGGTACCATTGCAATAATTATGATCCAAAGCCCTTAACTGGAGGCTTATAAGATCCCCTCACATATACTTCCCCTCCAGACCCTCTTAGTAAGTGTCATAAATCAACTAGTCATATTAAAAGTAAAAGATTGCGGAAGCAAATTATATGTAACTAAAAACTTTTCAACTAAACATCTACCAAAAATTAAGCTTAATTGATCAACAGTTTTGAATTGAACCTTCAAACTTCACTCTGTGATGAAGCCTGTGTGCTAGGTCTATCGGCGGTAATTGAGGGGAAGGGACGTCCTTGCCTCCTTAGTTTTTGCTCTTGCCTAGGTTTTTAAATCACCTTTTTTTTGGTCATTTCATTGGAAAAGCCACTTGTTTAATTTAAAAAACTTGGGGAAACAATATAAAATGCGCTTTGTGGGAACATGTATTATTTTATAAACCAGAAAAATATGTATTGTTTTATGAAGTATGGATAATGAAATTTATGTTATATACTAAAATTTTTCTTAGCTGTCAAGGTTGTTTGCAGCATTTTTTACAGATGTCTTATCTCACCTAGATCGGTGATAATTAGAAATTATATTAAAAATAAGTTTTCAACTGAAACTAAGAAGTGACATTAAAACTTAAAACGAGCATACATTATTCCGTATAAATAAAAAAGATCATGGCAGTGTTGTTTCTGCATAAAATTTTAATCAAAAACGAACAAAGATTAATTTAAAAAAACAAAAGTTTTTCCGAGGGAAGTAAAGAGCGAAGTTGAAACTTAAAACGGACAAATATTATTACTTCATAGCCCATTTAATATATGTTAATATAACTAGCATAAATAAACCAACTAATTATGTTTCCCTATGCTTTTAGAATTATACAAAACTCGCGATTTACTGAAAACACAAAATAATATAGGAGTTTTTGTACAGTAAAAGCAAACCAATTAAGAACACCTTTTATAGAATCAAAATATCAGCAATCCCTCTTAGGATCAATCTCTTTTATGATAAAGCAACAATCCATTTTAGGATCTTCTTCTTTTTTTACGTTTAATTTGGTATCACTTGGCTCAGTTCAATGACTGGCTCTCGTTTTGGTTCTTAAACTTAAAAGGACATGTCATGATTAGTTTGTACACAAGTTCAATTAAGGCCATCTTGATAGTATTAGGACTATAGACTAGCTTTAGAATTTTTATCATAGCTTCAAATTCACTCTTGTATATAGAGAAATAATCTGATTTCTAGAGTTCATATTATGTCTTATTTGATCTGCATTCCAAGTGATACTAAAGCATATTTCTTACAATTTAAGACTGTATATTACCCACTATTGATATTATAGCTGGTGAGAGCAAAATGCTGCTTGATAAATCAATCCAATATTTCTGGCTGCTGTTGAATTACTTCGCGGTTATTAAAAAATATTTAGTTTTACACTTATGTTTTTAAGTTAATTTTAATTGTATACTGAAAGTTACTAATGTCGAAACTGATGTAAGACTATGAAAAGCTTTATAGATTCGTTTAGTGTTGTCAGGCTACAACCTCACTTTTGACTCTTAAATCAATAATCCTGTTTTTTATACTTGACTTTTGTGTTCTCATTAAAGCGCTAGTTTTATATAATCCTAAAAGGGAAACATAATTAGTTGGTTTATTTATACTAGTTATATTAATATATATTAAATAGGCTGTGAAGTAATAATTTTTGTCTGTTTTAAGTTTCAACTTCGCTCTTTACTTCCCTCGGAAACACTTTGTTTTTTTAATTAATATGCTATAAGACCTTCTTTTTGACCCTCTGACTGAAAAACGCTAAATTCGCCTCCGTTAGTAAATATACGCTTTTTTAACATAAGGATCACTTGCTGCACCATAATTTAGCGTAAAAATACGAACGGATTTTTTACCGTGTAGGACCATAATTGCGTAACTTACAACCATTTCCTAGGGACTATGGAGGGCCATGCCATCACCAAAAGAATAGCTATTGGACCTTAATCAGCAAATACATTTGTAATTGACTATTATAAAACATTGAGTTAATTAAAGTTTCTGTTGTAGAGTGAGAGCGTTAAATTATATTTGGTGAAGCTGAACTTTTGTCAACAAGAGGAAGGGAGGAGGGTACGTCAAGATATAGTCATTTGGAATATTGAAATTTTATTAATGGTTATTGTATGAACTTCTTCCTCTTAAGAACATTCGTTATCTTAAAAATCATTTTGTAAGTCTCGACGTCGGCTGACCATGTTAAAGACAGAGTTCATAGCGAATTCTCCCAACGGACTAATAAAACTTACTAGAGGGAATGGGAGGGGAAGTATACAAAAGGGGTTCTTTTAAACCTTCAGTTAAGAGTTTTGGACCATAATTATTACAATGGCATCGTTGTATACTTCCAAGCTATTCCACTCAAGAAATAGAGCCAAAAGTTCCACTTTTAGATACTTACGGATGGTAAAATTGATAAAAAGCACGTAGATACGTGCAATAGCTTTCAAGTGCGCCATTAAACATTATTCTAAGAAGTTCTGGTGGCCTACTAGCTCTAGCTTTTCCACTTGAGACATGGTACAAAAAGCGCCATTCGGCACTAGCAGACGGTGAAATTTATAAAAAGCACATAGATATGAAAAATAGCTTTCAAATCAGCCATTAAACATCTCTCTATGATGCTCTGCCCTGGAAGAAACAAATAGAAAAAATCAAAAAAAATGGGAGACACATCAGTGCTACCCATGCCTTATTGTTCTTTATTGTTCAAGGTGGGGGACTGTAATATCCCTGTACACGGTTTCCAACCATGATGATTCCAATGTACATTTTTCATTTTGATCTGACGCCATTTTCAAAGGATTTCAGGCTTTCCAAGTCACCGTAAATTTCTTTTCCCAATAAACTTTTACTTTTAAGATAAACTGAAATAATAGTTACTGTTCCTGAAACAGACTTAAATGGCAATTTTTTTCACAGGGCATGTTTTTTTCAAAACACATTTTTTTACTTTCGGTTACTATGAGCTGTTGTTCGATCTTTACTAGATTGCAGCTACTGCTGTAACCATGATGCCACTGGCATCCGATGGTACAGCTTTCCCCTATATATATATATATATATATATAACAGTTCAATACGTTTTGAACAGTTCAATACGTACAGCTGCATAGTTGCAACTTGCCTAGTTGCATATACAGGTTTAGTTAGAAGCTTGAGCAATTTTTTAAAGAGACGGTCAAAGGCTTTAAAAGATGCCCGTTCATGCCAATTTTTTTTTGCTTTTTGTTTCAAGCCCATTGCACTGGCATTAGAGGAGAATCGATTATACCGTCGAATAAGCAAGTCTGATAGCCCCTTAAAATAAGTGTTGTATATATAATAAAATTTTGTTCTTTGAAATATATACTAAATTTTATTCTCCCAAGTCAACTACGATGATTCAAAATTTAAATTCTAGAGGAGAGAACAAGAGGTAGGAATATCATGTGGTAGCTGCAGCGGTAGCTGCAACCTAGTAAAGAACCACAGTCCATAGTAACTAAAAATTAAAAAACGCGTTTTGAAAAAGGCTACCCAGTGAAAATAAATTGCCATCTGGCACTGATTCAGGAATGGTAACTATTATTTCGGTTCGTCCTAGAAGTAAAAGTATATTGCCAAAAGAAATTTATGGTGAATACGAAAAAAGCCTGAAACCCCTTGAAAACGTCAGATCAAAATGAAAGTGTACAATGGAATCATCATGGTCGAAAAACTTGTAAAGGGAAATTACAGCCCCCCTCCTTGAACAACAAGGAAAATCACTTTTTTGCATGGGTAGCACTGATCTGTCTCTTTTAACGGGGCCCTGCTTTTTAGCAGGGCTAGGGGGTGATCAGAGCATCATAGAGAGATGTGCAATAGCTCATTCGAACGGAAATCAAATTTGCTAGTACCCTTTTTAAGCGACCAAAAACATTGAAGGGATACTAGCCCTCCTCCCCCAAAGTCATCCAATCATAATTTTGAGATAGCCATTTTGTTCAACATAGTTCAAAGGTCCAGTATCTATGGTTTTGGTGGTGGTATGAACCTCCATAGTCCCTGGGTAATGGGCTGTACGCTGTATCGGTATCAGACTTATTGATATCACGCGTATCGGTATTGGCGTATTGTTATCGGGTGTATTGGTGTTGCCTGTATCTTAGACAGATTTTCAGTAGCTCTTATAAAAGATATTGCTCATATATACATCCTTCCTATAAATTCCACCATCAGCAAGTTCCAAATGGCAATAAAAACGGCACTTTTGGTGCCTTGTCTCAAGTGGGAAAACTGGGGCTACCAGAACTTTTTAGAGGGACCTTTAATGGCTCATTTGAAAGCTATTGCTAATATCTACGTGATTTTTATCATTTCTACCATCCGTAAATGTGATATAGCACTAAAACAAGAGGCACATTTTTGTCAAAATCCTGGGGGGGGGCAAAGGTGGATCAAACTGTCCCAGACCAAGTGAAAATGTCAGTGATTAATGAAAAATAAGCCTTATAGTACCATAAATGCATAGAATTACTAAAGAAAACTGGGCCGATTCTCTGAACTATGCAGGCTTATCTTAGCTTTGACAAGATAGATTAATGAACATAAAAAATTTAGGTGCCAAGATGAAATTTTTCGATGGGAGATTCTGGAAAATTCTTCAAGAGAGGGGGAATGGGAACATTAAAAGTAAAATAAAAAAATAAGTTTACAAATCTTAGCTGTCTGTACATTTTGTATTCCTTAAATGGGGGGGGGGGGGGAATACCTAGTTTGCATCCTCGTCCTGCAGGAGCCCATGATCAAATATCTCTAAAGTATTTGACTGACTTAAAAACAGATTGATCATCAAAACTGATTTTTTTTTTCTATATATGGCAGGTGAAAATCTTCTAAGAATTCTAGTTAATCAAAATGACTTTGGGACTGGTATTGCTGAGGTGAAAATTTTTCCAGCCAAACCTCACAAAAGGTAGAACTAAAACACAAAAAGGTCTAAACACTAAAACACAAAAAGGTCTACTTAAATATAAACCTGTGATTCCAATTCCTTATTTAACGAGTGCGTGTTATTTCCCTAACCCACTATCGGTTTGGGGGCAGATACGCGACGGCAATTGAGCCTACCCGAAAATTTTTCCCTCAAAATTTACCTACTTCGTCTCGAGCTTCCCATGAGGATGTTACTTAATTTTGGTATGTTAATTAACCATTTTTCAGTCCTGTGCCACCATACGGATTAATTCCAATCAGCCCCTACTTTCCTCCCCATCGTCACCAGTTAGAAAATTATTAATTTTACGATAATAAATTTGCAATTTTTAATCTCATAATAATTAATTTAACATTATCTTACATTACATTAATTTAATGTATAACTGAGTTTCTTCACAGAAAAATCAATTTTCTTCTTTAAATTTTACAGGAAGTGTAGGATTTTATTATAATTATTATAATTCCCGATGATCGTGGGAAAAGGAAGGAGGGGGCTAATCCAAAAGCGTGCCTAAAATCACCAAGGACAAATTACTTTGGAAATTCCAAACAGAACCTAAACTTGACATTTCAAAACTTTCTTCTAGTATTCCTGGCAAAGAAGTAGCATTTCCGTGAAGAAAAACATATTCAAAGTCACGGCCAATTTATTTGGCATCCGTATTTTAAGCCTATGAGCCCAGGTTCACCGAACTAGCCGCCATAAGTGGGTCACCAGATGAAACTTTCACCATCCTAGTTAACAACCATAGTGCAATGAACTTAACCCGAGTAGTTAAGCAACTGAAAAACTTGTTTATAATTAACTTATTTTACCTTTGGGTGTTGCTAATTTGGATATACACGTTGAGCACTTTAGCACATGACTTAAAAAAAAAAAAAAATTTACAGAAATTGCAGCAATGCTCAGAACCATGAACGTATCCAGGATTTTCTTTCGGGGGAGGGGGTTACAAAGGAAAACTTTAAAAGACGCATCAAAAATTTGCTTATATACATTTTTGTTATGGTTTTACGAGTCGGACTATTCTTTTTTACGCTCGAATATCGGGCTACGGATCGAAGAGGTAGGCAGGGGGAGGGGACAAAAGCCTATATTTCAACAAATTTATGGGTTCTTCTTATTAAAACTATTGAATAATTGTTTTTTATTATCATCGCCGCCCCTCTCAAAAAAAAAAAAGAATTTCTGCGTACCTGCCTGCTACACATGAAGCATTTTAGTGCTTGACTTAAAAAAGTTTTGCAGAAGTTGAAAAAATGATCAAAACCATATATTGTATGCTAATAAGATATTGATCTCACGCATGCACGTAATTAAACAGGGACGGGCGAGGGGCTACAGATAAAATGTTTTTGGATATAAGTTAAAAAAGAGTTGCGAGAATTATTAAAACGTATATTATAAGCTGATAAGATACTGATACAGCAGTACCATAGATACGGTTTGATGCTGATCCTTATATTTGTTGATATCAAAGCACCCTTTGATTCCGTCGAGCAAGAAGCTGCCTGGTGTATAAGCGAGGGATGGGAATCCCTCGCATTTCGCAGAGCTATTAAAAGGGTACTACGAGGGCACACAGATGAGGGTACGGGCTTATGGTGAAGAGTCTGAACAATTTGCTGTGGATTCAGGGGTAAAGCAAGGCGACGTCCTGCCCCCTATCATTATCTACTACGTAATTGACTGGATTATGGAGAATTGTGAGCATACACGAAGTAGTGACGGTTGAGAAAGGTGTTCTGGTTATTGACTTTGACTATGCTGATGACATGCCCTCCCAGAGGACGATTCATAGAAATCCCGAATGATGATGAACAAAAATGCATACTACTTTGCCATAGTAGGATTAAAAATGAATCCAACAAAGGCCGAAGTGGTTTCTGCCATTTCTCAGAGTCCCCTTCTATATCCCTGGATGGCAAAAGCATTGAGAAACTTGGAGAATTCGTCTTCCTCGGATCCTTATCGATTCGGAGGGATTGGGGGTCTGACCATGAACAAAGACGTCTTCAACTAGCCTCTGCCAGTTCCGCTTAGCACATTAAACCACAATGGAAGTATCGAATCATAAGTCTCATTGAAAATTAGAATTCACGAGGCAATTATGAGAAGCACTATCCTATAGCACTATCTATATGGGTGTGAAACATGGGCTGTCGAAACTCGAAATAGTAGAAACCTATATGATTAGATGACACGAATGCCTCCTTCGTAAATTACACGTCCCGTAAGTGAACAATTTTTTCATGTATTTTTGTCCCGTACGTGAACAAGTATCCAACAAGGAGATCCGTGGGCGCTGTAAACAACAGTCTCGGAAATGGTAAAGAAACGGGGTATTGTGTGACTGAGCCATTTTCTAAGGCGTGAAGACCATCGATGCATCTCGGATTCCGCTATTGAAAATACAGCCGCTTAAAAATAGGAGCGGTTGCTCTAGAGGCCAGAAGAAACATTGGTAGTAAATGATAAAAGCAGCGTAGATCCGCTTGAAGGCTTCCATCTCTTCGGTCGGGTCTGGGGCAGAATCGAAGCCATGCTTCACCACGTCCAAGCCGCTGTACCTGACCATGCCTCAAGGAAGACATCTGTTGGTGAAAATATGTATGCCGGGCGAGGCGGAGCAGCGTCTAGTTCCCATCAAATGCAAAGTAAGTAAAGTATACACATAATCAAAGAGAGAAAGGCTTCAAGTAAAGCGTTTTATGATTTAACTTAAATAACAAAGATTCAGAGAAGTTGCAACAATGACCAAAACTCCAACCCGTGGCTTCACCAAAGTGTCAAGATTTCTGTCATTTAGCAGACAGTGCGACGTAAGTAAACCATTTTTGTTTTATATCTAGACTACTTTATAGCAACTGTCCTTCCCGCATTTCTTGCGCAATTACTTCCTGTCGAGACTACCAGTGGCGTAGATAGGGGGCGTGGTTAGTGGCGTGGTGCGGACTGGCCTGGACGGCACAGAGGGAAGCAGTGGCTTAATTTTGTCAAAATCCTGGGAAGGGGGATTTGGAGCCAATTTTCCCAAATCAACTTAAAATGACAGTGAAAACTGAAAAATGAGTCATATATTACCATAAAGGAAAAGATAAAGAAAACTGACCAATTTCTCTGGATACTTAAATTATGCAGGCTAATCTTAATTCTGACAAGGTTTTCGCAGAAACTAAATTTCATTTGGGGTGGGTGGGGGTTGGGCAAAATGAGGACTGAGGGGATTTGGATCTGGAGGAGGGCAAACTTGGGCCTGGAGGGGGCAGTTGCTCCCCTGTCCCAATAGAAAATTACGCCCCTGGAGGGAAGAGAACAAAAAGAGTAGTATAAGCGGTCTAAATTATATTACGTCCACGGAAGATCAAGCTCCTATTTCTGAAGACACCGAAGCAACCATTATAAGCATTGTATAGAGCGTGGTCTGGATTGAGAAGTAGGAATTCTTGGTATCAAAATTGAATGCGCTACCCCGCAATCCACAAGTTCTCCTAACCCGGTCTTGTTGAAAAAAAAAAAAAAAAAAATCTCCACTGAGAAACTAAAACCACATCCTAATTCCAATACAATTCCAGAGCTCAAAGTATTATTATTTGTGTAAATAATTGTTCTACTTTATGGCAAGTATCATGTTCAAACACATACACAAAAAATATATGCAGTTGAATATAGTTAATGTTATCCTCACCATTTTCAAACGGTTCGTGGTAACGAACTGTAAGTAAGGAGCGACTCGGCTCAATACTAACCGAAAATCTAAAAAAAGTTTAGTCGTACCCATCAAAAGTTACGAGCCTGAACAAAACTGCCTTATTTTCGGAAAAAGGGGAAACACCCCCTAAAAATAATATAATCTTAATGAAAATCACATCATCAGATTCAGCATATCAGAGAATTCTACTTTTGAGGTTTCAAGCTCCTATCTGCAAAAATGTGGAATTTTGTATTATTTGCCAGAAGAAAGATCACGGATGCGTGTTTATTTGCTTTTTTTCCCAGGGGTGATCGTATCAACCCAGTGGTCCTAGAATATCGTGGGAGGGCTCATTAGAACGAAAATTAAAATTTCTAGTGCCCTTTTTAAGTGAGCAAAAACTGGAGGGCAACTAGACCCCCCAAACTCATTTCTTCTCAAAGTTACCCGATCAAAATTTTGAGATAGCCATTTTGTTCACCATGGTCAAAATATAATAAAAATCTTATCTGCAAAAATGTGGAATTTTGTATTTTTTACCAGAAAAAAGATCACGGATGCGTGTTTATTTTCCCGGGGGTGATGGTATCGACCCAGTGGTCCTAGAATATCACGAATTTAAGATATTAGAATTAGAATGCTGCATGCTGAAGATGTGAGTCTGAAATTGGAGTTTCTAAAGTTTGAGTTTTGGAAATTTGAAATTTGAGGATAGTGATTAGGACAGGTGGAGGAAGACATTTCTTCTCCAAATACAAACCTGCGAAATAATATAAAATTCAACTTATTCTACAAACTAAATATAATAAGTCTGTCAGTTTTAATTAGTGTTGACAGATTAGAATGAATACAATTTAAACATTTCAACAATAAATTGATATAGTTCAAAGTATATAAATATATATATTAAATTTATATAAACTCAACGTAAATAATATAGTTATATAGTTCAATATAGTTTAAATTGGCGCCCCGCCAATTAGATTAATTGATTACGTAGGGACGTTCAACTAATCAATTAATTAATTAATTTCGTAGGGACATATAAGTATTTCTGTTTTGCAAGAAGATACAAAAAAAAACATTTTAGGGGAATTTAGAGAGGAGATTTAAGGGAATTAGATTTTTTAAAATGAAAATTCCAAAGATAGTATATTCTAGATCTAAGGGAGAGGGGAGGGGGGGAGGCAGTTGTCCTTCCCAGATTGGCATCCCTGTTGGTCTAAAGAAATTCAATAACTCTATCATCTCCTATATTCACACGTGTTTGACCAATGATAAATTTAGGTCCATTCGATAAAATGCTTATATCCTTAGATGTAAAACTTTGGACGATAGATGGAGGGCCAGGGCAAACTCTAGGAAGGAAAATCCTTTACTGTTGAAAATTTTCAACATTATCATCAACATTATCAAATTATCATCTCCTATATCTGAAATCTTACAAGGAGAAGAGTAACCAGACAGAACAGACGGCTGTTCGATCACAAAAGGCTGAAAAGACCAAAACACAGATACGCAATAATTCGAGAGGTATTGAGTAAAATAAAAAATTACGAACATGATAAAATTAGACTAAACTCCAAAGGAAGAAGAGGAAGAAAGAAAAAGAAGTTCCTAAATCTAAATTTCATTTGCTAACATCCTAAATTTCAGTTTGCGGCAGAATGACGGTCAGTAATTCAAAGGCGTCACTCTGCCTTTACTGGCGTTAACTCATAAATTTTTTTTTTTAATTAGCATTAAAACATTACAATGAATGCAAATCAAACATTTCAACAATAATTTTACATGGTGTACATCCTAAAAAAAAATCCATGTCATCCCATATCAAAAATCTGAAACCTCACAACAGTAAAAATATACCAGAACGTTCATATGGATCCAAAAGGTGTTAAGTCACAAACGATTTTTTAGACGATGTTGCCTTTCAAGCTAAAATAAAATGAAAATAATCATATGTATATATGACATGTAAAACTTTGAATCGAGACAGCAAAAATAAAATAAGATAGAAATATTCAGGCATTTTTTTAGTTTAATTTCCCCTGTTTTAATAAAGTTTAGCCCATTATTTATCAATATGGATATTTCCATTTCATTTAATATGTCATAAAAACAAAAACCAGTTGTTTGCTCAAAGTATTCATAAAAGTGTAATAGAAAGATAGCTAAATGAGCTCAAAAAGTTGATGATGGGGTGGGAGCATTTCAAGTTTGGGTCAGAAACTTATATTTCGTTTCAAATATCAGTTTTTTTACTTTTCACAAAGTTTTGGCCTTTTAAGAAGAAGAGGTCATTGTTCAAATGTTTCATTTTTTTTTTACTTTTTGTAGTTTTGTCCTTTTGGCCTTTTACAGTTTTGGCCTTAAGGCCTGAAATAGACCAATCAATCCAATTGCTTAGTTAAGCTTCAATTATAGTCAAGCTGCAAATTTTAAAGTGGCAGCTGCATGCAGCTGCGGCGGTGTTTTTTTTTCTTCGTAAAAATTAAGACAAACCATCTCAAGAATATGTAACTTGTTTCATTTCATCGATCTGCTTTCTTCCTCTATTTATAGAAGTTTCTCTGTGTCAAATTCACTTTTATCTTTACAAAACTTCTATTTCTTTTATACAATTTTCCATCTCTTCATGTTTAATTTAAAAATAATATTTTCTATTTTCGTTTCTATTATTATTTCTTATATTTTTTTTTAAGTGAGTTTAACATCAATTTTAGTTTTAAATTGGAACTTCTAGAAAGGTATAGTCAGAATAAGAACAAACCATCATGCTCCCCTCCCCCTCATTTTTTTCAATTTGTCCCTCCACCGAAACAAATTCTTGCTTAAAAGTCAATTAACAATGAATGTAAGGAGATAAGTGTGGTAAGGAAGTAAGCAAGGGAATTATACAAATTTTGCCAGTCAATTTTAGGAGTTTTTTATATGCACCGTAAATCAATCGTAAATGTGCCAACTAACAAAAAAAAAGAAGAAAATTCAGCTTTTTGAAATAGGTCATCCAACAAAAAATAATAAAAATAAAACCAACAAAAAAACATAGTTTTGCAACCAGTTTTATGAGTCTTGAAGTGCCCAGGGCACCGAAATTAATTTATAACCAAACTTAGATTGTAATCTAAATCATTGCTCAACGAAAATATATACCTAGCCCACTCTAATGCTTAACCCTCAACATAAGGACCAATTATGAAGAAGCGGAATAGTAATATGATTTAAATTTTATTTAATTACAACTTAATTTGAGACCTCAGTACAAGGACCAACTATTTACAAGTGGCAAATTTTCGCTGTTTAAATTATAATTTAAATTTCAGTTGTAATTAACTTTAAATTACATAATAAATTAAAATTTTGTGTAAAATTCAAAGTATTTTCGAGTGAAAAATTAATGTTTAATTGAAAAATTGTTGTTTAATTAAAACCAAACTGTATAATGTTAATTTAAAGGTATTGCGTAAAGTTAAAGTATTGTGAAACAGAAAAATGGACCAAAATTTCAATAAAATTACAACTTTATTAAAATTAATTATTTGTTTAAAGCATTGTGGAACAAAAAAAATGAACCTATTTAACTCTTATACTTCGCCCTCATCATAAGGACCAATTATGTATAAGTGGAACAAGGGGGCCAATTCATTGAAATTTAGAGGCGGGGGGGGGGGAGGAAAAGACTAATTTTCATTAAAAATGCAAATAAAAAATACATTTTTTTGGTAAAAATATTCCCCTCCTTAAACATAAAGGAGGTAAGATTTCGCTTTTTTTCAATTTTTTACTGCAAAAAAGGAAAATATATTTTTCAAAATTCAAGGTGCAATTCTCCCCCCAATCGGGACCCCTGAAGCGGAATTTTCGAGTGCTTTAAATTTTAATTAATATAAGTTTAATTTTAAATTTCAATGACTTAATTTGAAACCGCAGCATGAGGACCGATTATTAATAAGTGGAACAGTATTGTGATTTATAGATTACATTTTAATTATGATATAAAATATATTCAAAATGTAAATTGTAATTAACTTTAAGTTAAAATATTAATTAAAGCATTGTATAAAATTCAAAATGTTTTATAACAAACAACCTGAGCACTGTTAAGCCCTAGCCAAATGTAATAATTATTTATAATTAGAATAATATTGTGATTTAAATTTTAAGTAATTTTAAATTTAATTGTAAACTGATAAATTGCATAAAAATCAGATTATAACGAATAAAGGGCCTGATTCACTGTAATTCTGAGCCCTCAACATAAAGACAGGTTATGTATACGTGGTCCTTACAGCATTATCAAAAAGAATCGCCACAATAACAGCACTATTAAAAAGGCAATAAAATCAGGGATTTTAAATAAACGATTAATAATAAAAATCAGCTAAACAAAAAATATAAATAAATAGTAATGATAATGAAAATAATGATATTAAAAAAAAAAAAAAATCAGCGATACACAGTGCATGCCAAATGTTTGCATTCAAAAATAAATCCTGTGAGCTTGGTTTATACACAATATCCAGGGTTGTTATTCCTACAATATTTATGTTAAATGAAAGTTTTAACGTTACAATGATAAAATATGAATGTTAAATATTAAAATGGAAAAAAGATAAGGTTTAGGGGGGAATTTAGACATTACAAATCTGGGGAAAAATACTGAGAGATTAAACTAAGACACGACAGAAAACTAGGCATCGCGTCAAAGACTAACTAGATGGATTTTTTTTTTACCGGATTCGGGAAACTAAAAAAAGTGGCAACCCTGGTATTAATAAAAAATAGGCAAATTTCAAGGATTTCATTAGGGAGGAAGGTTGTTGAAGTCCTCCCTTAATGTTGTTCGCAAAGTTTTAGTAGAGGACATTTTTAATTAAAGCCAATTCCTCCCATACGAATCCTTAAATAACAATTGTTAGTATATCAGACACTAGAATACAAGAAAATGGGTAAAAGAGACGCAAAAACAGAAGAAATACCTCACAATACCTCATTTACGGAGAAAACAATACTACCATTAAAAACCCAGCTTTAAATCAGACTTTTCAGTAAAATAAAAGACAAATACATTCTGCATAGCATCCGGCACCATAAACGTTCCCAGAATTTCTGCCGGGGAGGAGGAGAGCGCGAGGTTTTGCTAATTCAGAAGGAGGAAAGAGGGAGGGGGAAGGAGATAAGATGAAGAAAGGGAGAAAATAAAGTCATTTTAATGAATTTAAGTTTTGTGTAGTCTTGTTTTGTAGATCATCAAAATTGCATATTTATCATATGCATCGTAAAAGCAGGAATCAGGCCTTCCACCCCAAAATCAAGATTCATACAACGTAACCTAACCATCTTGAAATACAAAGATATTAAAATAAAACACTTCTTCTCCCCCTGAACTCATCTTTCGTTAAATAATGCAATTACTCTTATTATTTAATTTGTTTTTTTTCTTTCTATTCAGGGGGGGGGGGTAGTTCATGAATTTGAGTGATTATATCCTCCTTGAAAATTGTGCGGTTACATAAAGGTTTTCTTAGACGGAAAGAGCATTTCCGGGTTTTCTTAGACGGCGAAGCATTTCTTTTTTTATTTCTAAAAAACATTTTACAATATGAATGAATGATTTCAACCAAATCTTTTTAATTAAATTTTTAAAAGTTAAGTGTCAATGATTTTTTAACAGTGTCATTATTTTTGATAGATTAAAAATGAAAACAAAAGAAGCATCGCTCAGTGGAATGGATCAGGGATATACACAGGGGGCCTCCATGAAATCCCAATTTTTTCCAGATTCCTGGACACTTCTTCTTCAAATTATGAAATACAATTTTTATCCCCCCCCCCCCATATCCATAAAAATTTTCTACGTAAGTGCCTGGAGTAAAGGTTTGAGCATTTTGATTATTCATGGCAGAACCAAAATCTATAAATGATTTGGCTAACCAGGGCCGTATTATGTATTTTTTTGGGGGGGGGGGAGTTCAAACTCCCTACCCTTTGGATACGGCCTTGGGCTTAACCGTTCTTCTTTACGGTTACGGATCGCAAATCCATACCGTTCAAGAAGTGACGAACATCATTTTCGTTTCCAGGATATGAATGCTAGCAGCGTCCAGTTTCAAGCTAATTTCGACACTTCGGCAGAAATAATGGCAACGCTGACATGCAGATATAACAATTACGGAACAATCTAACGGTATATTATGGGCAAAGTGATTATTTCAAACATTACCTATAATTCTCACGTAATCACTCTGACTTTTTTGTATATATGGGCACTGTGAATAAAAACAATCAATCACTTGGCCTAGAGCATAGACCCAGATAATTTTACATCAATACATCTGCTGTAATACAAATAAAATCAAACCCCTGACTTTAGAGAGTGGTTTAGAACTAGTGGGAAAAGGCCAATCAGTTTGATTTAATTTAAGAACTTATATTCGATAATAAGACAGGGAACTTTTTTCGCTGCTTCACAATATAAATAAAAAATTAACATCTAGAAGATTTATTTCTTCTAAAACAGTTCTGAATGTTAACTTAAAAGCTTATTTCAGTACCAAAAGTAACATTGTTTCCTCTCAAGTAATACAATTTACTTTTAAAGTACCATAATTTTGAACAAAATTTAACACGACTGAGTCTTAGCCACAAGTAATTTAAAAATACTACTTTAAAGTTAGTGGAGATAAAGCTAATTACTTTGATTTAATTTAAGGATTTTTAGTTAATCAGGAACCACCTGTTTAAAGCAGCCTTACCAATCATATTTGATTACAAAAAAACTAGCCTATAAATCTTCATCACTATCGCGATGATCAGCAGATTTGCCTGCTCCACTGGATACTTCCATGTCCACCTCCATTCCATCTGAGCCTCGAATATCTTCATTCACCGGTTCTAAAAAAAAATTCAAATATCTAGTATTGGCTATTAAATTTTAAAGGATTATATTACTTTAAAATATAAGAATGAAAAATAAAAATAATATAAAAATTAAAACCCTTTTTCCCAGGAATTTATTGACAGACAAATTTACAAAAAATACAAGCCAGAGAGCATTTCGGTTCGTTAGGACAACCGCAAACTCAAACACATGCATTATATAAATAAACAAACAAAAAACAATAGCCTTTACTAACGGGCTAACACGCTGAACGGTAACTACGTCAAACGGTAATTTAGTTAATGCTCTACTAAAACAAAATAACACAAAATAATAATTCAAATTACAATATAAATATCTTGTAGATACCACTATATTTTGAAAGATTATCTTATTTTACATAATTGGTAAGTGTCCGTAACTCGTTACCAATCACGAATCTGAAAACAATCACATGATGTTTCTCAATAGGTACCCAATGACAAGGTAACATTTCTTAACGGAATAATCAAGTTTCTGTCCTGACAAGAGAGCATATATTTGTTCTTGTTTATGTCGTGCGACATGTCGTCGATCGCCATGTCATCCGTTTTCTTTTGTTATACTTCCCTGTCGTTCGACAGGATCTGCTGCCCGCTTATGCAATTTGAAAGGAACCCAAGAGGGTCTCAATTTTTTTTTTGCTTTTGTGAATTTGCCACACTGGGGTGGCAAATTTCTCCTTCTTTCTCTTTTCTCCTTCATCTACTCTACGTTGCAATGTTTCTTGTTTGTGCTTTTGCTCCCATATTGTTATTATATTCGTGTTTATTTTTGAGGGTCTAAATATTTTTGTGATAAAACATACCCTTTGTTTGGAGTGGAGCTCCATTTGAATATTTGTTTTTGTTCATTTTGTGTGTTAAGAAAATCACAAAATCATAACAAATGTATTTAAGTGTTTGATTTTATAAAGTGGCGGCTAATTATAAAAGATAGATTTTTTTTTTGAAGACAGTTATAAAAAGTAAGTACGTTACATAATAGGAATCTTATAGAAAAGTGGGAAACTAAAAAATGTGAAAAGTAAAGAGCCATAAAACGAGCAAAAATTAAGCCATATAACAATTCATGCTTAAAACGAACATAAATTACTAAGAATGAATATATGAAACCTAAAACGAACAAAATCAAAACGAATAATTGCAACAAAGCTAAAAATAACAAATACTACTACAAAACACAATTTATAGAAAAGAATTTTCGGTACTGTTCTGTTATTAATTTAAAAAAAAAACAACAAAGTTTCCCGAGGTAAGTAAAGAGCGAAGTTGAAACTTAAAACAGACAAAAATTAATACTTTACAGCCTATTTAAAACATATCAATAAAACTAGTACAAATAAACCAAATAACTATGTTTTCCTATGCTTTTAGGATCATGCAAAACTAGCGCTTTAATGAAAACACAAAGGTCAAGTATAAATAAAAGGATTATTGATTTAAGAGTTAAAAGTGAGGTTGTAGCCTGACAACACTAAACGAATCTATAAAGCTTTTCATAGTCTTGTACCAGTTGTGACAAGAGTAACTTTCAGTATACAATTAAAAGTATCTTAAAAACATAAGCGTAAAACTAAATATTTTTTAATAGCCGCGAAGTAATTGATCAGCATACAGGAATATTGGATTGATTTATCAAGCAGCATTTCGATCTCGTCAGCTATAATATCAATAGTGGGTAACATACAGTCTTAAATTGTAAGAAATATGCTTTAGTATCACTTGAAATGAAGATCAAATAAGATATAATATGAACCATGGAAATCTGATTATTTCTCTCTGTACAACAGTATATTTTAATTTTTGACGTAAATTAACAAACAAGTCTGTAGCTCTAATGCTATTAAGATGGTTTTACATTAATCTTGTGTATAAATTAATCCTAACATGTTTTTTTCAGAACCAAAACTCGAACCAGGCATTGAACTGAGCCATTGCGCAGAAGTGATACCAAATTAAACGTAAAAAAAAAAAAAAGAAAATCCTAAAACGGATTGTTGTTTTATCTTAAAAGGGATTGATTCTAAAAGGGATTGATTCTAAAAGGGATTGATAATATTTTGATTCTATAAAAGGTGTCCTTAATCCTAAAATGGATTGTTGCTTTATGTGAACTATTGTTGCTTTAGCTTTTACTGTGCCAAAACCCCTATATTATTTTGTGTTTTCAGTAAAGCGCTAGTTTTCTATAATCCTGAAAGCATAGGGAAACATAAATAGTTGGTTTATTTGTACTAGTTTTAATCCTAGTTAACTAGGATTAACTAGTTTTTTGTCTGTTTTAAGTTTCAACTTCGCTCTTTACTTCCCTCGGACAAACTTTGTTTTTTTAAATTAATCTTTGTTCGTTTTTGATTAAAATTTAATGTAGAAACAACGCTGCCATGATCTTTTTAACAACCTTGACAGCTAGGAGCAACTTTTAGTCTATAACATAAAGTTCATTATCCATACTTCACAAAACAATGCATGCTTTTCAGGAAGGTTTGTTTTTTGATGAGCAAAAAGCTGTTTTTACTCGGCCGACTTCGCCTGAAAAAGCCATAACGAAGACAGGGCTTTATAAATCACCTACTGACTAGAAGAAACTAGAAGGCTACTGTAATAAAAGAGAGTTGTTTAAGGGCTCATTTAAAAGCTTATATTTATACCTAACTGATTTTTATAATTTGACTTGATAGCACATTCCCACAAAGTACACTTTTAGTTGTTTTCCCAACCTTTTTAAATGAAACAAGTGCCTTTTCCAGTGAAATGACCAAAAAAAGGTATTTTTCAAAACCTAGGCAAGAGCAAAAACTAAGGGGGCAAGGACATCCCTTCCCCTCGTTTATCGCCGTTAGAACTAGCACGCATGCTTCATCGCAGAGTGAAGTTTGAAGGTTCAATTCAAAACTGTTGATCAATCAAGCTTAATATTTGGTAGAATTTTAGTTAAAATTTTTTTAATTTTAGTTAATTTGTTTTCGCAATAATCTTTTACTTTTAAGATGAGTAGGCGATTTATGAAACTTACTAAGAGGGTCTGGAGGGGAGTATATGTGAGGGGTTCTTATAAACCTCTAGTTTAAGGGCTATGGACCATAATTATTGCAATGGTACCGTTTTATGCTTCCAAACTCTTCCACTAGGAAGTGGTACCAAAAGTGACCTTTTCAGTGTTATATGGCACTTTTGGATGGTAACATTGATAAAAAGTACGTAGATATGAGTAATAGGTTTAAAATAAGCCTTCCCGGGATGTCTTAAAAAATGACCCCATCACGTTTGAATAAATAGTGGATTATTTGAAAAGTAAGCATAAGAAGGGACAAACCATGATCGAAAAAAAAAATCCAAGCTGGAACGAACGCATGACAATCTAATTTGAAGTCCAGCGCTGTACTCACAGAACCACGCTTCTAATAATTTAATTTAATATATTGGTGTTTGAAGGAATTTAATTGCATAGCTTCTTAAGGGGGCCTGGAGAAGGAAAATGGGGGAGTCGTTCTTTCAAATCTCCAGTTAAGGGTTCGGAGACCACACTGCCTTTCCATGACGATAAATAAAAGTTCAAATAGGGATAAAATCCTTTTAATAAACAGTGATGATGATAACAGTGATAGAAATTCACAAAAATACCAGATATTTCGGTCACATATACAGTGACCGTCATCATTAGTAAAACTCTGGTATATCTGGTATTTTTGTGAATTTCTATTACTGTTTTCATCATCACTGTCTATTAAAAGAATTTTATCCCTATTTGAACTTTTACTTATCGTTAAGGGTTCTGGACCATAATTAGATAAAAAAAAGCAAGTTTTTTTTATCTGAAAGTAAAGAGTGACATTAAAACTTGAAACGAACAAAAATTATTCCGTATATGAAAGGGGCTGTACCCCCTCACCGCCTCGCTGTTTACGCTAGAGTTTTTATTGTTAAACAAAATAGAGTTGTGAAAAGGTCAGAGTTTAGCGTAAAGAGCGAGGCGTTGAGAAGGGGACAGCCCCTTTCATATACGGAATAATTTCGGTTCGTTTTAAGTTTTAATGTAGCTCCTTACTTTCAGTTAAAAAAACTTGTTTTTTTTATTTAATTTTTGAATGTTTTTGAATAAATGCAGGTTTTGATCTTGGCTCACATTACATGAATAATTAAAACAAAATTTTCATAATAATTTACTTTTATTTGGATAAATGGATTTATTGAAACTTGTTTAATTTTATTTACGAACGTTTTTATTAGTAATAAATATACATAACTTACGAATTAACTTATGCAACAAACTTCTGTATACATATATTTTTAATAAGTATTTTAGGACGGTCGACAGCTAATTCATACCTCGCGCTTTAAGCGAAAAATCGAATTTATTTTCAATTCTTTAAAAGTGAATGCTTCATCACGAAAGCCGGAAATAATAATAAAAATCTCTTATGAAAGTAATAAAAAAATTTTTGGCTTAAAGAGCGAGGTATTGACTAGGGGGTGAGCCCAATCATATATGTAATATTTTCTGTTCGTTTAAAGTTTTGATGTTGCTGCTGTTGCAGTTGAAACCTTGTTTTTTTATATTTAATTTCTGATCTTTTTTTAAATAATGCTGGGAATAATAAAGTCCGGCGTCCCCTTCATAGCAATGTCCCTTGCCCCATGAAAACTTCCTTCATGGAAAGATCCTCCTACATAACCCCGACCCCAGGCACGTACGCAGGAATTTGTTTCGGGGGGGCCCAATTTGTTTCGGGGGGGGGGGGCAAATCCTTCAAACCCATTATTCTGTGAGGAAAATCAGAAAATTATGGGAAAATGAAAAAAAATAGTGAGATGTCGGGGGGGGGGCAGGCCCGGAGGCCCCCCCCCCACTACCAGGTAAAATCTCCCCTGAAAACGTCTGTACTGTATACTTCCCAATAACCAATAGTATATGTTAACATTGGGTAAAGTTCATAACTTTCAGCCCTCCTCCCGGGAACTTCGGGGGATTAAGTCATCCTAAAAGACATACTTATAATATTTTCGAATATGCTCAACAAAACGTCTATCTCAAACTTTTGATCAGGTGAGTTTGGGAAAACAATGAGCGTGAGAGGGGGCCCAGTTGCCCTCCATTTTTTTTGGTCACTTAAAAATGGCACTAGAAATTTTAATTTCCGTTCCAATGAGCCCTATTACGATATTCTAGGACCACTGGGTCGATACAATCACCCCTGGGGAAAAAAAAAAATAAACCGCCACCCGTGATCTTTCTTCTGGCAAAAAATGCAAAATTCCACATTTTTGTAGATAGGAGCTTGAAACCTCTGCAGTAGGGTTGTCTGATACGCGAAATATGATGGTGTGATTTTCATTAAGGTTCTATAATTTTTAGGGGGTCTTTCCCCCTTTTTTCAAAAATCAGCCAAATTTTCTCAGGCGCGTAACTTTTGATGAGTAGAATTAAACGTGATGAAAATTATATATTTAAAATCAACATTAAAATTGAATTCTTTTGATGTATCTATTTGTATCAAAAAACTGTTATCTAGAGTTTCGGTTACCATTGAGCCGGGTCCCAATAACCAATACTATATGTTAACATAGGATAAAGTTGATAACTCTCAGCCCTCCCCCTAGGGGCTTCGAGGGATCAAGTCATCCTAAAAGACATAGTTATAATATTTTCGACCATGCTGAACAAAATGGCTATCTCAAAATTTTGATCGGGTGACTTTGGGAAAAAATGAGCGTGGGAGGGGGCCTAGTTGCCCTCCATTTTTTTTGGTCACTTAAAAAGGGCACTAGAACTTTTAATTTCCGTTCCAATGAGCCCTCCCACGATATTCTAGGACCACGGGGTCGAAACGATCACCCCTGGGAAAAAAAACAAAAAAAAAAACAAACAAATAAACACGCATCCGTGATCTTTCTTCTTGCAAAAAATGTAAAATTACACATTTTTGTAGATAGGAGCTTGAAACCGCTGTAAAAGGGTTCTCTAATACGTTAAATATGGTGGTGTGATTTTCATTCACTTTCTACGGCTTTTAGTGGGTCTTTCCTCTATTTTCCGAAAATCAGCCAAATTTTTTCAGGACCGTAACGTTTGTTAGGTAACATTAAACTTGATGAAACTTATACATTTGAAATCAGAATAAAAATCTGATTCTTTTGATGTATCTATTGGTATCAAAATTCCGTTTTTTAGAGTTTCGGTTACCATTGAGCCGGGTCGCTCCTTACTTACAGTTCGTTACCACGAACTGTTTGATTATTACAATGATAACGTTTTATGCTTCCAAGATTGTCCACTTAAGAAGTGGCACCAAAAACGTTGTTTTCAGTACTATATCTCACTTACGAATGGTAGAATTGATAGAAGGCACGTAGATATGAGCAAAAGTTTTCAAATGAGCCATTAGACATCACCCTAAAAAGTGCCGTTTTTAGTGCTATTTGAAACTTGCAGATGTTGGAATTTAAAGCAAGAACGTAAATATGAGCAATATTCTTTATGAGCTATCAAAAATCTATCTAAGATGTTCTGGTAGCCCGCTAGCCCCATCCCTTGAGAAACGGCATAAAAGGTGCCTTTTTTCGTGCCATATTGCACTTGCACAAGGCGGAGTTTATATAAACCACGTACATATGAGAAATAGTTTTTGAATGAGCTCTTACCCATAGTGAATGAAATATAGTGAATCTGTATGGGAAATGTGTTAGGCACAATTATTCTGCATATTATGAAGTAAGAATAGTTTTCTAACTTCACTGTCCAAATACTTTACCCCCATCCTCCTATGTACATATGCCCAAATGTACATCCTCCTATGTATATAGCCCAAATTATATATTTCCCATCTATTCTTCCACTTGTCTCTGTCTTAGAAAAAAAAGTTTCTGTATTAATGACGTTGGTGCTTTTAGCTTAGTGTTTGTTCGTCAACTTTTTTTTTCTTTATTAAGTGAAACATCCAAAGGAGTAAAATAAAAAACAAAAAAAAGGAGAATGTTTCTGTTTTAATGGCCTTGGTGCTTTAAGCTTAGCGTTTGTCAGTCGATTTTTTTCCTAATTTCAGTGGAACGTCCAAAGGAATTGTGAAAACATACACAATATATATTTCGCATCGAAATTGATCTAAGTTAACTATCATTTTTACAACAGAAACATCAAAATTCATCTAAAGAATTTTACACCACAGATAACTGAGATTTTAAATAGGGTATTATAGAGAAAAAAAAACAATAAAAAACGAAGTGACAATTTCACGCATCAACTTATTAAATAAACATAAATTCATGGCAAGTCTTTAAAGAGAAAACGACAGTAACGAGGGCAATGGACTCATCAAGTGGGTTCAAATGCTGGGACAGAGACGCGATTTTTCCAGGGACATACTATTACTATTCAATTGTGGGTTTTTGTTCTAATATGTACTTGAAATTATAATTGAAGTTTTTCTTTTAAAGGACAAATGAACTGAATAAATAGAACTGTAATCCATTTTAACGTAACTGGTTTAATCATGTGGCGAACTAATTAATTTGAAGTGATTTGGCACTTTCACGTGTCTACACCAAAGAAATAAATTTTGAAACAATGAATATATGGTCACTAGGAAGATGAAGAAGAGGAAGAACAATCGAACTAATATTTTTTTTTTGTATACAACAAGGCCTTTTCAGAGTTGAAACTGAGAGAGAATATAAACCACAATTATTTAAAAAAAGCAAAGAATCTAAAATCAAAAGAGGAAAAAATCCTTTTATCCTTTTTAATATTTTATTTTCTTTGAATTCTTTCCTTTTTTAACCTGCTAAAGCAAAAAGGAAAGAAGAAGAAGAATCAAATATATATTTCACCTGTCTAAAATAAAGGATTCTCAGCGTTGAGACATCAAACACCTTTAAACCAAAACTGTTTTAAAAAATCAAATAATCCAAAATCAAAAGCGAAAAAAAAAAAAAAAAAATCAAACCAATGAAAAATCCAAGAATCAAACCTTTCTTTTTATTCTCTATCTTTTTATTATTTTTCATTTTCTTTCCTTTGAGTTCTTTTTTTCTATCCTTTTTACTATTTTATTATCTTTAAATTTTATATTCTTTCCTTTTTTTAACCTGTTTTTAGGGATAAAGGAAAGAAGAAGAAGAATCAAACGAGTATTGCATCTGTCTACAATAAGGCATTCTCAGCGTTGAAACAGGGAAAGAATTTAAACCGCAACTGTTTTAAAAGCAAAGAATGCAAAATCAAAATCGAATAATAAAAAAAAAAAAAAAAATCAAACCAATGAAAAATCCAAGAATCAAACCTTTCTTTTTATTATTTTTCATTTTCTTTCTTTTGATTTCATTTTTTCTATTCTTTTGAATATTTTTCATTTTTTTTAACTTGTTAATGGAGTTAGGAGAGAAGCAGAATAAGATCTAACAAATATTTAATATGTCTACAACAAGGCATTCTGAGAGTTGAGACAGGGAAAATATTTAAACCACAATTGTTTAAAAAAAAAGCAAAGAATGCAAAATCAAAAGCGAATAAAAAAAAAAAGAAAAAAAATCAAACTAATGAAAATCCAAGAATCAAACCTTAATTTTAACTATTTTTCATTTTATTTCTTTTGATTTCATTTTTTCTATTTCTTTTGAATACTTTATACTTTAAATTTAAATTTTTTCCTTTTAACCTGTTAAAGGAGAAAGGAAAGAAGAATATAAAGAATATTTCACCTGTCTGCAACAAGGCATTCTCAGCGTTGAAACAGGGAAAGAATTTAAACCGCAACTGTTTTAAAAGCAAAGAATGCAAAATCAAAAGCGAATAATAATAAAAAAATAAAATAAACCAATGAAAAATCCAAGAATCAAACATTTCTTTTTATTATTTTTCCTTTTCTTTCTTTTGATTTCATTTTTTCTATTCTTTTGAATATTTTTCCTTTTTTTTAACTTGTTAAAGGTGATAGGAGAGAAGCAGAATAAGATCTAACAAATATTTCATATGTCTACAACAAGGCATTCTGAGAGTTGAGACAGTTAAAATATTTAAACCAAAATTGTTTAAAAAAAAAGCAAAGAATTCAAAATCAAAAGCGAATAAAAAAAAAAGAAAAAAAAATCAAACTAATGAAAATCCAAGAATCAAACCTTAATTTTAACTATTTTTCATTTTATTTCTTTTGATTTAATTTTTTATATTTCTTTTGAATATTTTATACTTTAAATCTAAATTTTTTCCTTTTAACCTGTTAAAGGAGAAAGGAAAGAAGAATATAACGAATATTTCACCTGTCTGCAACAAGGCATTCTCAGCGTTGAAACAGGGAAAGAATTTAAACCGCAACTGTTTTAAAAGCAAAGAATGCAAAATCAAAAGCGAATAATAATAAAAAAAATAAAATAAACCAATGAAAAATCCAAGAATCAAACATTTCTTTTTATTATTTTTCCTTTTCTTTCTTTTGATTTCATTTTTTCTATTCTTTTGAATATTTTTCCTTTTTTTTTAACTTGTTAAAGGAGATAGGAGAGAAGCAGAAGAAGATCTAACAAATATTTCATCTGTCTACAACAAGGCATTCTGAGAGTTGAGACAGGGAAACTATTTAAACCACAATTGTTTAAAAAAAAAGCAAAGAATGCAAAATCAAAAGCGAATAAAAAAAAAAAGAAAAAAAATCAAACTAATGAAAATCCAAGAATCAAACCTTAATTTTAACTATTTTTCATTTTCTTTCTTTTGATTTCATTTTTTCTATTTCTTTTGAATACTTTATACTTTAAATTTAAATTTTTTCCTTTTAACCTGTTAAAGGAGAAAGGAAAGAAGAATATAACGAATATTTCACCTGTCTGCAACAAGGCATTCTCAGCGTTGAAACAGGGAAAGAATTTAAACCGCAACTGTTTTAAAAGCAAAGAATGCAAAATCAAAAGCGAATAATAATAAAAAAATAAAATAAACCAATGAAAAATCCAAGAATCAAACATTTCTTTTTATTATTTTTCCTTTTCTTTCTTTTGATTTCATTTTTTCTATTCTTTTGAATATTTTTCCTTTTTTTAACTTGTTAAAGGTGATAGGAGAGAAGCAGAAGAAGATCTAACAAATATTTCATCTGTCTACAACAAGGCATTCTGAGAGTTGAGACAGGGAAACTATTTAAACCACAATTGTTTAAAAAAAAAGCAAAGAATGCAAAATCAAAAGCGAATAAAAAAAAGAGAAAAAAATCAAACTAATGAAAATCCAAGAATCAAACCTTAATTTTAACTATTTTTCATTTTCTTTCTTTTGATTTCATTTTTTCTATTTCTTTTGAATATTTTATACTTTAAATCTAAATTTTTTCATTTTAACCTGTTAAAGGAGAAAGGAAAGAAGAATATAACGAATATTTCACCTGTCTGCAACAAGGCATTCTCAGCGTTGAAACAGGGAAAGAATTTAAACCGCAACTGTTTTAAAAGCAAAGAATGCAAAATCAAAAGCGAATAATAATAAAAAAAATAAAATAAACCAATGAAAAATCCAAGAATCAAACATTTCTTTTTATTATTTTTCCTTTTCTTTCTTTTGATTTCATTTTTTCTATTCTTTTGAATATTTTTCCTTTTTTTTTAACTTGTTAAAGGAGATAGGAGAGAAGCAGAAGAAGATCTAACAAATATTTCATCTGTCTACAACAAGGCATTCTGAGAGTTGAGACAGGGAAACTATTTAAACCACAATTGTTTTAAAAAAAGCAAAGAATGCAAAATCAAAAGCGAATTAAAAAAAAAGAAAAAAAAAATCAAACTAATGAAAATCCAAGAATCAAACCTTAATTTTTACTATTTTTCATTTTCTTTCTTTTGATTTCATTTTTTCTATTTCTTTTGAATATTTTATACTTTAAATTTAAATTTTTTCCTTCTAACCTGTTAAAGGAGAAAGGAAAGAAGAATATAACGAATATTTCACCTGTCTGCAACAAGGCATTCTCAGCGTTGAGACATAAAAACTATATAAACCACAATTATTTTAAAAAAAGCAAAGAATGCAAAATCAAAAGCGGATATATAAAAAAATAAATAAAACCAATGAAAGTCCAAGAATCAAACCTGTATTTTTATTATTTTTCATTTTCTGTCTTTGATTTCATTTTTTCTATTTCTTTTGAATATTTTATTCTCTTTAAATTTTAATTTTTTTTCCTTTCAACCTGTTAAGGAGAAAGGAAAGAAGAAGAAGAATCTAACGAATATTTCACCTGTCTACAACAAGGCATTCTCAGCGTTGAGACAGGGAAACTATTTAAACCACAGTTGTTTTAAAAAAGCAAAGAATGCAAAATCAAAAGCGAATTAAAAATAAACAAAGCAATGAAAAATCCAAGAATCGAACCTCTCTTTTTATTATTTTTATCCTTGTGTATATTTTGTTCTCTTTAGATTTTAAATTCTATCCTTTTTTTAACCTGTTGAAGGAGAAAGGAAAGAAGAAGAAGAATCAACGAATATTTCACCTGTCTACAACAAGGCATTCTCAGCGTTGAAACAAGGATAGCATTTAAAAACAAAGGATAGAAAAACAAAGGATATAAAATCGAAAGAGAATAAAGAGCGAAACCAAACCAATGGGAAATCCAAGAATCACATCTTTCTTTTTATTCTCTTTCATTTTCTTTCTCAGAAGGTTTAGCTTACCTATGAAGGTGAAGTTGTCTTTGGGCATCAAAGATAGTAAACACTCGAGTGTTTACAAAAAAAAGCGTTGTCAAGTTTAACTAATTAGTTTGGCTTAATCAACGTTGAACGTGGCAAAACTAACGAAAATGTGATACTACCCTAAAAACTTCACAATTTCGAAACAAGAAAATCTGGGAAATTACGGTTTTCAGGTTTGATTAGACATGAGACGGAGATAGGGGGCAAACATATATTTTCTATATATTTCCATGTCCTTGATAGTTTAAATTTGACAATATAAATTAGCAGTCCCCTAATCTTTTTGAAGCCTAGGTCCTAGCGATACAGCCTAGGCTCGTCTGCCCGTCAAGTTATGATCATAACTGTAAATAGTCTCGTTATTTTTCGCTAATAATATTTAAACCCCTTCCAGAAACCCTTTACAGACTGTAAGCGGGAGCATGGGGTAAGCTGAGCGTGGAAATATCTGCGGTGGTGGTAGAGGTTTAGGAAGCGAAGCTTGACCCTCCATCCGTAGGTAGCATAAGAAATCCGTCAGGTTGCCTCAACGTCGTGAAGGGGTTGAAAAATTGCTCAGCTTCACGCCGAGCAAGGTGATGGCTAACGCACTGCAGGATGACCTTGAGGAGTGGCACCCCTCAAGTGGCACCATTCCAAACCCCTTGGCTTTGGAATGGCTTTGGGAAAATTATAGCTTAGTAAACGACACATCATTTGTAGTGGAATCTGACTAATGGATAATTCTTCTGGGTTTGGTCTGTTTTGGTGGGCGTTTTCGGGCTAAAAAAAACCTCTTCCTTGATAATTAATATGCTATGGGTTCTCTCCGCGCAGTAGATAAGAAGATAAGATATTTATTTCAAAAAGATCACTATCACAAGCCCACAAAGGGCCGAATTCGGACTTCGGAGTCGACATTATAAATGGTTGCACTAAAACTGGCAAAATGCACAAAACAACAAGGAAATAGAAAAATCATTATGAACAATCTTTTAACAGTCAATAATTAAAACTGTAAAAAGTCAATTAAAAAGTTAAAAAGATAAAAACTCGTCAAACTAAACTTACACAAATACGAATCGGAAAAAGAATTACAACGGACATAAAAAAAGGAAGGGGGGGGGGAATAAGCGAATATACACAAAAAAAAGAGCGAGACATAAAGGCATCGGAATGCTATATGATTCCTTTGTCACTTATATTAAAAACTGCAAAATGGCAACTAGTAAAAAAAAGATAAAAAATGATAAAATAAATAATATACAAATTGACATATGTTTAAAAAACAACATAAAAAGTGGATAGGGAACAAAAAAAAGAAAAAAAGGAAAACAAAGCTGTTTCTTTTATTATATAAGAGAAAAGACAAAATTTATGTACAAATTAATAACTATTTATTATATCAGTAAAAAAAGGGATAAAAGATTTCTTATACCGCAAGGTAGTACAAAGAAGGGGAAATAAGGTGGGGATAGGCTGGGACACAGTTCGTGGAGGACGATTTCTATCAGGTACATGGTAATCAGGGAAAAGGGACGCAGTACGGGGGTTCAAAAGTGCCAACTTACCAAAACAGAGGCACAAATTATTTCTTCGTCTCTCGAGGGTCTCTAGGTTTGAAATATTTAACAAATGCAAATATGGCATTATGCCCTCTTTAAAAATAATTCTTAGAGCTCTCTTTTGGACATTTTCAATTTTTTGTGTTGCTTCATTAGAGACGCCAGGGTGCAACACAGGACAAGCGTACTCAAATATGGGACGCACAAAAGAAATGTATACTTGCAGTAAATGTGAGTGGGGGCAACTTAATTTATTTAAAAGTTTAAGGAGGGAAAGCGAGGAGTTTGCTTGTCGTAGGATATTATTTATATGGACATCCCATTTCAAATTGGAAGAAATTGTAACACCAAGGAGTTTAAGAGATGTGACGGAGGTTTCAGGAGGAACAGGAGGAAGAAAAAGGGGAGGGGATTTAAGGAGACTTGCTGAGACTATTGCGTATTTGGAAGGGTTAACTGTCATTTCAAGGGAAGAGGCCTCACAGGCAATATCTTGGAGTATGCCCATTGGGCTGCTGAACATGTTTTTATGACAGATCTCTAAAACTGTCAAGTCATCGACAAATTTCTACCTATTGTCATAAAGGGTTGAAAGGCTGTTAATCACAAGAGAAAAAAGGAGAGGGCCTAAATTAGTCCCCTAGGGAATGCCATTAAATATGGGGAGATGATCTGAGAAACAATTTAGATATTTAACTGCTTGAGATCTAGTAGAGAGAAAAGAGGCAACGAGCTTAACAAGGAAAGCTTCAATGTAGAATTCCTTTATAAGTTCATCTGAGCAATTTTTTGTTAATCAAAATGGAAGCTCTTTGAATAACAATCGAAATCTGATTCAGCAACCTGTTAGATTTTTCAAGTAACTTATCTTTGGTATCGACATAATTAATCAGGTAATGAGAAGTTGACGTGGATTTGTGATTACCAAACTGTCTAAGATAAATAAGGAGGAGGACTTTTATCTTAAGTCAGTCTGCGAGAAAACTTTCATACAATTTTGAAAAAATCGAGGTGAGGGTAATAGGACGAATGCCATCAAAGCCAGGCTTCCCATTTTTCTTTTTGATTGGGGTAATAAAGCCGTGTTTCCAATATTGAGGTAACTGTCCAGATTCGGTAATTTCATTAAACAGGGTGGATAGGGGTTTTGAGAGGTAATCACTGAAAGCTTTAATCAGAGGAACAGGAATATCTAAAGGGCAAATGCTTGATCGTTTTAGTTTTTCAATTTTTTTTATAACATCAAGTGGAGAAATATGTGGGAGTGAAAGAGGATCAGGAATATTTGGAAATACGTAAGATAGTGGTGGGAAACTCCTGGATAATATAAGCCAGTCTCATGTTGAGTTCATTAGTTGTAGTCTTTGGAGGTTCATTTATATTAAAATTTTGTTTTTCTTTACTCTTGACGGTAAGTTTTTTTTATTTCAGAGTACCAGTTCTTTGGTTTATCCGGGCGCAAGTATTTAATTTTATTTTTATAGTAGGCTCGGGCAGCTTTTTTAATTTGACTTTTTAATTCCTTTCTTAATTTATTTGCTTCAGCTAAATTACCCCTCTTAAATAAGCTTATTTTCGTGCAGAATAACATTTTTATTTGATTATTTCTGTAAGGTTTATCAGTGGAGCATTTTCTGATTTTTTTTTTCCGGGAAACATAATGAGCAGGAATCAATTAGTTTTTTGTAAAAAATCAAAATTTTGTCATCAAGGTTATTAGAATTATCAAGGTCTGACCAACTTTCACTGGTCAGCTATGATCCAAAATAAAAAAGTCCTGTGTCACTGAGGGGACGGCAAACCCTAATGGGAGTAGTAAAGGAATGTTTAATGGCTGAAGAGGGAGAAAAAAGAAGACAACAGTGATAACTGTCTTCTAATGGTGACAGTGCTTTCGGGGAGTTGTAATACTTGCTGATCTTTGAACAAATAACATCCAAAGAGGTGTTACCATTCGTTGTAGATATTCTAACCAGCTGTTTAATATTAAGAGAGTTACAGATAGAGTCAATTCTCAGGTCATTCGCATCGCCAAGTAAGCAAATACCAGCGTTCGGATACTTTGACAACACAAAATCAGCACTTATAAGAAATTGTTGGATAAATTTGCGTTTCTGGTCAATACTTTGGTTAGGGGAATGATAAAAGACGGCGGTTACAATTTAATTGAAAGGGCGGGGAAGTACTTTCGGTCGAAGGCTCAGCCATAGAATTTCATCATAATCTGATAAGTTGGGGGTTGGGATGAGTTTAGGTTGGAGGTTATCTCGGACATAATATTTGTAGCATAATATTTGTAGGCATGAACATATAATGAGTCGGAGGTAATAGGCTTGAGATTGTCTGTGCAGGATTTCAACTTATGTTGACAGAAGAGCATCGCCAAGTGTGGAAAACCACGTTGTAACCATGATGGACCCAGGATTGCAAAAAGCCCAGGGACCCAGGATTCAACTGGAAGCCCCAGGGACTTCTTGCTGCCTGGTTCTAAGCCGGTTTAAGCACTTCGATGTAGACTTTAGAAGATATGTGATCCCCGTCCTGCACTGGTTCTAGGACCATTGCTTTTCCTGAGGCCACAATAATTTCGATGATTTAAAGAATATGAATATTACAACTTGGAATGTTACGACGTTAATTAAAATCAGGAGTTAAGCAGGACTGTGTTCTATCCCCATTTATACAAATCGTTTTGATGGACTTTGTCTTTGGGAGCAGAGCAAACCAAATGGGCGAACATGGAACCAAATGGGGAAGTAAAACATTCTTGGACCTATATTATGCTGATGATTTAAGCATCCTAGATGAAAGTGTGAGCAAAATGAATGAATTTTTAGACCTTTTGCGGGTTCAAGGGGCTAGAAAAGTTCGAAAATTAATATTAAGAGGACTAAGTCGCTAAGGCCAGGAATAAGTGAAGATGATAAGATGATGTTTGATAACGAAAAGATTGATGAGGTGGACAGCTTCACTTACCTTGGTAGTATTATTAGTAAAGATTTTGGGAGCTGTGAAGATGTTAAAGTAGAATAGCAAAGATCCAGGGTATTTTTTCATAGTTGAAAAATGTTGGCAAGAATAGAAAGATAAGTATGGGAACCAATATTGGAAGTTCGTGATAAAGTATGGTTATGAAGCATGGGCACTCCGAAAAACGCAGGAAGATTTGCTAGATATTTTCCAAAGAAATTGCTTACGGATTGTTTTGGGTACCCGACTAACTGATCGTATCTCAAACAGTCGGCTTTACGAAAAGTGTGGGTCAATTCTACTTTCTACGGTTATAATGAAAGAAAGGTTGAGATGGCTAGGGCACATTCTGCCGATAAAGGATGGCAGATTGCAAAAGATTGTCCTTTTCGGCCAACCGTCTAGGGCTAAACGAAAAATAGGTTGTCCTGGTTGGGGTGTGACGATGTCATAAGGAAAGATTTAAGGGACATAGGAACTTCCCGGGAGGGTGTAAAGAGCGAGGCTTTGAATAGATTGGGATGGAGGAAGAGCATGTGTAGCAGAGTCAACCTCAGACGGCTTGGTGCTGCGGTGAGCTGTTAGTAGTTGTAGCAATAATATTAAAAAACATAATTTCCACAACGAAAATTTACTGGGTTGGATGTTCTCTATTCTTGTTCATCAGCACGCCTAGCTTTGGACAAACATAATTTTTTTTCTCTTTATTATCATTACAGTGGCTCTTTTTATGGGTTCAATGGATAATTTTACATAATAGATAATAGGTAATTTTCAACATAATAGATAACAGATTAATATTCAAATTAATAGATAATTTTAATAGAAAAACTAGATTTCAAGTGAAGTTATATGTCTTCCAACCAACGAAAACTCCCCAACAAAACCGATTCAGAAACAATAGGGCTAATGTTTTTTGTTAGTCAATCTGTCATAGTTCAATCAAATTGCGCAAAATCCTAATAATCTAACTGTACATTGTTTTTTTTTTTTTTTACTTTACTATTGCTACTAATAAAAAGAACCGAATGCAGCACCATGCCAAAGCCAACACAGTCAGGACAGCAAAGATGGAAAAAAAAAAACACATGAAGCAAGTACGGCAAAACTGTCAAACTGATAAGGATCGAAGTGACCCATCGTTTTGAACCTATTTGGCTTGTTGTTAAAATAAAATCAATCAAATCAATGATTATTATTTTAATTACACCCCCCCCCCCACTAATCATTCTGTTAATGCCTAGCCTTATTTAATACACCTAATCGTTGAGACTTGAATTGAAACAAAAAGGAAAAGAAAATCATACATTTATTTTGAAAAGTTTGTTTGCTTTTCATTATGAATTAAGATAACCTTTGGCCTCAATGAAAAGGAAAAATAATAAGATCTTATTCAATCTTTAAACCAGTGTAATTATTAAAGTAAAAGAGTTTGTATCCATGCCAGGGTTTCAAAGCTCAGGGCCTCTCTTATAGATATAAATACACATACGCACTTTGCATAGACTTGAGAAGTAAAGTCCGTGACCTGTGCTAGTCAGACCCATTGCTTTTTTGAGGCCATAACAGTTTCATTGATTTAAATAATATAAAAATCACGAATAGAAATGTTATGCCGTTGAAAAACAACTACCGTATTGACGTTTTGAGTGACGAACTCGGATGTTTTGAACTGGACTTGTTAGGAATTTCAGAAACTCATTTTCTAGGGCTAAGAAACACAAAATGAGGTAATATAGAATTAGTTTAATAAGATAGGAAGGATGAGGTACACAGGCAGACAGTAGGGCTCATGATGAATAAGGAAGCTGCTAAGTCTTGCATAGTCTGGAAAGGGTGTTAATAATAGAATGTTAGTTGCTCATTTTACGACCAAGAAGTACAAGATATCCGTCCGAAGCCAATCAAATCACTTGTTTTATCATATAACTAGGATACACGGAAAGATAAAGCAGAATACTGCAAAACCAACATTATCTGGTTTTAAGCCCATCACTATTAAATCACTATTAAAATAATAAGATGTGATTTAGTAAATTAGTGACGTAATAAATTATACGACTAATAAAACAGTGAGAAGCATTTACTCATACCTGAATTTACACAAACACGAACAGAGAGGTGTCGGTAAATCAAAATATAAAAACGAAAAAAAAGACCATTCATAGTAATGAGCAGAAAGTAAATAACGACTAGGTACGTATCTTTTTTTTGGAGGAGGGATAATTAACTACTTTTAATTGAGAAATTGAAAAGGAAATGCCAAAAATTTTGGAAAATTTAGGGTTTCGGGGGAGGGTGGGACCCCTGCGTACATTAGTGATGGTGACCGTTGTCAAAATAAACCAAAACTCTAAAACATAGAGTATTCAAGTGGAATAGAATATTCGGAATATCAACTTTCCAAAAGTATTCAGTGGAATAAAAGCATGGACATACAAAGCTCAGCTTCATATACTGATTTTAAATATGTAAAACTAATTAAATTCAAAATTACCCAGCATAAGAATTCAATACAAGAAAATTTGTGTTCCGCTTAGAAAACATTCCGCCTTTTCACTTTGTGTGTAAACCGCTTAGAAAAAGGGGAAAATCACCCCTAAAATATGAAGTTGGGGCTTTGACAAAAATTACATGATCAAATCAAATGCGTCTGAGATACCTGAGGTCTCTTACTGATGTCGTACGACATCGCAGAAGGATTTTAAACCTAAATTAAGAGCTTTGATACCTTTTCCAAGTGAATAGAAAGAGATCGGAAAAGAAGGAAGTGCTATTTTGCACTGCAAAACAACAGTTTTGGCTTGAATAGGGTCAAAAGGTATCAAGCAAAGATCCTGAAACAGCCAATTTGTTTACACATACAACCTCCCATTTAAGAAATAAACCTTCCGGGTGGTTGCACATTCATTCCTAAATACATACGCAGTCTATGATGTATTACAGGTAATTACTTGGTAAAAAAAAAGAAAGAAAAAAAACTGTCTTTCTAATTTAGTAACTGAGATAAATGAGAACTTTAACAAAGTCTAGACCTTACTATAAAATCCACATATGTTATGGACCGTTTCTACGGTCCATATTGCACGGTTTTCTATCATCTATTAGGGGACAGGAAGCGAGGAATCGATAGACCTTACTATACAGTTCGTGGTAACGAACTGTATAGTAAGAGAAGTATAAGCGGCATAAGTATAACATATATACTTATATAACATATATTATACTTATACATACTATACATTTTTTTTAATTCACGTACGTATAGAAGAATTTATTTCTAAGGGCGCAACGATTCTAACAAATAAACACGACACATAGGTGACATCACAAGGAAAACATAAAGAATTATGGAGAAAATTATGAAAATTATGGATAAATATATATATATATATATATATATATATATATATATATATATATATATATATATATATATATTATGCTTATATAACATAAGTATAACGGTATAAGTGTAAGAAGTATAACAAAAAGAGAAGTATAAGCGGTCAAGTTATATTGCGTCCACGGAAGACCGAGCTCCTATTTCTGAAGACATCGAAGCAACCATTATAAGCATTGTGTAGAGCGTGGTCTGGATTCAGAAGTAAAAATTCTTGGTATCAAAGTTGAATGCGCTACTCCGGAATCCCCAAGTCCTCCTAAACAGGCTTTGTTGCAAAAAAATAAACCTCCACTGAGAAATTAAAACCACATCCTAATTCGAATACAATTCCAGAGCTCAAAGTGTTATAATTTGTGTAAATAATTGTTTCACTTTATTGCAAGTATCATGTTCAAAAACATACACAAAAAAATAAATGCAGTTGAATATTGTTAATGTTATCCTCACCATTTTCAAACAGTTCGTGGTAACGAAATGTATAGTAAGAGCGTCTCAATAGTAAGCGAAACTCTAAAAAACGGGATTCTAATATCAATAGATACATCAAAAGAATCGGATTTTTATGCTGATCTTAAATATACAAGTTTCATCAAGTTTACTCATGTTCATCAAAAGTTATGATCCGGAGAAAATTTGCCCTATTTTCAAAAAAAGGAAAACATCCCTATTTTCAAAAAAAGGAAAACATCCCCTAAAAGTCATAGAATCTTAATGATAATCACACCATCCAGATTCAGCGTATCAGAGAAGTTTAAAGTAGAGGTTTCAAGCTCCTATCTGCAAAAATGTGGAATTTTGTATTTTTGCCAGAAGAAAGATCACGGATGCGTGTTTATTTGCCCTTTTTTGTACTTTTCCCCAGGGATGATCGTATCGACCCAGAGGTCCTAGAATTTTGCGAGAGGGCTTATTTAAACAGACATTAAAATTTCTAGTGCTTTTTTTAATAAAAAAAAAAAATAAAAAATAAAGATAGAATCACTTTTTATAAAAAATTATTACTACTGATGACGGTCAGTGCATATGTGACCGAAATATCTGGTATTTTTTTGTGAATTTTCTATACACTGTCTATTAAGAAGGATTTTATCCCTATTTTGAACTTTTATTTTAGAATTATTGATAAAGGTGCGTATGAAGCATCAAAGTGGCTTTTAGGGTCACTTTTTCAAACCCGTCTAAGAGACCCATCAAATCAATAAATGCCAATGCTTTATTCGAAGATGAGCTACACAAGCTACTACGAGCCAAATTCTAAAAAAAGCAACAAAACAAAACTAATAAAAAACAAATACAAAACATATTGAATGTGCAGGTATATACGTATAATGTGCAAACTAAAAAAGAAAAGAAAAATGGCAGAGAAAAATTAAAGGCTGAAATAGGGAACATGCGCATAAAAAAGAGAAAAACTTTGAACAGGAAAGGAGGGGGGATGCAAAGAGATAGACCATTGTTGATGCAGTAAGAGTGGAGTTTCTCCGGTATCTTCCAGTAAAGACACAAATAGGTAATATATATAAATAGGTAATGAAGAATAAATAGATAATTTTGAGGAGGCTAAGAATCAAATACATTCTAAGGCCACACTGGCAATACATGACGTATGAAAACAAGAGAGGATAGGAAATAATAAATGAAAAATCTAATCAAATCGGTGAGAAAACGAAGATTTTGTCACCCAGTTGTAAAATATGAAGACGAAGAACAAGCAAATATTTCGACAAGGACCTCCGCAAAGTCGTCTTCAGTGCTAAAAAAAAAAAAAAAAAAAAAAAAAAAAAAAAAAAAAAAAAAACCTTTCCTCTCTTGTTTTCATACGGTAAGAATAAACCATAGCAAGTATCAAGTGTACAACATAATGGGTGATACAAGTATGGCTCACATTACCATATGGCGTCAATACTGGGGATGCTTTTAACTTTTAACTGGTCATAATAAACCTTTCAGTGTCAGAAAACTTTCGAAGGCTTTCAACATATTAGACCAGGCACACACACAACGGAGAAGGGAGCATTCCCCTTCCAATTATTGATTTTTTAAGACATTTTCTGACAATTTCTCTTTTCTTTTTACGTTTTCCTCAGTTTGAATCTTCTCGTAAAATAAATCCCTGGGCATGTATCTACAATACATGCCCAGCCTTCTCAATTGTGAAGCCTTCTCAAAGTATTGGTGTAGCCTTCTCAAAGTGAGAATTTTGATATGATGAAATCTTTCAAAACCATGTTTGAAAATACGAAATACTATTATCCATGTATGTACAAAAGCAAAAAGACACTATACCTGAATTAGTTGAAGAGAGTATTACTTCTAAGGGTGCAAAACTGCGACGATAAGCAGGTGGCATCTCTTCAACATAATCCATACTGAAACTAGGTCTTCTAGAATAGATGGCACTGAGACTCAACGCGTCTTGACTTATCACATGAATCCATGGCTGTAAGAATAAGAATTTAGGAAAAAAAGGTAATTCAAAAGTTAGTATGCTGCACAAAAGCAGTTATTTACAGAAGATTTAGCTACAAAGATACGACATAAAACAACAACATTTTATAGCAAAATATCGTATTTCCAACTTTTTTTTATGCAAAAGAGAATATAACGCATTTATGGAAAACCGAAAATTTCTAACAATAATAATAACATTTACTCCCCCCACCATCTGCAAAAATAGATTGGAGTGGAGCACTACAAAAAGAAAAAAGAAAAGAAAAAGAAACCAGCTTCAAAAAGATAAAGATACAACACTCAGTGTAATTCACAACACTCAAGTAAATGCAGATGAGAAACGTCGTCTATCTAAATTAACTTTTAGCACTGGATTATTTCGAATGCTAGACCATATATTTCAAGGCGGGAATTCCTATAACGCTTGGGTATGTACAGTAAAAATTTTGCAAATTTATAGTAGCACTTTTTGATATTTTCACTGTCTTTCACTGACAGCATGTGGGATGCACCGGCAAGGTAGGTTATGTGTGGTGAGCATACTGAACAATAAATCGAGGCAAGAGATTTCCTGGAGTAGCGTCCGTGATTGGGCACTACAGACCCATAAGCACATTTAATGGCTTTAGTTGTTTAGTTTAGTTTAGCCCAATAGATTTAAAGTCACTCAGGAGTCGATTAAGGTTCTCTTGTAAGTCTGCTTTGGATCTACTGAGCAGAAGGACGTCGTCAGTGTATGCAAAGTAAGATAGGTCAGTGCCATGCAATAGGAGAGAGGGCGAGATACGGCCCAGAATCTTGAAGATGGCATGTTTGAAAATAAGAGGACCTAGAACGCTGCCTTGCCTCACACGTCTTCTGATTTTTACAGGATCTGAAATTTTGCCTTTCCACTTGGCCAACACAGTCGAATTTTCGTACCAAAATTTCAGAGTACTCACTATGCTCGAACTTACTCCATTGTGCAGTAGAGCATTCATTGCTTGCATGTGATTGACGCTATCGAATGCTTTCGATATATCAATAGTGCACATATACAGAGCGACTTTTTTCCTTCCGATTCCATAAGTACGTTAGCAAGAAGGCGATGAGCCTCTGGGCACCCGATACCTTTCTGGAATCCAACCTGATTGTCCCTAAAGTGTCCAGTATCAAGCTCAGAGAAGATCACATTTTCAAACACTTTGCTCAAGATGCACGAGACGGTTATGGGTCTATAAGATTTCCTTGGATAAGTATCAAACTTACCCAACTTATTTGAATTTTTCTTCCAAAAAAAACAAAAAAACACTATATATATATATATACTTCAAAGGCACTATACATACACACACACACATATATACATATATATATATATATATATATATATATATATATATATATATATATATATATATATATATATATGTATGATAAAGAGCATACACACATATATCATCAAAAGAACGTGACATTCACTTCGAACATAATTCATTGTAAAAAAAAAAATATATGAAAAAGGTCAACACTTAATTAAAAATTCAAAAATAAAAACAAAATAGAGAACAATAAAATTGATGCAAATACATAAAAAATATATATATATATAATGAGTCAAAAACTTAGTTAAAAAGTCAAAAAAAAAAAAAAAAATCTATAACAGTAAAATTAAAGACTAATTCTCCTGGCTATTGTACAACTCAACAAAACTCGGAACAAAACTCTTCCGATACCTTTCATGTTTAGTGGGGATGCGAGTCAGATCGGGGACTTATTGAGATTTTATACGGGACCGTCTGTTACGGGCAGGAAAGTAGGGTTCGGAGATGATGGAACGTTATCGAGGAACGGACAGGGTCTTGGTACCGAAACAAAGTCATAAGAGGTTCCTTCTTTCGGCCAACGTGGTGATCTTGAACTTACCTAGTAGATAATGATATGGAACCTTCCCTTCCCCATTCATGATTCCAACTGCTTGTTTTCGGACATTTTCAGTCTTATAAATTTGATATGAAGAAAGACCGAAATACTATAGTGGACAAGCATACTCCAGTATTGGCTGGATAAAAGAACAATAAAGCTTAAGAAGATCCCTAGGAGGGCAAGAAAATTTTATCAAAAGTTTTAGAAGGGAAACCAAAGTGGATGCATGTTTGAGGATGTTTTGAACATGGGCTATCTCACTTCAAGTCACCGGTTTATGTCATCCCAAGTAGTTTAATGCATGGGACAGATTTTGAGAGAAATATGGTTAGTGAAGAACAGGGTGATTTTAAAAAATTAACTGTCATAACTGAGCATTTATTAGCATTAACTTTCATCTTCTACAAAGAAGCTTCCTGTGTTACATTATCAAGTAATGTCATAATTGAGCATTTAATATTTCGTCGACAAACCTCAAATGCAGACAGGTCGTCAACATACTTCCATCGCTCTGTTTGGTCAGTCATGAGGCTATTAACCATTATAAGAAATAAAATGGGACTCATCAGAGTTCCCTGGGGCACCCCACTAAAGATAGGAAGGGGATTGGAAAACGATTTGTTAAAAAGGAGGCAGTAATTTTAACTAGAAAGGGACTCACTTGAAACTCCGTCAGCAGTTTATTTAAGAGGATATTGTGGTCAATTAGGTCGAACGCTTTCTGCAGATCAATTAATAAAAGATTAAAATTAAAAGATTAAAAAGATTAAAATTAATAAAAGATTAAAGATTATCAGCGTTTTCAAGGTTTTTAAGAATGGTGTCATGAAGACCAACAAGATAGTGTGAAGTAGATATCTCCTTCAGGTTTCCAGATTGTTGTAAGTCAATAAGTTCAAGAATTAGCTAATTTAGCCTTAACCAATTAGCTATGAAACCCTCATACATTTTTGAAAAAACTGGGGTTAAGGTGATTGGTCGAACTCCAGTAAAATCGTTCACGCCTCCCTTCTTTAGGATTGGAGTAATATAGCCCAGCTTCCAACACGACGGGTAACATCCGGAATTACTAATATCATTAAAAATACTGATAAGGGGTGTTGATAGTTCATCAGGGATTACTTTTATTGGATCAATTGGGATATCAATGGAACAAATACTAGTTTTTTTCTCAGTTTCTGTGTTTTTTCTTTTATTTGCTTCGCCGAAATTTCCGGGATTTTATCTTTTGGAGTTTCAGGGATTAGCTGATTCTTCGAGAGGGGGGGGGGGAACGTCTGCAAAATGCTAGCTAGGTGTTTATTAAGCTCACTTGCTGTCTGCTCAGGCGGTTCATCCAGAAGAAAATCAAGGTTCTTGCACGACCGACCCCCTATTTCTTTCACTTTCTTAAACCATTGCTGAAGTTTGCTCTGTTTTAAGTCATTTAATTAATTATTACCATAACGCAAAGCTGCACGATGTATTTCGTTCTTAATTTGTTTACGGAGGGTTAATGCTTCCACTTTCTTTCCAAAGCGAAAAAGTTTTAGTTTCAAATGGATTAGTCGTTTTTTTTCATTAATGTAAGGTTTATCTGAGGAACATGCCTTCTTGGTAACCTCTGGGAAACAATTTCGGTAATTTGTCATCAATTTAGTTTGAAACAAACTAACCTTTGAATTAAGATTTACACACGACAAAACATCATTCCAACTCTCGGACGTAATCCAAGAACTAAAATCAAAAAGACCCTGACTTGTTATTGGGCGGTACGAAAATTCAGAAATTGAGCAATTTGTTTTGAAAACTAGCAGTGGTTTCAAAAGTGGCATGAAATTATAGCTACCACCAAGGGGAGGAAGTGTAGTTGGAATATTGTAGTTGTTTTAAGGTTGGTGCAAATAACATCCAAACTGGTTCCACCTTTTGTAGTAGGGAAATCAACAATTTGCTTAAGCTTCTGATCATTGCATAGACAATTAAGACTTAGTTCGTTCGCGTCCCCTGCTATATAGATGCCGGCATTTGGATAGTTCGTCGTCACAAAGTCAAGACTTGCTTGTAGCCTGTCATGAAAATTATGAGGAGAACAAGCATTCTGTCCGGGTGAATAATAAAGAGAGTAAATTATTAAATTAGTATAATGCCGCGGTAGGCATTTGGGCTTTGTAGATATCCTAATGATTTTATCGCAATCACCGAGACCTCGTACAGGGATAAGGGTAGGAGATAGGCAATCCTTTGCGAAAATCGTTACTCCTCCTCCTTTTTTCCGAAGTGGGTCGTCAACCGGGCGTAACCTTATAAACTCCTGAAAACCGGTCATTTTAAGATCTAAATTTTGTCCCTGGAATTCAGTAACTGCAATTACACCAATAGGGTTCAATTTTGCTGTTGCTTCTAACTCAAGTAAAGTTTCAAAATTTAAACTTTCGGCGTTCGTAAGGAGAAAAACGGGGGAATGATAACGTTTTTTTTTTATCAAACTCTTTAATAACAGATTTCTTCAAAAAAGCTTTGTTCTGAGGCAGCTTAGGCAGGGTGCAGGTATTAAAATCAATACCGGGAGTGGGGAGAATATCCCCTAAAAGTGAAATATTATCATTTGGATTATTGTAGGGAGGTTTGCCGGAAGGCTCAAACTCACAACCCTGAACCAAGAGACTACTAAACCAGTTTTGAAGTGAAAGGGGTAGAGGTTCACTTTTAAAAGTTGGGGGTAAACTGAGAGAGCCACAGGTAAGATTTTGCTCTTTTGTAAAATTTTCTTCTATTAAAGAGGGGAAACTATAGCTTTCATCTGAATAATCACGTGTGATCAGTGAAGCATTATTAAGTGCAAAAGGTCTCAGACCTGAGTCACGTTGACAGGGTTGGCATGAGGTAAAAAACGAATGGGTTGGAGGTGGGGTTTCGCGGAGATAGGGTAAGAAGGAGGCAAATTGGGAAGAAGGGGGGGAAGGGAAGGTAGGAGAAGGAGGGGATGAGAAGGTAGGAGAAGGAGGGATGGGTACTGACGTTTCTAAGAGGCTGGGTATAATATTGGAACGAGGATTTTTTTTTCAAGAGTTTGGGACGGGAGCTGGTTAAAAGAGGAGGGGGAGTAGGAACTCGAAAGGGGTTTGTTAATTGTTGAGCCATGTTTGACGGACTTTGGTGGGAGATTATTGCTTGGGTGTGGTGTACTAAAAAAGGACGGCCAAAGGGGGAGGAGTGGCTCTTACAATTTATATCTTTTACAGATTGGTGCAATTTTCTTCCTGGGGGTAGATAAAAAGAAGGAGAAACCTTAAAGTGCGTTTTAGTGCAACCAAAGCAACAACCACTAGAAAAAATGGTACATATATTATTTAGATACTTGACGGTGGCATCGGACCGATGAGGACGCAACCTGGCCAACGGCCGGGGTAGCTTTTCTGTTTTTTTGTCAAATATAAATTCTTAAGTGTGATCGATGACCCAGAAGCATGGGCCAAATTACAAGCACTGTCGACACAAGATAAATCTGCGCATATATTAAGATGAACGAAATAACAGTTACTATTTTTGCAACATCCTGAGATAAAATGCTTACAAACATGTATAAACTGACAACGATTCTTTTTCCTACAAAAACCACTCTCGAAAAACCTGCATATAATATTACGTTCTTTGTTAGTTAAGGACTTGCGCGTACCTTTTTGTTGAACTATTTTTTCAAAAACAGTTAGTAGTTCATCATCTTTAGTCGGTTGAAGGTCACGAGACTTGTTCTCGTCAGTTACACTTTCGTCAGCTAATTTAACACTCCAAAGCCTCGTCATCGAAGAGCATTCTTACACTGCATGCACTTTTTACGTCACTTAATGAGTTACAAGTCTGATCGCCCGGGGCTTGTATATAATTATTCATTTCAGAGCTAAAGGGAGACAAGGGTAATTTTGCGGGTGGCACGGGAGAAAGGATTCGCAACTGATTTAACTGAGTCATTAGGGTGTCAATAGTTGCTGTTTTTTTCGTCAGCTAGGTTCTGGAGGTTACACTATAATAACAAAAGAGTAGTACCATTCAATCCCACCCAAGGACACTCTTCCAAAACTCTTGTTAACATGATGGAAATCAAAAGCCGGAACAAAAGAGTAGCACCATTCAATCCCACTCAAGGACACTTCCAAAACTCTTGTTAACATGATGGAAATCAAACACACTAAATAGTTAAATTCATGTTTAAGGGTAAATAGGTTTAAGATTAGGGTAAAAATCAAATCAATTTTTCGAACTCTCCTCCGATTTTTTATTTTTATCCGCGGATTCAAGAAATTACTACACGATATTTTAAAGCGTATTTCTTTCTCTAGGTACCCAAGGGTTTATTTTGATGAAAAATTTTACATATTTACTTGATATATTTTATTCAGTTTTGTTTCTAAGCCTATTGTAAATCGTTGCTTTGTTGAGTATTTTTACAATTTCGGTTTATGTATTTTATATACTCCTCAATTTGGAAGGAAATAAATAAAATAAATAAATAAAATAAAATAAATGTAAATCCTCTCACTCCAGCCCCACGTACGGGTTGTTTGAAAAAACTGGGTTCTGAAAAAAACACGTACGGGTTGTCTCGTAGCCTTCGTAAAGCGATAATCTCTAGTATTCCCCCCTCTTTCTGCCCTACACCTTCTATATTTTCATCATCCATCCATATAATGTGCATTGTCATAGTTTTTGCTCAACTGTTCCTACAGTTCCAAAATTCTTCGCGGAATGCGTAGAAGCGTTATTAAAAAGTTTAAGAGACTGATTTTAATGATTAAAACATGATTCAAAACAAATACCCCCTCGTCTCTCTTATTTAGAAAAAGAGAAAGAAGCGGAAGGAGAAGGAACGGAAACAGAGAAAGAGACTCACTTCTGGTACCCTTGAGTGCCATGGTTGAGGATGTAGAGAAGAACTACTCGGAGGCAAAACAGGGTCAAAATCCATTGGCTAAAAAAAAAAGGAAATTATAACGAAAATAAAAAAAAAATTAACGACAAATAAAATTAGAACGAAGCTTATCGCCATGGTGACAATAACTAAAAAAAATTTATCAAATAACACAAAACCTTACTTAAAAGAACACAAAATTATTGGATCTAAGAATTCAAATAAGGGGGAAATAAAGCACAAAATGATGTCTATTTAACACTGGTTTAAGCAAGCTTCTTCTTACAAAACCAAGGACACAAAAAAACATTTTTGCCCCAGGACCAACGTTACATCTATCCTAGAAACACGACTTTCTAACACAGTCTCGTCAGACTTGATATAATAACTCAATCCAGAAAATATTGCAGATAAATAAATTCGAGATTTCCCCCTCTTTTCGCTGAAAAAAATTGGTTGTTTCTGCATGGTTGATTTTGGCCGATTTTGGATATGTTATTGAGCGAATTTTTCTGAAAATTTTGGTGCCAAAAACATTTTGCTCAAACTGTTGCTCAAATGCTGAAACAAAACCGCATTTATACTGGACCATTTGGCTGTTTTGGCATTATGAAGTTTATAATAGAGAACGGTATTTTCGTCACTATTGTCACGCTGAAACGTCAAAACGAATAAACAAAACTAATTAGTTAAGTCTGACAACACTTTTCACTTATAAAAATTCAAGCATTAGCAATCAGTTGACTCCTGAAAACAAATACACCGTCAAAGGGAAGCTAAACCTTCTTTAGCTGCTCGTTGCCAACCAAACAGCTTATGCATTTAGCTTATCTTTTTTAAGTTGGCACTCGCTACAGACAAAAACTGTATAGCTATATATGGAGGTCTCTCACAGGAGAACTCCTAACTTCTCCTATTTTTTCAGACGAATATGGTTGTGTCTGTTTCCACATAACCAATTCGAACAGTCAGGTTCCACTCTCACTGTCCTTGGTATTTTACATCAAATGTCGTAAAGAAAGATTTAAGGAAAATGGGAACTTCTTGAGAGGGTGTAAAGAGGGAGGCTTTGGATAGATTAGTGCGCAGCTGTGTTGGCATGAGGCGGCTTGATGCTGCCGTGAATTGTTAGTAGTCGTAGTAATATGGTTGTGTAAGTTTCCACATAATCACTTCCAGCAGTCAGATTCCACTCTCCCTTGGTATCTTACATCCAATTTTGACTGAGCCATTTCCTCAGTAAGCCTGATATTATATTCCATGACATTTATTTGAAAGCAAAAACGGAAAAAAAAACATTTTAATAGCTTGTTGACATCCCAAGTATAGAATCCGTCCATTCACTTAATACATTTTATTTTAGCAGTAGCAATTCAAAAGGCACTATATTAATTTTTCTGTAGCAATTCGGATTCATTACACTGTACATTCAGCAAATTGAATCGAATAATCTAATCCATTATTCTGCATCGGCCAAAAGGCTAAGCAAAAGTATTTGTGTGACAAGATGTCACAAGGAGTTTTTAAGGGAAATGGGATCTTCCTAGGAGGGTGTAAAGAGGGAGGGTTTGAATAGATAGGAATGGAGAAGGAGCATGCATAGATGTGTTGGCCTCAAGCGTCTTCATGCTGCGGTGAATTATTATTAGTAGTAGTATTATTCCGTGTTCAACTTTGTTCTCAGGACACTGTTTAGGTTCAGGTTCTTTTATTTACAAACTAAATACAACTACAATATGGGTATGCCCCGCTGAGAGTCTAGCCCGTATTACCAGGACTTTCAGTCCTTTTTTTCTCTCTCAGAGTGTGAGACCTTCTTTATTCATCTACACAAACAGGTAGAAACTAGTACAACTTTATTTGCCGTAAAATTTAGCCCTAAAACGCCCTCCTTTTATAAAACACATTTCATCGAAAAACATCAAACCATCAAAAAGTCTTAAGTACATTTTTCAGCTAACCCACTTTCCTGTGAAAATATATATCATGGAACATAACACTTTCTAGATTACAGCAGGCACAGCTACAAACAACCCAAATTTGAGAGGCATCCCCCCTCTCAAGCCTTTGTTACCCTTTAAATTAAGAGCATCTATGCCTTTAATAGTGGATGAGGGTCGCAAGAAGGTAAATCCAGGATTTCGGCAAAGGAGTTGTCTACCCAACACCCCCCTGGATTCACCACTGAAGCCACAAAGCCTTCCTTAGAATAACATTTTTAGATAAACAATACGAATTCAAAAAACAACAACATACGAACAATCAAATGGATCAAAAAAAGCATACACAAAATTGTTGGAATGCTTTTTAGAAGAAGAATGCTCTCTTAGAAGAGGAGTGCAAGTTGCTAAAGAGCGAAATAAAAGGCCCATGGGGGATTTTTCTATTATCTGTTACTAAGCACTAAAAATCGAAAGAAACATGGCTTTCATTTGAAGTGAAATAGAAAAAGTGAAAACTTTACAAACATAACATTTTCCTATGTTGATGAAGGATTTATATAAAAAGAAAATTTGTAGTTAAAGGTTCACAAAATAATTATAACATAATTAAAAACATACAAACATAACTTTACAAACATAACATTTCCCTATGTTGATGAAGGATTTATATAAAAAGAAAATTTGTAGTTAAAGGTTCACAAAATAATTATAACATAATTACAAACATACAAACATAACTTTACAAGCATAACATTTCCCTATGTTGATGAAGGATTTATATAAAAAGAAAATTTGTAGTTAAAGGTTCACAAAATAATTATAACATAATTACAAACATACAAACATAACTTTACAAACATAACATTTCCCTATGTTGATGAAGGATTTATATAGAAAGAAAATTTGTAGTTAAAGGTTCACAAAATAATTATAACATAATTACAAACATACAAACATAACTTTACAAACATAACATTTCCCTATGTTGATGAAGGATTTATATAGAAAGAAAATTTGTAGTTAAAGGTTCACAAAATAATTATAACATAATTACAAACATACAAACATAACTTTACAAACATAACATTTCCCTATGTTGATGAAGGATTTATATAGAAAGAAAATTTGTAGTTAAAGGTTCACAAAATAATTATAACATAATTACAAACATACAAACATAACTTTACAAACATAACATTTCCCTATGTTGATGAAGGATTTATATAGAAAGAAAATTTGTAGTTAAAGGTTCACAAAATAATTATAACATAATTACAAACATACAAACATAACTTTACAAACATAACATTTCCCTATGTTGATGAAGGATTTATATAGAAAGAAAATTTGTAGTTAAAGGTTCACAAAATAATTATAACATAATTACAAACATACAAACATAACTTTACAAACATAACATTTCCCTATGTTGATGAAGGATTTATATAAAAAGAAAATTTGTAGTTAAAGGTTCACAAAATAATTATAACATAATTACAAACATACAAACATAACTTTACAAGCATAACATTTCCCTATGTTGATGAAGGATTTATATAAAAAGAAAATTTGTAGTTAAAGGTTCACAAAATAATTATAACATAATTACAAACATAACTTTACAAACATAACATTTCCCTATGTTGATGAAGGATTTATATAGAAAGAAAATTTGTAGTAAAAGGTTCACAAAATAATTATAACATAATTACAAACATACAAACATAACTTTACAAACATAACATTTCCCTATGTTGATGAAGGATTTATATAAAAAGAAAATTTGTAGTTAAAGGTTCACAAAATAATTATAATTAAAAATCTAACAATTAAATTAAATAAATTAAAAGATACAAAACGGAGAAAAGGGAACTAAAAGAAGCGACACTTAAAAAACAACAACAAAAGAACTGCGGCGACAAAAATATAATAATTTATGAAAAAAACAAACAAAAAACTAACGCGTGTTAATATCCTGGGTTTAGCTTCTCACCAGTTAAGAAGTTTTTCAGCGTCTAAATCGTGGTGATCTAGACCGTAAAAGGCAATTGTTTTATTCGGGGCCATTTTAACCGGCTAATCTATTATACGCTCGTAGATTTTATCTCATAAACAATATTATATTTCTTCAATTCAATGTCAAAGAAGCTTTTGCACAGAGTACATGTAAGCAGAAGGATCTAAGCCAATGCCCTACCCAGGTTTTTTTTCGGGGGGGGGGGATTTTTTTGTTGTGTCTATATACCATTTTTGTCTTGTACTCGATTGTACCGTGTCTCTTGTACACGGTACGGTTTTTTTTCTTTCAGGGTACGGGTTCTTTTTTCTTCTTTCAGCAATGACTTGTATTACACTTAGATGGCTTAAAACAACCATGCTGCTGTTTTTTCGCTGTTAATTTAAGTCCTTCTTCAAAAAAGCAACTGTTTACATAAACTTAAAAATAGGATAGAAAAACTGCAAACAATAATTTCTATTCTACTAAAAAAAAGCTGACAGTAATCTTATTCCAGGCGAAACAATTGTTTTACAGGCTGGAAGACCACTTCCTAGCATGTTCGAATTGCAATAAGTAGAAATTCTAGAATATCAAAATATAAATAAAAATGAATTCGAAGGTAAAAGAATACATATGAAGAATAGATGAAAGACTATTCAAAATGCTAGCTAATGTTTATAACCCACACGTGGTCCACAAACTTGATGCTTAGGTAATTTCCCTAAAAATCTAGTAATTTAGCAAATCAGCCAAAAAATCCACGAAACATGAACAAAATTCGGATTCAGTGATAACTAACCAGTGGTGGCAGCCCTAATTCTGGCTAAGAACCACAGTTACGGACCGACCAAAATTGTTCAAATTAAGCTGTAATACATAAAAAATAAAATATTCCAAGCTATAAAATTACTCTATAAGAAACTCCTATTGATACAATAGAAAAAAAAAAAAAAAATCCCTGTCTAGTGAATAGCCTTACCTCGGCGTTGCTAGGGCTTCTTGTGCTGGGTGTCCTAGTACTCCGTTCTCTCCTGTTCATCAAGTGGTGCGAGTTGCAAGACAGAAACTCATCAAAAGTACTGGCATTACCAGGAGCTACACTGGATATAGGCACAGCGGGGGGAACGGGTCTCAGACCTTGAGACTGCGAAGAAGGGGGTTGCTGAGATGTAGGCGGTGCTTGTCCACGAACCTGGCTGGATGGTCTTGTAGGACCTCCTAAAAGGGAATTTTCAGCATTTACATTGGCAAAAGAAAAAACTCCTTAGGGAATAGGGATGTGGGAAAACAAAGTCCTCTTGTTAGCACTAGTTTAAAGGATTAAGTACCGCTTGCTGTTGATGGCCAGCGAGTGATGGGTGACTCTTACCTCTCGTTTGAGGCACGAGTGTTGCCTGCCCAAGCCGGTCTGAAGCTGCCACCTACGGCAGAAGAAGGATCAATAACCATACCAAGCGCACAAATTTCTCCAGGCTTTTATACTCAGTCTATATTTGTCAGGGTATGAGACTGGAATAAGAGCACGAATCTAATTTTACACGAGGTCAAAAAAAAAAAGAAAAAAAAGAAAACAGTTTCGACTTTTCTGGATGTCACAAAAAAATAAGAAAAAAAGCGAAACAAAAAATGCTAAAAATACAACATGCCATCCTCTTTGCAGAAATCTACGATTTTAGGACATACTGACCATATCCTCTTCTGAACTTGGTTAATTCAAGGAATATAGACAAAACGATAGATTCCACACAAAAAAAGTGACAAGTGATTGTTTGTCTATTTTTACATTCCGAGACATATTTTTGCGTTTTTCTAACTAGTTATCTAAGAATTTGTCAGAATATAGAAAATGCAGTGGAATCATAGCATACGAGCGCTAACGAGCGCTCGCCTTAAAACGAGCGCTAAAGTTTGACTCTTTCTCACAGCTCTATTTTTTAAAACAATAAAAACTTTAGCGTAAAGAGTGAGGCGTTGAGGAGGGGACAGCCCCTTTCATATACAGAATAATTTCTGTTCGTTTTAAGTTTTAATGTCGCTCCTTACTTTCAGGTAAAAAAAAACTTGTTTTTTTTATTTAAATTATCGATAATAAATAGCAAGTAAGCGACGCAAAGATTGAATTCAAGAGACTAGCTAGAATTTTGACATTTTTTGCTAGAACATTTTTTTCGACTGATACGCATAAATGTAAATAAACAACTACACCAGAATGAAAAGGAAAATGGGTCACCCCACTGGTGCTCGAAAGATTCGTATAAATATAAGCAAACTGGCAGAAAATTAAACTGCACCCAACACAGGCAGTCACCCCCCTCTCCTAGATCTACCATAAGGCACTTTATGTAGACAATGGCTTACCTCCTGATGAATTGTTGTCCTCCCGATGATGCTAATTATCAATATAGATAATAAATAGGTAATAACCGTTATAAAGATTGAATTCAAGAGGCCAGTTAGAATTTTAATTATCTTTTTTTATACTAATTCCAAGGTTTTATTTTTATTTTTGGCTCGACAGGTTCGCATAAATATAAATAAACATTTACACCCAAGTCAAAGGGCGAGGAAAGTCAACCCTGTAACGATCGGCAGATTCGTATAAATACAAATGAACAGCTAAAGCTAAACAGCACCCAACTCACGCCCTCTCTTCCCTGCATCCACCGCTAGGTACTGCATATCGACAATAGCTTACCCTGTTATCCTTACTGCATTATAATATTATCTAGCATCAATTTTCATTAGAATTATCCAGTCCCCGACCTAGACGGTTTCTGACGATCGTATATATAATAATAAGCGCTATAAAGCCAATAAGTGCTCTAAATATTTAATTCAAAAGGCAAGCTGTAATTTTAATTTTATTTTTTTTTTAATAAATTACAAATTTTTCAATCTTTTTTTTTTTTTTTTTTTGTTCTTTTTTTGGCTAAACTGGTTCGCACTAATGTTATAAATATAATTGAAATGCGAAATAATTATTGAGCTACATCCAACTCAGGTAGTCACCCCTCCCCCTTCCCGGAAATTCCACTAGGCATTGCATATAGATAATAGCTTACCATGTTGTCTTGATAGCGATTCTGACGATCAATATTGATAATGAATAGCTAATAAACGTTTTAAACATTAAATTCAAGAAGCAAGCTAGAATTTAAATTATATTTTTTTTTGGTAGAGCAATTCCAAGATTTTGTTGTTTGTTTTTTTTGGGGGGGGGGGGCAATTGACTCTCAAAAATGTAAATAAACAACAAGACCTAGGTCAAAGGGACAATGGAATACTTATAAGAGTGGCACCTGTAACTAGGGTTCAAGTTATTTTTAATTTTTACACTAATTTCACTACATGACAAATTAACACTATAATGCACGATACAACAAGAAATAAAATATTAACATGAAAATATGTTTGTTTCAATTGTAAACGAAAAATTCAGATTTTTTGTAACTGATTTAACTGTCTAATAAAAGGACTTATCCCTAATTGAACTTTTATTTGCTCGTCATAGACAGGCGGCGTGGTCTTAAAAAAAAAATACATAACTTGAGGTATTATGTCGGAAATTCCCACATTCCAAATCAAATATTAACCTCAAGATAAACACAGCACCAGAATCCATGAGTTCATATTAATTAATAATTATCAATTAGATATAGTTATAATTTATTTTTAGAAAGCGAAATAGAAGACCATCAATTCAAATAACTTTCACAAATGTTCCAAAACTTGGAATTTTTTGGAGAAAATCTAGGTCGTTCAGTATGGTTTCTAGGGCAACGTAATTTTGCTGAATGTCTTCTTAAATTATACCTATTCTGAGCAAAAGATATTAGCGAAATATTCATAGAATCAAGAGAAAATGGCAATGATTCTTTCATTTCTTGAAATCTAAAAAAGAGACAATAGACAGAAAGGACTAGATCAACTGGCATTACTTTCAAAAATGTTTACAGATTCTTAGTAGGGGGAATATAAGGGAGTGCCAATGGGGAAGGAAGTAGTGCTTTTAATGTACAAAGGGCTACATTTTGAAGACGTAGAAGGGGCTTAATTCAAGATTAAAAGTACTTAGATAACCAATGGGACAGTGATTAAAATAAAAGTGAATTAGATAATGATAAACTGACTTGAGGACAGGGAAAGGGAGGTAATATTTTAGATGCCTCCCCTTTCCTGGCCTCAAGTCAGCCCTACATTCCTTCCCAAAGGGAGGTAATCTTGAGGATAGGGAAAGGGATGTGGCATCTATTTTAGATGCCACAAACAATAGCCCTACATTCCTTCCAAGCTGAATCTCTTGTCTATCAAGATGAAACTTCCAAAATAAATTCTCCATACTTGTTTAACCCACAGCTGCCCACCCTACCCCACCCCACAGCTGCCCATGCTTGTCTTTTCAGATGCTTTAAAATGCAGATGCAGATTTAAAATGCAGAAGGGGTACAGAAATCATAATTCTGTCCCCAGCAAGCCTACCAGCTCAAAGTCAACATGCCTGCTTAGCCGGTCAGTATCTTCCTAAACTCATCGTCCTAGCCGAGTGGTTAGCCTGCAAGGCTTGAGACCCTTTGTCCGTAAGGACAAAGGTTTTAGTCCTGTTTTCGGGGGTTATTTGGTTCGAACGGGGGTCAGTGGCGTGACTCTATAAGCTCAGTCAGAGTTGACCAGCTATAAATGTGTACCTGGTGAAATCTGGGGTATGTAAACAGGAAGGATGTGCGAAAGCATAAGCTTGGTTGGCCCCAGCCCACTCCCCATAGCAATTCCTAGCTGAAGAGCCATGAAACGAAGATCAGTACAACCGATAGGTAGTACTGACCTTCGTACAGCACCCTATTCTTTACCTTTTTTTTACATTTAGCTAAGACCCACTTTGTGGAGACTGAATATTGGCTTAAAATAATTCTTGAAGATAAAAATACTGATCAACAAACACTTACAGCAAAAAATTGATCTTTGACTGTGTTAAATTGCTCATCAACTCTACCAGACATTTAATTTCCTTTGAAATTTTTAATATTTTTGATGAGGTCACCAGGCGCTACATTGTAAGAGGCGCTAGTACTTTTTAATCCTTATATCTTCATTTTACGTTGGTGATGATCCAGCTCTTATGAATTGGGTCACCCTATTAACGATCAACAGATTCGCATAAACACAAATAAAAAATTCCATAAAATTAAACTCCGCCCAACTCCGGCGGTCACACCCCCCCCCCCCAACCGCTCTGGGCGCAACATATAAACAAAAGCTTACCCTGTTGTCCTCCAGGTACAGCACCTCTAAAGAGAGACCCGAATAGATTGGCAATATTTGTAGAAATGGCTGGACGTGGTGCTCGATTCCCAGACAGAATGTTGGCAAGATTGGCTCTAAAGGGTTGTGATGTAGCACGAAAGGTAAAACCACCAGAACCAGCCCTGAAATAAAAAGAATTAAAGATTTATAGAAAAAAGTAAAATAAGAAGGAATAGATGTAGCCTACTAAAAAAAAAAACTGAATCTGAGATTTGAAGAGGTTGCCCTTTGCCAAGGAGTTCCAGAGCCTTCATAACTCCGACATGATCCTTATCTATCCCAGGGCAAGTATATTAAAGTTATATTCTAGTTGACAATCGAAACTTTCACCAATATATTAATACTACTAGTAAGTCACTGTAGCACCAAGACGCCTAAAGCCAGCACAGCTCCTCCTTCTTCACGCCCCTCCTCCATCCCAATCTAGTCAGAGCTTCCCTCTTTACACCCCCCCCCCCCCAGGAATTTCCAGTTTCCTCTAAGTCCAATCTTATGATCTCTTCATTAAATAACAATACTACTGCTATGACACTTAACTGCAGCACAACGCAACCTGGGGCCAACATAGCTATGCATGCTTCTCCATCATCCTGATCTATTCAAAGCCTCCCTCTTTACACCCTCCCAAAAAGTTCCAGCTTCCCTTCGATCCTTCCTTATGACCTCTTTCCACCCCATTTGGGGATGACTTGTTTTTCGTTTGGCCCTAGAAGGATGGCAGAAAAAGACTATCTTCGACAATCTGTCATCCTCCATTCGCAAAACGTGTCCTAGCTTTTCCGTGTTTCTTTCAGTATAGCCATAGAAAGTGGTATAGAACCACATTTTTCGTACAGTTTAGTGTTTGACTTACGGTCAGTCAAACGGGTACCCGAAACGATCCGTAGACAATTCCTCTGAAAAACATTTAACAAATCCTCGTCCTTCTTTCGGAGCGCCCACTTTTCAGAACCACACTTGAGCACTGTTATCACTGCAGCTTCCAAAATTGTAATCTTGGCTCGTAGACTTACCTTCCTATTCTTCCAAACTTTTTCGACTGTAAAAAAAACACCCTGGACCTTGGCCGTTCTACTTTTAACATCTTCACTGAATCTGCTATCTTTAGTAATAATACTACCCAATTAAGTGAAGCTATCCACTAGATAGATTTTTAGAAAAAAGTTAAGAAAAAAAGATAAAAACGACGGAATAGAGCATATGGAGAGCAGAACCCAGAAATCGTAATAAGAAATATAAAGTAAAATAAAAAAATAAAATACAGAAAAGATATTAATTTTGTCTTTAATTCGAAGTTGCTTTTCTCTCTTTGGCAGTCCTAATGCACAATTAGTAAATTAAATTAATTAATTAAATTACAGTATCATTAATAGCTTAAACTCGTAAATTAATTTTCTTGAGGTAATTGGTATCAAATTAAAAAAAAAGAGAAGAAACGTGGGTGACTAAATCAGCAAAAATTAAAGTAAAACAATTTAGCATCAAACAGGTTAAGAAGGTGTAGCTTCCCTTCTGAAGGTATACATGTCTTTGGGAACCATTAGATTGTTAATGCTTGAATTTTTAAGGATATAAGCGTTGCCAAGTTTAGCTAATTAGGTCTGCTTAATTATTTCAACGTGACAACACTGACAAAATGTGATACTGCCCAAAAAACTTCACAATTTTAAAATAGCCTAAAGAAAATCATAGATAGTCACTATTTACATGTATGAACATAATCCTTTGCTTTCGCACACTCTTCCTGTTTACCTTCCCCAGGTTTTTTCAGGTACCCATATAGGGCTGGGTCAACTCTGGCTAAGCATACAGAATCACGCCCAATGAAACCAGTTCCAAACCAAATAATCAGCGACACCAAGATTCGAACCCCTGTCTTCACGGACAAAGGATTTCAAGTCTAGCGACCTAACCACTCGTTAAGGATAACATAAAATTATACAAAACCACCTTTTTACATTTCAGAGCTCCAATTAAAATAATTAAGATTTACCGATATCTCGATTTCAGAGGTCTTAAAAACTGTTCAAGACAAGTAGGCTACAATTTATATTTCTTAAAGCGACGAAAACTGGCTGTCACATTATATAATCAGACCTTATAAAAGTTATTAAGAATTAAAGAGTTAGTAAAAAATCAAAGATGAGTCCATAGCACAAAAAAATATTTTTATTTTCGGCTCTTTGGTGCTCAAATTTTTAAGTTGAAACAACAAATCCTAAAAGCACCACTGCGTTGGAAACTCGCAACGATAGTAAATCCCGCTCCATCAACGTTATATATTACAGTAATAGAATATATAAAGGAAACCATTGTATATTCAATAGTTATAATGAAAATAGTTATACATTACAGAAGCTACAGTTCGTCCAAAGTTCAAGCCCCTACCAGGGTTGCCACCGTCAGTAGGATTCTACTAGATCTAGTAAAAAACATCTAGTAAATTTAGAAGATCTAGTAAATTTCCCGAAATCTAGTAAAAACTAGTAAAAAGTCATGATTTATAGCAAATAAAACTTTTTTTTATTTTCCATGAATTCAGGGAAGAAAATTATCATAAATACATGACAATTTTCGCTTGTCTGTTTTTCAATCTACAATTTTGCTTGTCTGTCTTAGAGATAGACAAGCAGTCACCTATTTTCATAAACAGACACTTCACTTCCGGCGTCTAAAGGTCGACAAAAACAGCTTTCTGTGTATCAAATCTTACCAACTAAAAAATGAAGCTATAATGACACTTGGGTTTGTGATGATTGGGAATCTATTGGAATCAAAACAAAAGCCAACCACCCAAGGTGATCAGGTGAATATCCTCAGTTGAAAAATTCTTCTTGAGAAAAATGGAGTCTGCTAAGAGAAATTAAGAGTAAGTAGAAAAGTAACATTATATGATATATATATATATATATATATATATATATATATATATATATATATATATATATATAAAAAAAAAGCATTTTTGAACTTGTAGGTTTCCCGAATTTCCAATCATACTATGAAAACGAAAGAAAAGAGGAAAAGAGAAAAAAAAGAAAAAAGATTGTAAAAATCGTATTGATTATCCTCGTATAGTATAAGTCGATGGTTGATGGTGCGCGTGCGGCGTAGCCGCACGCGCAAAAATTTTTTTTGAGCATTTAGTAAAAACAGATGCGATCTAGTAAATTTTTCCTCTCCGATTTAGTAAATTCTTCCAGGTCAGGGTGGCAACCCTGATCCCTACAGCAAATGTGAAGACTTGTAGTTAGAAAAATGTTGGAAACCGGAATAATTTTTTGGTTCCTTAAAAAAAAGTATCATGGTTGCAGCAATAGTTGCAACCTAATAAAGAGCAAACTAAAGACCATAGTCACTCAAAGTTCAAAAATGTGTTTTGAAAAAAAAAAAAAACTCTCTTGAGAAGAAATTTTCGTTTGAAGGGGATTGCAAGAATGGCAACTATCATATAGGTCTAATTTAATAGTAAAATTATTTTCAAAGATTTTGAAAAATAACAAACATTAAACATAAGAATCGAAATGTTAAGCGCACCACTTGAATCGAAAATACATCAGACTTACAGTCCCCCACCTTGAACAACGAGTAGATCACTTTTTTGAATGGGTATCACTGATATGTCTCCTTTTTTTGCGTTTTTTTCAAGGGGTGATCGGATCGAACCACTGGTCCTAGAATCATAGGCAGTGCTTGCGCTGCCTAAGTAAAGAACGATGTTGGCACAATGTATTATTATTTTTTTGTTTTTGTCTTTTTCTTTTTCCATACTAGGGCACTTCGTATCGAAGTTGTCATAGAAACTTCGAAAAGGGCTCATTCGATTGGAAATTGGAGTGGCTAGTACCCTTTTTAAAAGTCGAAATTTATTGGTAGGCAACTAGCCCCCCCCCCCCCACGCCCATCAGTCCCCCACATCCATCCATTCATAAGTTTGTGATGCTCCTTTTGTTTAGTTTAGTTGTTTTCCGCATAGAAAACATGTTTTGAGGTAGAGTCTCGCCTACAACCCACAGGTCAAGGGATTTAAGTTATGCCCTGGAGGCATATAAGAATGATGTTGACACAATGCATTATTTATTATTTTTTTCCTTTAGACCGGGGCACTTCGTATCGAAGAAGTTGTCGTAGAAACTTCGAAAGAGGCTCATTCAATAGGAAATTGGAGTGGCTTGTGTCTTTTTAATAGTCGAAAGGGATTGGAGGGTAACTAGCCCCTCTTATTTAAAATATAAATGTTTTTACTTATATAACTTTAATAAATCAAATAACATTAACATTTTGATTGCTAAATATCCGTATATGTCTATTAAACTGACAATGCACATTCATTTCTATTTTTTTCAGTAAAGTGCAAATTATGTTCTGGCCTTGGGAAGGCATAGGGGTTTTGAGCACAACTTGTGTTAATTTCTGCTCGTTTTAAGTTTGACTCGGTAATTTTTTGTAATTTCTGTTCGTTTTGGGTTTCATTTGTTTATCGATGCTGATTTGTGGTAGTTTCACGCCTTAAAAAAAGATTTGTAGATTTGTAGATTTCACGCCTTAAAAGATTGTGGTAGATTATTTGATTTTATTTTCGTTCATTTTTCGTTTAATGGAGTTCTTTACTTTTCTTTGAAAAACTTATTTTGTGGAAAAAGTTTTTTTTAATTAATATTGGGAAAGGGTTCATTTGAAAAGAAATTACAATACCATATGTCCTTTCTAAATAACACAAAAAAAAGGATTGTACCACACTAAAGTGCGTTTTCTGCCATTTTGTGCCATAATAAATGTATTATAGTAAACAAATTTATTTAGCAATAAATTTAACATTGCTAAACTGAGGGGGAAAATCTATAAGATTGGCAAACCTGTTCTTTTATCGTCACATCAATGTATAACACAAGTAAAAAAGGGAACTAAAAAAAGATAAATATAAGCAACTAATATTTCCATCAAGGCTTTAATAATTAGTTTAACGATAAATATCAGTGTATCTGGATAAAAAAAAAATTACTTGCTGCATCTAGGCTAATATGTTGTTTTTGAAATGTTCTTTTTTTCTTTTTTACTATAAAATGTTTAGGCCTAGGTTAGAACACAAAATAGGCTAGCAAAAAAATTGGGCGTCAATATACCTTTTTGTGCACAAATATACCATTTTTGCCACAAGTCATTCTTTTATCTTCTTCCCAATTTAAAGAGAAAGTAAAAAAGAGAAAAAAAGAGATGTAGCTAATAACTGTATTTATGTTATTACAGTCTTATGATTTGGCTGGATTACGCTAGATGGCGGTGGTTTGCCCTTTCCGACAGCTTGATTTACCGCTTTCATCCTACACCTAACCAAATGAAAAACGAATAACCATAGAATTTTTCTAGTTGCTCTCAGGTTATCGGATTACAACCTCTATATCTATAAATTTTGGCCTGTTAAATCTAGCAAACTGATCACACAGTTTGTGAGAACAAACTGTAAGTAAGGAGCAACGCAGCACAATAGTAACCGAAACTGCAAAAAACGAAATTTAAGTATCAATAGATATATTAAAAAGTTGGCTTCTTATGCTGATCCCAAATATATAAAAACATATACTTTCTCTTTGCCGACTTAACCTTATATGTTGAGTTGTTAATGGTAATTGCTTGGGGTAAATTTTTATCAGGGTTCAACTGTCAAGAGGATCTTTCCGTGGGGGGGGGGGCATATTTTGTGCCATTATTTAAAAAAGACCAAAAAGTAAATAAAAAACACAAGTTTTTTCAACTTGTATACTTCGCTCTTTACACTAAAGTTTGACTTTTCGTCCCAGTTCTTCAAGAACGAAAAAACAAGGGTCAGTTAATTAGAACAATAAGAGACTTTTTAAAAATACTAACAAACTTTAGCGTGAAGAGCGTGGTACTGAGGAGGGGCCAGCCCCTTTCATATGCGGAATAATTTCTGTTCATTTTAAGTTTTAAAGTTGCTCCCTACTTTCAGTTGAGAAACTTGTTTTTTTTATTTAATTAAAATGAAAGACAACCAGAAAAAAGAAAAAAGAGGAGAGAATCAGAAGAAGAAGAAGAAAAGAACAACTAGAAAAATGTAGCAAAGTGATTTAAAAAGAAAGATAAACTAGAAAAAATTAAAGAAAAAATAGACCTTGGGGTATCTCTGCTAGGGGCGTTGGCTCCTTCTTCTGTGGTAAACGAGATGTTTTGCATAGGATTAAAAGATTCCGTAGGAGGCGGAGGAGGCCCAGTGGTAGCAGATGGCGGCACTGACGATTCTCTAACAGGTTCTCCACTTTGATGATTGGTATTGGCCCTGATTTGTATCTCAGCCTAAGGAGAAAAGGTTATGAAAATTCAGACGTAAGTTTAAAATCTTAATTACAATAAGTGCCAAATGGTTTCATAGCTGCCAATTGAGCAAACTCGTAAACAACACAAAAAATGGATGAAAAAACATACTGATTAGTCTTATCCCAATTCGATGCTGGTCCCAAAATGGCGAGTCACTTTTGATTTGGATCGGGAGGATTTTTGTCGATTTTCGTTTCTTGGTTTTGATTAATATACGACGTTACCTTGGTTTGATGAATACTATCTAGAGACAGTATTCTCTCCTGAGATTAAGCAGAAAAAACGAGAAGCCTAAAAATCGAAAAATAGTGGCTTTACCTATGCCTTTTCGCGCTTTCTTCCCTCGACCCAATAAGTAATCCTGATTTAGATACGTAATCCATTACGTATGATACGTCGTAATCCATTTTCTGTTGATTTTGTAAGTATAAAAACCTGTGCAGACGTTTTCTAGGATTTTATTGACACTTTTGATGCACACTCTCTTATCCTAGGCGGATTACATGCTTTCACAAATCCGTAATATACGTTTATGCATATTACGAATTTTTATTCACGTCTTAAAGACACAATCTAGTTGCTTACTGATGTTTTTAAACACTTATAGTCGCTTCCACTACCACTTGTATAGAAGCTTTCAAAATGGATACTGACGTTAGAAGCACTTTCATCCGTTCCACGAATTATATATTCTTATAAAATCGTGTTTTGTGTCCATCAGTACGAAGAACACGAAGAACGTGCTTTCTGGCCACCAACCAAAAAATAGGTTGTCACCAATTACGGCGAGAAGAGGTTACAAAGAAGTATTTAAAAGAAAATCACATCTGGACATACTCACAAGTATAAGTGGTGCCAGTTGACAAAAATTTTGGAGCGGCGAAGAAGTCAAGAAGCATTTTTCAAAAGCTAGGAGTCAGTTTTGTTTCTTTTCGTTTTTTTCCAATGAAAATATAAAAAAAGAACGTATGTCAACAGACATTTCACAAAAATACTTTTCGAAATCTAGGGGCCCTCCAATTGGCGTCATTGACCAGTCATGCAGGGGCGCAGCTACAGGGGAGAGGAGAGGTTTGACTCATCCAATACATCTAAATACCAACATAAATTCCAGCGCTAGGCGCAGACAGCTTGGAAATTAGCTTATGTTTTTAGTTTAATTTAGCTGATATGTCAGCATTTGTCAGTACACTGGACGATTTTGTTGGCAAGTTTTGTATATCCCCCCTAAACTCAAGACCCAAGCTGCGCCCCTGCAGTCATGGGGCTAGTTTAGGAGTAATTGAGTTTTAAATTTGGTTAAGATTTGGTTAGATAAGTAATTGAGTTTTAAGTTTTAAATTTAAGAGTTAAAGAGGCTGAGTTACAAGGTCGAACCTTAAAACGTACAGGGATTAGAAGGCACAGTTGGGGGGCTGCCGCCCCCAAACCCCCGCTTTCGCAGCCTTTAAATAAAAAAAAAAATTTTAAACTGAAAGTAAGGAGCGACATTAAATCTTAAAACGAACAGAAATTATTCCGTATATGAAAGAGGCTGTGCCCTCCTCAACGCCTCGCTCTTTACGCTAAAGTTTGACTTTCTCACAACTCTTTTTTTAAACAATAAAAACTTTAGCGTAAAGAGCGAGGCGTTGAGGAGGGCACAGCCTCTTTCATATACGGAATAATTTCTGTTCGTTTTAAGATTTAGCAGCCCCCCAACTGTGCCTCCTAATCCCTGTACGTTTTAAGGTTAAAACTTGTGACTCAGCCTCTTTACCCCCCCCCCAACTGTGCCTCCTAATCCCTGTACGTTTTAAGGGTTGACCTTGTAACTCAGCCTCTTTAACTCTTTAGAAAACGTAGTCTTTTTCAAATAATACACATAAACAGGTTAGACATGCTTTGTTATGAAAATTGACGCGCAGATATTTTCATAACAAAGCATGTCTAACCTGTTTATGTGTATTATTTGAAAAAAAACTAAGGTTTTTCGTAAATGTAAATTCGGGGGATAATTTTTTCGGTCTGAAAATATCAAAAGGCCCTAACAGGTCGAATTCTGCTTCGAATAAGCCCTCATTCAACCGGATCCGTTGCCAACTGTGGCCTGTAGGCGTGGCTAAGAAAAAAAGAAATGATGAATTTTAAGTGGCTATATTTGGTTTTTCGAAAACAGGGAAGGAGTGATCGGATTGAGCTGAAATTTCGAAGATAGGCTCCCAGGCCCTAGGAAAACTTAACCTCTAAATTTCAGCCCAATCGAACAACGTTAAGGGGGGCTATGGTGGGAGGGTCCAAACTTCCGGCCCAGTTTACCCCATGAAGATAAAGTCGGAGGAGGATGAAATTTTGCAAGTTTCTTAGTTTGAGCTTGGGCTACAAAATGCGATTACCGCCGTCTCTCTGCGACCTCTAGGACCTGAAATCGTTTAACATTGTGGTGGGTCGCCTCTTTATAGAGGCACAAGTGTGCCTCCTTGATTGAGTTTTAAATTTGGGGTTATTTCGATTAAACTGATTTTTTAAGACATTTGACTCCTCCCCCCCCCCAAAAAAATCTAGATCCGTACTCTTGTGAATAATTTTCATTAATAAAATAGGCTGACGTCAAGGCCATATCCAGGAGGGTAGGGGGTTCTAACCCCCCCCCCCCCAAATTTTTGCCCGATTCGTAAACTATTATAAATTGAGCTTATTCTAAAATCCCCTTCATCTCTATTAATACAATTCCCCCATAGATAATAATCTGGAAAAAGTCAACGGACTGTACTTAAACTAGCAAACAAAAAAATTCATTTATTTTATAATTCATGAGTTTGTTCATTAACCTGGAGTTTGGTGACCCTTTTTTGTTTGTTCAAGTAAATATAGTCTTTACTTTTAATAGATTCCCATTAATCCACTGAATGTTAAAAATAGAGTGACCCATTGTTTTCACTATAGACATTCGCTTTGGTTTGTATTGTTATGTAGTAACATAAGTGCTGCAAGTTTGTTTATAATGCGAGTTTTTTCTTACTTTTTTTTTCGTGTGTTTAGTTGTCATTTTTTGCGTGTTGTTTTTAAAAACAACAGCTTTTTGTTTTATTTTCTCTTACTTAATTTTTTCTGTTTTTGTTTTTTCGCTTTTTTTTCGTTGAGAAAATCTCCCAGACGTGGGGCCGAAATATTCGGAATTTTTTAATTAAAGCGCTGTTTTGTTTTAATTTTTGTTCACTGCTTTGTTGAAATCGAAACCCGTTTTTCTCGCTCAATTTTTCATAAATGGAAAAGCAGTGTGGTCTAAGAAATTATTTCCCATTAATATATAGAATTCTATTATAGAATTTATATATTAAATAGGAATTCAATAGAAATTGAATAGAAGTGTAATAGAAATTCAATTTATAGAATTCTGGATTTAGGCACTTTGTGAAAACACAAATTTAATCACAGATAGACAAAGCAGGCACTCAAAGTTTGAGGTAGCATTGAGGCAATTATCACATATTAATAAATTAAAAATTAGCTTTCCCAGAACTACTTTAAGTTTTTTTGTTGTTTTTTTTCGGCACAAAGTTTGCAATTTGTAGACATAAAATAGTGGAGACTCAAAATAGTGGAAAGAGAGAGGATTCTCCTTAATGACTCAGTTTGAACATGCTAATATTATTTCACATGACTTTTGGGTAGTTCCTATATGGGTATAAATGGGGTAGTTCCTAAATGGGTATAGAACATGCTAATATTATTTCACATAACTTTTGGGTAGTTCCTAAATGGTTATAAATGGGGTAGTTCCTAAATGGGTATAGAACATGCTAATATCATTTCACATGACTTTTGGGTGGTTCCTAAATGGTTATAAATGGGGTAGTTCCTAAATGGGTATAGAACATGCTAATATTATTTCACATGACTTTTGGGTAGTTCCTAAATGGGTATAGTTCCTTGTACAAAATCTATTAACTGAGCTAAATACGACACACTAAAAAGATTCTTGAGGGATGCACGCCTGAGGTCTACCATGAGATCACTTAAAACATGATAACTGTCTTCAAAATGATAACGCGCATTAACATTTCCACTCGGAGCTAAAAAATTTGTAACTAAACCAGAACAATCTTTAAAGTTTAGAATGAGTTGTATCCATAACTAGATATTGAGTTTAATGATAATTAATTACATATTCACTTTACTGATAATTCATTGAAAATTCGACTTTCTTAATGATAGTTAATTAAATCCCGAATTTAAATAAAAATTTACATTATTTAAGTATTAGATGCTAACTGATACGAATTAAATGTCAAACTAAAATTAAATTTTTGAATGATTTTTGGGCAGTACCTGAACGGGTATAACTCCTTGAACAACAGCCATAGACTGAACTAAATAGGGTACACCATATAAATTCCTGGGGGGTGCGCGTCGGAAGTCTACCATGAGATCACTTAAAGCATGGTAACCGTGAGCCAAATAATGAAAAGCTTCTGATACACGACGAAAGACATGCTGGGCTTCCAATTCCTCTTCCTGTAAAAATAAATATTTAAGCACCAAGGACATCGAGATCATCATTCATTATTTATTTTATACTAACATAATACAAACAAACGGCAAAACTGGGTCCCCAGAAGGTCCCCGGGGCTTGTGGAGGAATCCACTATATATTTATAAAATAAAAACGTTTTTTGACCAAGCAACCCATCCCAACCCCAAACTCCTAAGCTTCCACAAATCCCAAACTCTGGTAAAACTCCAAAAAAGACACCCAAAAGTTCGAAGTTCATGTTATTCGGAACAAAACATACTTTTCTGGCAATCAAACTTTGCTTTCTAACTTTTAAACAAAAATAGAGATATAAGCATTTTAAATTTTGTTTTCTCCATGGAACGGAAAAGTTTTTTTTTCTAAATAAGAATAAAATAAGAACCCACCAACTTCGTTTCAAAACGCTCAAATCGAAAAAAAAAAAAACAAATCTAAAGATTTCAACCGAAATATTGGCTGTTATGACTGGGGCTGATATGACCAAATGTGGGTTATTTATTTTGAAATTATAAACAAAAACTCGATTAGAAAAAAAACGAAAATTAATCACAATTAAATGAAAAAAAAGTACTTTGGACTACTACTACTACTACTAGCAACTCTCCGCAGCAACAAGCCACCTGAGGTCAACACAGCTACGCAGGCTCCTCCTCCATCCCAATCTATTCAAAGCCTCCCTCTTTACACCGCCCCAGGAAATTCCCACTTCCTTAAAATCTTTCTTTATGGCATCCTCCGACCCCAACCACGGACAACGTGCTTTCCGTTTAGCCCTAGACGGGTGGCCGAAAAAGACAATCTTCGGTAATCCTTCATCCGCAGAACGTGCCCTATCAATCTCAACCTTTCTCTCATTATAGCCATAGAACGCTCTTGAGCCATACTTTTCGTACAGCCTACTATTTGAAATACCTTCAGTCAGCCAGGTACCCAGAACAATCCGTAGGCAATTTCTCTGGAAAACATCTAGCAAATCTTCGTCCGGTTTTCGGAGCGCCCATGCTTCAGAGCCCTATTTGACCGCTATCACAACTGTAGCTTCCAATATTCTAATTTTGGTTTGCAGACTTATATTCTTATTCTTCAACTGTTTTAACTTTGAAAAACCACCCTGAGCCTTGGCTATTAGATAGAAAAGAAAGGAAAAGTGAGAAATAAGTATTCCGGCGTGCTTTTTATGTAGCGAAAAATTTTCGTTACCAATTCGCTTCCTTAGAAGCTAACAATACCCCGAATTTCTATATTTCAATTGGCGCCGTTTCTGTTTTTGGCTAAAACAGAAACGGTAAAAACGGGAATTAAGAAACGGAACAGAAACAGATTTTAATAGAAAGGAGAAAAAAAAATGGACTTCAGTTTCTTTTTTCCGTTTTTTTTTTTTTAAAGAAAAACATAAACGGCCCGTTTTTTTTAACGGTCGTTTTAACAGATATTTTCGTTTTCTTAGTTTTTTAGGCTTATGAGAGTAAAATGAATATTGACAAGCAATGATAAATGAAAAGATCAAATACAAAAAAGACCAAACATTCAAAATGGCCATATAAATCAAAACTTGTCACTTAGAAACATTCGAAGTTCAAGTGACTTTGCAGTCATTCTGGAGCACTGCTTTCGAGTAAAGTACCCGGCAATACTAAATGCAGTCTCACTTGGTACTGAAGTTGCAGGCACTGTGAGATGCATAAAAGTAACTTCACTTAACTCTGGGTAAGCGTAAAAATAGTTTGTCAAAATTCTAGCGGACTAGAATTATTTTTTCCTGATTTACGTATCTCCCTGAAGAACACTGGAACTCTCTCTTCATATGCTCTAATACTTGCTACTGCGCGGGCAGTGCTTGTATTGTTAGCATTTTAATTTGAAGAGTTCATCCGAAGCTCAGTCGTGTCGGACCTTAGCAAACAAGCTGTCTTCTTGATGTGGAGTCGGTGATGCATTTTCGTTAGTCTTTGTCTTGATAGGAGTAATGTCAATTGGGAAAGATACAGAGTTCAATTAGATTTGAAGGGGTTCTTCTGTATTTCTCTTCTCGGAAATGAACTTTTGAAGAAATGAACAGACGGACTGACGAGCTGAATCTCTATCTATATCGTTCATTTTTTCGTAGAATGCAGGGGAAAAAAAAACAACAGCTCTTGTGAAGAGCAGCATACATCAAATAGGACTGTTAAAAAAATATCTCCTGGGCTGGGCAGCTAATAATTCCTTGAGGCCAGGCCAGTGACTGACTCAGGAATAGCACTACTATCTCACAAAATAACTCAAGTCCTTTAATTATAAGCACAACTTTGCTTGCCGAAATATAATTATACCCTCTAGCTATCAACGTTGCCTGTTTGAACGTACGAAGAACCTCAATGACAAAGCACCTCAATGACAGCTTCCACAATGGACCAATCATTGTTGTTAAGTTCGAGCTCTCTGATTTTAGAGTCACAAAGGCTTCGGTTAAAGAATTTGCGCAGTGGTTCTTTACGGGCACAATACATGTCTATCATAGTAAGGTTGCTGTTCCATCGAACATTCATGTCCTTTGTGATGCATGGACTAAAAGTATATGTCTCTATACATGGCAAGTGTCCAAATCCAATAAAAGTCGCAAGAATGCGATATGATTCTATTCGCAACCAAAACACGGAAAATGAAGAAAAACGGGTTTAAGAAAACCGAAATGGCAAAAACAATAAGAGAAAAACGGAACAGAAACAAAAACTGTAATAAAAAAAAGGCTACCTGTTTTCTGTTTTTTCCGTTTTCAAAAAAAAAACAGAACAGAAAACGGAGAAAACGGTGGAAGAAAAACAGAAACGGAAACGGTGCCGGCCCCTATTTCGTATCATTTTAAGAAAACCACACTTTTTTGGCAATGAAAATTCTCATTCTGGATTTGTAAGAAAAATCAAAATAAAATCCAAGAGAATAAGACGTAAGACTGAAAATGCTTCGGATCCTCACATGGAATAGAAACAAAACAAGAGAAAAAAAAAATTCAGCAGGATTTTTTTACGCAGTTAAAAATTTTCGCTACCCATTGGATTCCTTAGAAAACTAACAATATCTAAAGTTAGTAAATTCCACGTCCTTCAGAACAAAAAACTCATTTCGGGCAAAGAAATTTTATTTTCAAGCATTTGGAAAATTTAGCTGATATCAGCTAAAACTGATAAACCGAAGCAGTTGGATTATGTAAATGTCAGTCATATCCGACCGTGAAAGACTTTTCTGCAAATACAGCATCTTTTTTATATAGAAATCTCTATGTAAAGAAAAATGGTATAAATCTACAACCACTCCTGGTCATAAGGAGACATGTTAATAAAACAATTCTTACTTCATAATATGCAAAATTATCCTAGTTAACATATTTTCCAGGGGTAACACCTTTATCCTCACTATTTTCCTTGTTCTTCCAGTTTTCCAATCACATTTTTCATTTTTATGCCTATTCTCCAAGTCTTGAAAATCGTTTATAAGACAAACACCCAAGAGCCATCTAGCTAATCTAACCTAACCTAAATTAACCTAAATTTATCAATATTAGCCTATTTATATCTTTTTGGTAGATAGCAGTGAAGGTGTTTAACTTTCATATATAGAATATTTGAAAACGGATAAATGTAGTAAAATCTGTTTATTTTTCACAATTTTGTTAAAAAAATTGCACAACAATGAAAATAGTGAGGATAAAGGTGCTCCGTCTAAAAAATATGTTAACTAGGATAATTTTGCATATTACGAAGCAAGAATTGTTTTCTTAAAATGTCTCCTTATGACCTGACGTGGTCATCATTTATACCGAAATCTCTACGTTTAGAAAAATATAAAACAAAATTTTTACGTAACCTCTATATTTTTAGATATTTTCTATAATTTGATGAATCCTACACATGTGTTTGTATAAAAAGTAGTAACAAATAGTGAAGTAGCAGTAAATAAGTAGTACATTTATATTTCCATTTTTTTTTTCAACCAAAAAAAACAACTCAATAACACAATCAGAGATCCCACAAAGGATCTATAAGGCACAAAGACTTAAAGGCACAAAGGCTCAAAGTATGGCCTGCAAAGTAGGAAAATCACGAAAGTAGCAGTAAATAAGTAGTACATTTACATTTTCATTTTTTTTTCAACCACAAAAACAACTTAATAACACAATCAGAGATCCCACAAAGGTTCTATAAGGCACAAAGGCTCAAAGGCACAAAGGCTCAAAGTATGGCAGGCAAAGTAGGAAAATCACGAAAGTAGCAGTAAATAAGTAGTACATTTACATTTCCTTTTTTTTTTCAACCAAAAAACAACTCAATAACACAATCAGAGATCCCACAAAGGCTCTATAGGGCACAAAGGCTCAAAGGCACAAAGGCTCAAAGTATGGCCTGTAAAGTAGAAAATCACGAAACAAAACTTACACATATTAAACTATTACTCGACTAAGCACATAAAATTCAAAATCAAGTACTGACAAAAATAGAAAGTAAAAAAAAGAAGAGAAAAAATTGCAACACAAAACAAAAGAAAGAAAAATAGAAGAAGAAGTGACAGAAGGAAAGAGAGCTCATTCACAAAAGACAAAATCGACAACTGGTATACAATGTGTACGATGTCATATTTGAGTAACATTCTTGGGGTCACCCTTTACAAAGAAAAAAACGAGGGCTTTTTCCTGTATGTGATATATGACGCAATTTCATTATTTAAATAAATAACAGATATAGCATCCATAGGCATGTTGATTAATAATAATAAGTAATAAAATGAAAGACAACGGGAAAACTAGATTAAATAACGTTGGATGACAGCTAATCACAATTCAAATAATTAACAAATAGTTGATCACAAGCAGCTCAAATAATTGACAAAAATTCAACATAGTAATGGGTCTATGCGCATTGCAAGGGTGAGAAAGTTTAGATAGCTTTATCAAGGCTATCGGTTTACTTCACAAATCACATTTGGCACTATTCCAGAGGAGAATGTCAATTTATACAACAAGCTCAGGTAATTAAATCAAGAGCAACCCCGCAGATAGCATCAGTACCCATACTGAATTATATTTTAAACTTAATTATAACCATACTTCGCGTCACAACAAAGTCGCTATTTATATGGAACCATTTTTTTTTTCTTTTTTGTCCCACTTCCGAAATAAAATCCTACGCGTTTATGTAAAAAGTAGCAACAAGTAGTGAAGCAATAGTAAATAAGTAGTAACCGAAGAACAGAAAAATTCAATAAATGTAGGATATTAAAGTATTTACCATATAATTTGGATTCAGAAGAGAGTATTTACCAACAGATACTTAGTGATTTTAAAGTGAATTTTAAGTGATTAAAGTAATTAGGTAATTAAGTAATTAAGTGATTTTAAGTGAATTGGCTCTCTTAAAAAGAGCTGTGAATATTGTCAAATTAATTTCGAATGACTTCGAACAGTATGAATTGCCATTTAAGCAGATTTTTCACCGAGCCTTCGGTCTGTATATTTAAATGTGCTTTTTTTCAACAGTACTTGTGGCCCTTTTTCATTTTTTTTCCTTTAATAAAAGAAACCTCAAAACTACTTCTATTTTGAGTCTCAAAACTACTTTAAGTCTTAAAAATCAAAGTCACCCAAAACCAGTGTCAAAAACACAACGTCACTAAGAGTATAAAACTGCTCTTATATGCTAGAATAAATTATGAGTGTTTTCGGCACCCTAAAAAATCACAGAGATATTAAAGAACTTAGTAGGCACGCCACTATGAATGGGTCAAGAATTTAAAGCGCCTAAGCCCAAAGCTAGTGTATATTTCTCTGTGCAGCTATGATTCATCGTGATCACTTGGGAGTAACTCATCACATTTGAGGAGTTTTTAGTTTTAAGTTTACGATGGCTTATAATTACTAACTACGGTGCTACATGTCCACGGACCTTTCTTTTTGGATGATTTTCATGGCTGTACTGATAGTCCTAGAGGATTAGATGAATGGGTGGAGTCAAGGCCTCGTTCAAGTGCTTATCAGTTTAAATTACAAAAGTAGAACAACAGTTTTTTTTCTCATTGAATTAATTGCCTTTAGCACATTATAAAATTGTTGAGGACAATTTCACTATCCATAATCTTTCTTTGGGCTAGCAGAAAAATATTACAAGCAATTAGTTAAGCCCTTTAGCAAGCAATGCTAAAGGGCTTAACACTTGTCCCAAACTTGAACATGCTTCCCAATTCCAGAATAAGATCCAAGGAGAGTATGAGCCAAACTTAACCCAACTCAGTCTTAACTGAATGAATTGATTACAAACCCAGGAGTTGGTCACCAGCATGGATATGTCATATATAGCCCTATTTTAAGCAGATAATTCTAAATGGACGAACTTGTATCCCAAATTTGTACCCCCCTCTGTGCTCTGATCAGATAATACAACACCAACATAATTAGCAAATTGACCTTTGTATGAATTAAATAAGAAAAAACAAGTTTTTTCAACTGAAAGTAAGGAGCAATATTAAAACTTAAAACGAACAGAAATTATTACGTATACGAGGGGGATTGCCCCCTATTCAACTCCTCACTCTTTACGCTAAAGTTTACGCTAACCTTAAAAAAAAGTAACTCATCGTTCTAATTAAATAACCCTTGTGCTTCAGGAGTCGTTTTGAAAGAATTAGAAAAAATTAAACTTCAGCGTAAAGAGCAAGGTGTTGAAGTGGGGACAATTCCCCGTTGTATACTTAATAATTTCTGTTCGTTTGAGTTTCAATATTGCTCCTTACTTTAAGTTGAAAAAACTTGTTGTTTTTATTAGTCGATTTCTGATCGTTTTTTAAATAACGCAAGGAAATCTGGCTCCAACTCCACGGAAAAATCCCCCTCCTACAGAAATATCATCTGGACAATTCAATCCTGGTGAAAACTTACCCCGGACAATTACCCTTAACACCTCCACGTGTAAAATTGATTCAGTAAAGAGAAAGAAAGCAAGATATATAAAGAAATTTCGTAAAGGAATTTTGGCAAATTCCCCCAGCATAAAATTTCCCCTGAAAAGTACACCCCCCCCCCGGATAATTCCCTCTTCATGTAAAATTCTCCCCGTGCAAATTCCAACCGGCAAAAATTTGTCTTTTCTTCCTCAGCCGAAGATGTATGCATACTTTCCAAAATACTAATACTATACGTAAACAATGGGCAAATTTTATAGCTTAAAGACCCTTCCCCAGGGGCTATGAGGGGTCATGTTATCTCCAAAAACATAGTTATTAAGCCTTTCAACTATGCTAAACAAAATGGCAATCTCAGAATTTTGAACGGACGATTTTGGAAAAAAAGAGGCGCAGGAGGGGGCCTAGTTGCCCTCCAAATTTTTGGTCACTTGAAAATGGCACTAGAACTTTTAATTTCCGTTAGAATGACCCTTCTCCCGACGTTCTAGGCCCACTGGGTCGATACAATCACCCCTAAAAAAACCGCATCCGTGACCTTTCTTCTAGCAAAAAGTACAAAATTCCACATTTTTGCAGATAGGAGCGTGAAAACCTCTAAAGCATGGTTTTCTGATACGCTGAATCTGATGGTATGATTTCCCCCCATTTTTCGAAAATCAGGCAAATTTTCTCAGACTCGTTACCTTTCTTGGGTATAACTAAACATAACAAAACTTATATATTTAAAATCAGCATAAAAATCCTATTCTTTTTATATATATTGGTATCAAAATTCCATTTTTTAGAGTTTCGGTCACAACTGAGCCTGGTCGCTCCTTACTTACAGTTCTTTACCACGAACTGTTTGAAAATTATGTATTAAAAAAAAGAAACAAAAACGTAGCTCTACAAGTACTAGGTACTAGGTAATAAAGCCTGATTCTGTTTATGATTGATGCTATTTACAACGGAAAGAACTTGACAATTGAACCCGGATCCCACGCGTCAGGGCTCTAATGAAAAAAACAACAAAAAAACAGAAAAAAAAATCAGCAAATTGACTAAAAAATAATCAATAAAAAATCAAGCTAAGTATTTCCTGCTCGAGGTACTGAAGGACCAGCAACATATGCTGCTTTTAGTCTATGACATAAAAAAATCCTTAAATCCTTTGGAGAAGGGGTTTATTCAGGCATTATCGCAGTTTTTTTTCTGGAGGGGGGGGGGCAAAAATAAATAAAAGACTCTACTTGACAATTTCTATAAAAAAAAATTCCGAGAAATACGGAACAATTTTGAATTTCTGGAGGGCGGGGGGGGGGGTCGTTTCTAATACAGAAAGACTCCATACACAGTCATGGAATATTTAGTATTAGCGGGCAACAAATACAAAAAAACGTGGGTGAAAATTTAACAAAAATTAAGCTAAAATATATGACACCTAACAGCTTAATAACATGTAGCTATTTTTTGAAGGCGTAGTTGTGCTTGGAATAGATTGTGAATGTGTGAATATTTACGGACGAAAAGCATCACATTTAACTAATTAATGTTGCTTACTTGTTTGGCAAATCAGGCACATCAGGCACTGCCTGATGGCACAACAGGCAGTATAAAAAATTGAGAAAATTACGACCATTCGTATTAATAATTGTTGCCATGATGGCACAAAGCTAACATATTTTCCCATTAAAAATCAGATTACAAAAGGCAAAATTGTTAACGGTATCATTAATCTATACATTTAGGCCGGAGGGGAGGGATAACCCTACCCAGAAATGACATCGAGTCTACAATATTTGTAATAGTACTTACACGACTCGCAAAAACTGGATCATTTCTCAAAAGGGATCTAACTTGGTCAACATGGGGTCTTAGTAGATCTTGAACACTCTGCAAATCTTCAACAAGATCCGCCATAACTCCAACTCTCGGTTGTCTACTCCCCCGAAGAGGAGTCTCTGACGAGGGAGCAGGAGGGGTAGGCTCTCTTGTTTGTGAACCACCTCGGGTCGGATTCTCCTGGGGTTGTTGATCTATTAGAAGCACAACGCAATTAGTCACCACTGTATATTAAGTCACTAGTGCATAGAAGAAAAAAAAATATAAGAAAGGTGGAAAAGAGAAAAATAGCAACTGATCATATATCAGCCACCATTTAGTTGTAGTAATAAAATTTTTACCGAGTTTATCGACCACACCACTCAAATAAGAGACGTATGCATGAGGAGGGGGGAGGAGCAGGCTTCGGGTCATAGACCAAAACCGTAATTTTCTAGAATTACTAGGCACTTCTAATTCAAATTATCAAAACCTTTTTTTATTATTGGGCCCATATAAAGTCACACAGTTAAATAGATAAAGTCAAAAGCTCAGCTTTTTTTTTCTTTTGGAAGAGCCAAATGGTGAATCTTTGTCTAACTTAAAACCGCATGATACGCACACATACACACATACACACACACACACACGCAGACACACAAGCACGCACTCACGCACACAAGCACACGCACACATACATACACACACATATCTATATATATATATATATATATATATATATATATATATATATATATATATACGTGAGTCTCACTGTTGCTTTTTTCTAACCGCAGATTTCATTTACGATTAAAAGCATTCGCTATGATGCTGGTTTTCACATGTGTTCTCGCCGCAAATCTCATTTGCGCTTCATTTTCCTGCATCTTTAATTTCGACTTTTTTCTGTGCATTTTACTTTAGCAGCTAAGATTCATACAAAATAATGTGGGTTTGCCAAAAACTTATCTTTGCTCACTTTAAAACAGAGCCTCCAGGTAACAACAGAAAATACGACAAGGCACACAATTTAAAATATAGGAAATGTATATAAAAGGGCAAAGAAAATAAAACATACGCTGCTGAGGGTTCCTTTGGTCCCTGTCTTGAGTACTGCCATTACTCTCCCTCCGATTATTAACTTCGCCATTTCTCATTTCAATGAAAACGCCTGGAATATCTAAGCCAATAACGTTTGGGCTTTGTGGGACACCATCCATTCCAGGAATAGGGACTGCAGAAGCCCCTTGTATCCCTGGTATTCCCATACTTTGTGCAACAGCTGCTAGGGCTGCACTAACTGCTGCTTGTGTGTCTTGGTTGGTGGCATTTCCCATAGGTATTTCAACTTCTACAGAATGTGCGATTGTTTCTGAATATCTATTCCTAAAACAGAAAATTAAATCAGTGAATTTTGTTTTGCTTTTGTCCAGCAGTAGCACCAACTGAGAGAGGAGGGAGCAGTGGACTATGCCTCCCCATATACTCAAAAATTACCTTGTTATTTGTATTTCATAGTTCTTTTTCTTTTTTAACTATGTTAAACAAGTGATACTGGCAAACTGGTCGTTTGTAATTGTCACCCATCAGCTTCCTTCTTTCACAGCTGTTAAAAAAAAAAAAAAAAGTTTTGCATCAGAATGTAAGAAGAACCATTAGAAAAAAACTAATGTAAATTATTCAGTATATTAGGAGGGCTGCCCCTTTCTCGGCCCTCTCTTTTTACGCTAAAGTCCTAAAGTTTTTTTTTGTAAACACATCTAATTCAAATTTAACGGGCCTTGTCTTTGAGCACTCTTTCATAAAGAATTGTTACAAAACGTCAAAATTTGGCGTAAAGAGCGAGGGTCGAGGAGGGTTCTCGACCAGAAGTGTCCAGACAGAAAGCGTCGGCTGGTCAGTTTATCTTTATTGTTCTAATGGATTCGTAATCAAACCACAATCAACTCGGCCTCTTCTGTCTCAACTCTCGGCCTCTTCTATGCACATAATGAAAAAAGTGCTAATCATTATAAATTGTTTATCAAAGCAACTTCAATCAGATTACCGATTTATCATCATCAGTTTATCTTGATGATGAATCAATCCTCATCAGTTTACCGATGTTTACATCGGTTTCCAACATCAGTTTCAGTTTACAGACTTATAAGGCACTTGCTCTGATTTCTTGGACATACGAGACACTCCAAAAATATGAGAAATGATAGCGAATGCAACAACTCAAGCAAAACACATCCAAATTGTTAGCTTAACACGATATCCAGGAATCGAAATCTCCACAGCCTAAAACTGGTGTTCAAAGCAAGAGAAGTCAAGCCATTTCCGTTCGTCTATAAGACTTTCTTTCAAACTCAATACCCGGCAAGCGAAATTTCAGTCAGCCAGTTCAATAAAACTCCGGTCAAATTCTGTACGTCAAAGCATCAGAACTTTTCACGAGTAAGATAGACCAGCGTTTCACGTAAAATATGCTTCTACTCGACACTTCATCTGCCATCGACCCTTCAAGTTTCGATCTTTTCGAAGTTTCAAAAGTGGAAAAGGTTATTTGTCATTATCAAGTTGCATATTTCAAAATGCATTTTCTCCGACCTATTTAAATTTTGCCTTCCCCAATTTCCTACTCGCAGCGCTAAGCTGATGAGACTACTTGCCACTTTGCCTGTGGCCACTGCCAGCAATGGCCTTAGTGCTCTCTAATCTCTCTATCTCCATCTATCTCTCTTTGCCTCTTACTTTTTTTTTTTTATCAAAAACCCGCCTCCTCTCCTCTCAGTGACGACAAATTTTAAATTCAAAATACATCTAATTTTAACTTTAGACGTCACCTACTCTTTTTTTTTATTAAGAAGCAGCCGAACTGGACACACTTCAAGTCACCATATACTACCAAACACTTTCCAAAAAAAGAAAAAAAAATTGCCATTCCCGTGGAAAAGGGCGTCCTCTCCCAACAGGAAGCCCTTCATACGGTGGCTATTTCTTACCATACCTCTAAACTCTTTCGGATACTGACCCTACGTGTCTCCTATAAAAACAAATAATAATAACAAAAAATTCAAAATAAACTAATTAACTTAATAATAATAAAACAAATAGACCAAATTATCTATCAGTATAGCTTTCTTTTACAAATAAGAACACCAACAAATTTAAAAATTACAAAAACCTCAAAGAAAGTAATAATGATACTACTCTTCAACTTTATCTTTTCATTGTTTCCCTTTTAAATATACTTCGGCTACTATGTAACTCAAAAAACAAAACAAAAACAAAATTACAAAAACTGGCAACGCTGTTTTACCCATTTCCACTTACACTGAAACACACACTCACAACATACCTCCTCAAACATAACCTACATCTTTCCAATAAACTCTTCAACCAACAACTCCATCCACACAATATCCACTCGTTCTTTCCACATTTCAGTTTCACTTAAATGCGCTATCATTCTCCTACAATCATAACCAAACCTTCTTAACTCAATCTCTTTTGTCTTCTTCCTTCTTTTCCACACATATTTACATAATTTCATCACAATCAACACCACAGCTCGCTCTCTCCTCTCATTTCCAGGAATTTCTACATTCAGTTTAATCAACATTAGCTTGTCTTCCTCATTATTCCAAATGACTCCATTATCTATTAAGGAAATAAGACACATATCCACAGTCCATTCCCTTTACTTACAATTAAAAAATTCGTGTTCTTAGTCTTTTATCACTATTTTATTATGAGGCTTTCACTTTGGACCTTCAACTTGGGTAAAACGACGCAATTCATCTTGAAACGGCAATATCTCATGAATAAATAGAAACACAAAATCGTTTGCAAACTGACTATACGGTACACTATACATTTTCTCAAACGATAGCTTAAAATTCCCAAATGGTTGTTTTGTTTTCACGTGAAAAACCACTTCTTCTTCTTCCGTTTTCTCTAAATATTCATCCACTATCTTTTTCCTTTCAACGTTTTTCATCTGATCACTCAGCAAGCCTTGGTCTTTCATTTCTAGAACACACCATATTACTTAATGGATTTTCTCTTGCACATCCTTGATAATTTTTTGTTTTGCTATTTCACCCTTCTAAGTATTTATTACTGGTAAGGCCCATCTTCTTGTTTTTTTACCGTCGATCGATTTACTACAGATCATCTCACAGACGTTTCTAATTCTCAGAGTTCTAACTTGCACACCTTTCGGAAATTTATAATACAAAGACCCCCCTCATCTCAGAGCACATACAACATTTTCATACTTAGCTTTTCCAGCTTTCCCCTCCAAACGAAACGCCAAATGCTCCTTTCTAGCTTTTTATCCACCGACTACACCTCCACGACTACACCTACCCAAAACATCAACAAAAAGATCATGGTAAAAAAAATAGAAACTGAACTGGGGAGCCGTGTAGGCACCCATCTCACAATGTAAAAATGAAAAACAGAAAAATTAAAATTCAAAAATTAAAAATCAAAAATTACCCATTGGTACGATTAGAATTCATTCAATGAATGATTAATCACTCTATGCTATTATGTGTTGAAGTGTTCTTTAACAAACTTCGCATAATTTTTTGTTTTAAATAATATATTATTTTAGTATATATAAATAATATATTACTTCAATATATTTTTAATATATATAAATAATATAATTTTTTTTTTTATTTCCGTAGGGAAAGAAATTTTGGTACTTGTGTATTATGCGCCACTCACTCAAGTTTACGCTGTGCAAAACTCGAGAACAAACCAGTTTCTTCGTTAGTTTCTTTCATCTTAGCATGAGACAAGACAAAGACAACTGACTGAATAGATGGTAATTATATAATTTGGGCTACATATTTGCACATAAGGGGGAGGGGGGTGGAGGTAAACCATTTGAACAGTTTATAGTCAGAAAACAATTCCTTCTAGATATGACAACTAAAAAATTACAAAAGAAAAGCGAGTTATCTGGAAGCTTTATTAACTAAAAAAAAAAAAAAAAATCCCAGTATAATTTAAATGTAATCTTTCATTTAAGTGTTTTTTTCCAATTTTTAAGTGGATTCTTATTTCTTATGATCGGTTTTCCAAGTATTAAGTACTATTATTAGATTAACGTAACGTTTAATATAAGTGTTTTATGATGATCGCTGATCAAAGTTTATTTTATTTGTGCCTTTCATTTATGTTATTCTACTATGTTCACGGCTTTAAAATCCACTTCTCTATCTATCAATCTAATATGCAGAATAATTGTACCAAACACATTTTGCAAGCAGACCCGCTATACTTTACCCCCCCTCTAATATGCAAATCTATAGCCCAATTTTATTTCTAAAGTAACGAAAAAACTAACGAAAAAACTTGTGTTTCCTTGAATTTTACACAGCGTAAAATTGAGTGAGTGGCGCATAATATACAAGTTCCAAAATTCGTTACCTCTACGGAAATAAAAAAAAAATAATTTCCACGGGGGGAGGGGGGGGGTAAATGCCTAGAACCATATATATATACATATATATATATATATATATATATATATATATATATATATATATATATATATATATATATATATATATATATATATATATATATATATATATATATATATATATATATATATATATATATAAATAAATATATATATATAAATATATATATATATATATATATATATATATATATATATATATATATATATATATATAGTATAATATTTAATCTAAAATGATATAAATGTCTTACCCTAAATCAGAAACAGAGAAATCAAGCGGATTTTGCTCATCATCATCTCGCACACCAATACGGTGTATAACGCTCCTTGCACCGTTAAACATCCTTTGAGCAGTTGAAGCTCGCATCTGGGAACTACTAGGTAAATTCAGCGATGGTGGTAAGTTGCCCCCTGAGCAAAAAAAAAGAAAAATGAAAAAAAGACTCTGACACAAAATATAATTTGCACGTTTGGTGCGGCTATAATAGTTTGCAAGGAAGAAGCTTGCATGCGATTAGGTCCAATTCACCATGTAAGGCCTCGAACTGAGGTCATAATCACGCCCAGGGTCTTCTTTATTATATCAATTTGTGTTTGATATTTTTTACTGTTTAAAATGATGAAAATATCAAAATGCCTTAGTTGTAAGGGTGTTTTTGAATTTCTTTCGCCTTTTTAGTGTTGTTTGATGGTATTAATTTATGTCACCCATTAACAAACAAATATAAAAGAGGTTTTCTAATGAAAAGTAAATAAATAAAATAAACTAAAGACGAACAGAAATTACCACAAACTAGAGTTGGGTTAAGGCCCTCTAAGTATTCTGAAAACCGGAGCGTCATTTGTGCTTTACTAAAGACAATTATTTCGTGCCCCTTTTTTTCATAACCTAAACAACAACCGAAGACTGGCAGGATCAATACAAGATACTAGGGTATATAGGAGTGCCGTTATTGACGTTAAAAGTAAAGATCACCATCTAGAAGTGTCAAGGGTTAATTTAAAGCTGAAATATCGGAAGGGTAACTACTTCCGGGGAAGTTTTGGTGTTGGTAGACTCCAGGATAAGAATTTGAGAGACACTTTCCAGGAACAGTTGAATAGTAAACTTGAGAGTATAAAATTTGATAATGTGGAAGGTTGGAATAATTTTAGAAAAATAATTTGTGAAGTTGCTTAAGGTGTCTTAGGGAAGACAGCTAGAACTGCAGCTAAGAATATTAGTGAAAAAAGCTTTATGTTTGATAGAAAGGAGAAAGGACTTGTACAAGAATTACCTTAGTGATAGATCATATGAAAACGAAAGGAATGTAAAGAAAGTGGAGAAAGCATTAAAATATGAACTAAGGAGGTGTAAATTCGAGGTCATGGATAAAAGTGCCGAGGATCTGGAAGATGCAGCTAGACGGTACAATAGTAAAATATTGTACTGGCATGTTAACAAATTGAGAGGGAGTAGTCAATGCGGACTTGGCCCAGTTAAAAATAGGAATGGGGCCGCAATTAGCGATAAGGAAAAACTAAAGAAAGATGGGCCGAATATTTTGTGAATTTGCTTAACCGAGATAGAGTTGAAGGAAGAGATATAGAGGAAAATGAAAAAGTTTGTGATACATTGGATGTGAAGAAAGATTTGTTTTGTGAGGAGGAATTAGCGACAGTACTAAAAGGACTAAAAAATAATAAGGCTTAGGTGCTGATAGAGTGGTAAATGAGTTTCTTAAATATGGTGGCTCTGAGGTTAGAAATAAGTTACTGAAGATTATGAATATGATTTTGAAAAAAAGGGAAGTACCTAATGATTTTAAGAAAACCTTAATTAAGCCACTTTATAAGAAAAGTGATAAAAGTGAGTGTGGTAATTATCGAGGGATTAGTCTGGTCTCTGTAAGTAGTAAATTACTTAGTAATATGATACTTTTTAGACTGAGAGATGCTGTAGACAAAGCTTTAAGAGAAAAACAGTGCAGTTTTAGAAAAAGTAGAGGATGTGTTGACCAAATTTTCACTCTTAGGTTAATAATTGAGAAGTCCCTGAGTTTTCAAACACCTTTGGTCCTCGGTTTTATAGATTATGAGCAAGCGTTCGATTCTGTTGATAAAAGAGCTTTAGTAAAGGTTTTATCCTTGTATGGTATACCAGACAAATATATTAAAGTGATTAAAGCTATGTACGAGAATAATACTGCTGTAGTTAAGGTAGGAAATGAGGTTAGCAGCTGGTTTTGTATTAAATCAGGAGTTAAGCAGGGTTGTGTTCTATCCCCCTTTATATGGATTATTTTGAAGGACTTTGTCTTAAGGAGCACAGGAAAGGCTATGGGAGACCACGGAATAAAATGGGGAGGAAAAAGTCTCCTGGACTTAGATTATGCTGATGATTTAAGCATCCTAGATGAAAGTGTGATCAAAATGAAGGAAGTTTTTGAGGTTTTACGATTTCAGGGTGCTAGAAGAGGGTTGAAAATTAATGTTAAGAAGACTAAGTCACTAAGGCTAGGAATAAGTGAAGATGAAAAGGTGACGCTGGGTAATGAAAAGATTGATCAGGTGGACAGCTTCACCTACCTTGGAAGTCTACAAATCAAGATTAGAAAATTAGAAGCCACGGTGATGACAGTGGTCAAATATGGCTCTGAAGCATGGGCGCTCCGAAAAGCGGATGAAGATTTGCTAGATGTTTTCCAGCTATATTGGTAGAGGATTGCTCTGGAAACCCAATTGACTGGCCGTCTTTCAAACATCAGATTATAAGAAAAATTGGGTTAAATGCCACTCTCCAGGACTATGATGAAAGAGAGACTGAAGTGGTAAGGGAACGTTGTTCGGATGAAAGATGAAAGATTGCCGAAGATTGTTCTTTTCGGCCAACCGTCTAGGGCTAAACCGAAAGCACGTCGGCCTCGTCTGGGTTGGGAGGACGTCGTATAGAAAGATTTAAAGGAAATGGTAACTCCTTGGGCGGGTGTAAAAAGGGAGGCTTTAAATAGATTGGGATGGAGGAGAAGCGCGCATTCCTGTGTTTATCTCAGGCAGCTTGGTGCTGCTGTGAGTTGGTAGTAGTAGTAGTAGTAGTAGTAAACAACAACACATACGCACAAATATATATATATATATATATATATATATATATATATATATATATATATATATATATATATATATATATATATATCTCAAGGCTAATCATGATGTAAAAATAGGAGTGGCGCTACCCGCCTCTTCTTTCCTTCTCAAAACCCCTAAACGACTTTAATGTCATTTGTATTTCACTGAAAACGATGTGTATTTTAAAGATTGATTTTTATATGTCAAAACATCAACCAAAGCACAAAAAAAATATTTTTTTAACTGGATAGAGGATCCCTGGTCAACATGCCTGAGACTCTAGGCAGGCGTGCCTTTCCAAAAACGAACAAACAAGTATGTGTCCAATAAGAGAGTCATACTTACTCCCGCCATTTACACGTGTTGCAGCCATTTAAAAATTCGCCTCTCAATTACTTGGACTATCTGCCTTGGCTTTTCTCTTTCTACAAGAAGCAATGTCTTGATGCAACCTACTGCTAAATACTTGATTTTCAATTCAAAATCAACGGACTCAGTCGAGGCCTTCGAATTGTAGGTTGACCAAGAATTTAGAATTGACATAGGACCATTAATTTGCTTGAAATAGCAGGCAAACAATCGTTTAAAGCCATCTTTATCTTCCAAATAGTACCTATTCGTTGCCTAAGCTCAGCCCCATATTCCAAGAAAATTTCAATTTTTCACAATTTTTTCAAATTTTTGGGTCACTTGCCATAGACTCGGCGAATGGGCACTCCCAAATTTTGTCCCAAATTCCTCTCTTAATTTAGCACTTGTTCGCTTAGTTCAGTCGAGCAATCTGAACAAATTTCAACTTTTTCAAGTTTTGGGTCACTTGCCTGAGACTCAGGGCAGGTGGGCGCCTCCAAAAACTGTCTTAAATTCCTCTTTCATCTTAGAACTTATTCACGGATCTCTAAAGCCGTGAACGGTTAGACTGTTTCCCTAGCGGTAGCCATACGCTACACACATACCAAAAAAGGGGATCTTTTATGCGCACCGTGACGTGACATCTTTTATGCGCAAGGCGACGTGACATTTTTTATGCGCAAGGCGACGTGGCTTCTTTTATGCGCAGGGTGTGTGGCATCTTTTATGCGCATGGTGACGTGACATCTTTTATGCGCAAGGCGACGTGACATCTTTTATGCGCAAGGCAACATGACATATTTTATGCGCAAGGCGAAGTGACATTTTTATGCGCAAAGCGACGTGGCTTCTTTTATGTGCAAGGCGACGTAACATCTTTTATGCGGAAGGCGACGTGACATTTCTTATGCGCAAGGCGACGTGACTTCTTTTATGCGCAAGGTGACGTGGCATCTTTTATTCGCATGGTGACGTGACATCTTTTATGCGCAAGGTGACGTGACATCTTTTATGCGCAAGGCGACGTGACATATTTTATGCGCACGGCGAAGTGACATTTTTATGCGCAAGGCGACGTGGCTTCTTTTATGCACAAGGTGACGTGACATATTTTATGCGCAAGGCGACGTGACATTTTTATGCGCAAGGCTACGTGGCTTCTTTTATGCGCAAGGTGACGTAGCATCTTTTATGCGCATGGTGACGTGACATCCTTTATGCGCAAGGCGACGTGACATATTTTATGCGCAAGGCGACGTGGCTTCTTTTATGCGCAAGGTGACGTGACATCTTTTATGCGCAAGGCGACGTGACATCTTTTATGCGCAAGGCGACGTGACATTTTTATGTGCGACGTGGCTTCTTTTATGTGCAAGGTGACGTGGCATCTTTTATGTGCATGGTGACGTGACATCTTTATTGCGCAAGACGACGTGACATTTTTTATGCACAAAGCGACGTGGCTTCTTCTACGCGCAAGGTGACGTGGCAATGTAAAAATCTTACCGACGAAAAATTTTGCACTTTCATATCTATTTGATTTGGCAACACAGACGTCCCAATGGCTCAAAGTATTATTTATTATTATTATTATTGGTATTTTTACACTGAGAAAGAAAATGTACTTTAATAGCTATTATTTATTCAAATATAGGGAATTCAAAGATTTTTAGGAGAGACCCCGAAAACCTGCACCCCTTTTCTTTTACTGAACCCCTTATTTCACTTCCTGCAATAGTTTGTTTTAGATGTTGTATAGCTGCATTTTTCAAGTATCAAACCCTTACCCATAAAACGTGAGAATTACGAGGAGCTGTATTTCCTTTTTATATTAAAATAGCTGTATTTCTATTTTATATTTATTGTATTTCTATTTTATATCTATTTTATACCCACTACTGCTTTTGATTAACAAGTTTAAATTAAGAAGATTGATTTTCTTTGCATAATACCTTTTTTGGTATTTCCATTTTAAAATCCCCCCACCAATGGGAGGCATTCCCCCTCCTAATTTTTGATAGATACATTCCCCCCTCCTCCCACAATTTTTCGTAAATTGACGCCAATGTTGCAAGCACGAACTGTTTAAATAAAATAGGATATTTAAGGTATCTAGGACAGGGAAAACAATTTCAAAGTCGAAAATCCCTTTTCCCAACTTTTGATGTAAGTGAGAAAAGAGGATACAAAGCAATAGGGGGTTACACAGTCTAACTTCCCTGAAAACCAAAGAAGATAAAAGAAGATCGGTTCTCAGTTGAATCTTTTCCAATTCGCAAATAAAGTTCTCATTATGTCTTCTAATTAAATTTTTACTTAAAGCCTTTTTCAAACTGAATTTGATTCACTCCATTTATATTTATAAGTTCTAGTTCAAGAAGAAGAAATTAAATTCATTTTGCAAAAGGATAAAATCCATTTTGTCTTAATGATATTATTTTCGATGAGTATCAGACGCACAATGGACCTAACAAAAGCTGAAACGGTAAATGACGTCTTAGACCACACTACCTTTACACTCCCCTTAGGAGGTTCTCCCATTGAAGAAATTTAGTCCTTCAGATGAAAGTTCAACAAAAATAAATAAATAAAACAAGATAAAAAACTACTACTACTACGACTAACAAGTCACCGGAGCACCAAGCCGCCTGAGGCCAACACAGCTGCTCACGCTCCTCCTCCGTCCCAATGTGTTCAAAGCCTCCCTTTTTACACCCTCCCAGGAAGTTTCCATTTCTCTTAAATCTTTCCTTACGAAATTATTTAAAAAAAACTACGTTTTCTAAAGAGTTAAAGAGGCTGAGTCACAAGTTCGAACCTTAAAACGTACAGGGATTAGAAGGTGCAGTTGGGGGTCTGCCACCCCCCAAACCCCCACTTCCGTATATGAAAGGGGCTGTGCCCTCCTCAACGCCTCGCTCTTTACGCTAAAGTTTTTATTGTTTAAAAAAAAGAGTTGTGAGAAAGTCAAACTTTAGCGTAAAGAGCGAGGTGTTGAGAAGGGCACAGCTCCTTTCATATACGACAGCGGGGTTTGGGGGCGGCAGCCCCTCAACTGCACCTTCTAATCCCTGTATGTTTTAAGGTTCGAACTTGTGACTCAGCCTCTTTAACTCTTTAGAAAACGTAGTTTTTTTCAAATACTTTCTGCACGTTTTTGTACAGTTTATTACTTATTATTGCTTGACTAACTGTTAGCTGATCTTTTCAGGAGTTAAAGATGGGGGGCTGCCGCCTCCCAAACCCCCCGATTTTGAAGATTCTTGTGTTAAGGCTTTTAATTCCTGAATACTCAAATCAAATGCACAGTAAGATTTCTTTTTTCAACTTTTCTTCGAGCATGCGGGTATACGGCATGTTATCAAAGCAGTGGAGACTTACCTGTAACATGAAGGCCGACTGTGATATTCTTCTGGAGACATCTGTTGAGCCGAAGGATTTAATAGATAGGATTTACAAAAGAAACTGAGTTTCTTTTTCAAACTTTAAATTCCGTATATAAAAAAAATTCTCTGAGAGGAAATCGAACCCGGATCTTCCGCCTACCAGTCAGGAACAGCGACCATTGTACCACAGAGACACTTGTTATATTATTTTCGTCTCTCGTATCTATTTTTGTGAAGTGGGAAATTGGTGTCAGTCATCATTAACTGGAGCTGGTTGATTTTGGGAAACGGGGTTTGGGGTAAAACTTTGGGAGAGCATGAGCATTTTTGTTTGATTTGTACTTGATCTTCGTGTTCACTGTGCTGGAAAAATCTTGCACATCCTTCTGCATCGATGGGTATGGTGGTGTAAACATCATCTGAAAAAGAGTTACAAATACGACAAATATTAGTTCCATAGTTGGTGTAGGCTGTCTAAAAAAAATATGCTTCGGTGTACTTGCTGTGTTGTCTTGAATTTCCCATGGCTGACGTAAAGTCTTCAAGTGTTGCTGGCTCACTTTCTGGCAAGTGGTCGAGAAACTTTTCGCATTTGGTTGCATTGAGTGCATGTCGCTTTGCAAGAGAATTTGTTGCCATTTCTATGACATTGTTTGCACGTGCAAATTCCAGTTTGATATCTTCTTTTGACTCTTCTGGGTTTCGATAGTGCATATCCAGTACTTGTCTTAGCTCCTCTAAGTCAACCTGCATTTTCTGAACTTTCCTGTCTTTTGCAATGTAAAACTCTCTGTGTCGCTTTTTCTTTGTGCGCAGTCTCTGTGACAAATTTGCATCATTTGTCATTCTATGTTGTACTGCTTTCTTGAATGCTCCTGAATATGGGCTGGTATATGGGCAGTGGCATGAGGATGTTGAGAGGCTATCAGCTTTTGCTTCCTTTGGTGCTTGGTTACTCTTCTTTCCATTTTTCCGATTCAACTGAGAGGATGGTGTACCACTGTTCATTCGCCTTCTCACCCACAATTTGGCAGTCAAAATATCCTTGTTTCGTTTGTAGTAGTCTCCAAACAATTTTGCAAACTTGTCCTGATGATTATAATAGTGCTTAATTTTTTTGGAGCGATATTCTTGTGATGTCTTGTACATTTCCATCTTCCTCTTTTTATCTTTTTGCCTTACTGACTCATTGGCATGATAACGAGATTTCACAGCCTGTAAATTCTTTTGCCGAAAACTTTCATCTGATGCAAATTTCTGAGACATGCGCATGTATGCTTTAGTACGATTTCGTTCCTTTGCCAACTTATCCTCCTGAAAATTTTTTTGAACATCCTACTTTATTCTCTCTCTTTTTTTGGTAGTACCTCCTTTTTCTTCTCTATTTTGTTCCACATTCTCCTCATACCAACTTTTCTTCTTTTGCCTTAGTAGTTTGGCTTTACCTGACATTTTTAGAAAGACCTGTTAAAACTTCCTAGCCTATGTCAAAACTATTCAGAAACTTAGTTTCAAAAGTAGGCTACCTCTAAATCTTCTCTCTCAAGAGAGAGGTTTGTATTCCAGATTATTTGGGAAAAAACGTGTTACAACTTTTTGTGTTGGCCAAGTCAGATACTGAGCTTCAGAAGTCCTTCCAAATCTTCTCTTTGAAGAGAGAGCTGTGTCAGATTATTTGGGAAAAGACTTGTTATTTCATTTGTTTATTATTTTGTAAGTATCACAACTAAAGAAAAGTTCTTGTGTTAGTCTAGCCTAAACTTAGCTTCAAGACTATTGTCTTCTCAAGGTGTTCTCTCTGGGAGCTTTGTCTTCAGGATTTGCAGTCAGAACTCTATCCACACTGATTTGTTTTGATTTTTGTCTAAGAAACCTAGATGGCGTTTAGTTTGTGCAATCAGACGCTAGATAGGGAATGTAATCTTTGTATTTCTTTGTAAGTATCACAACTAAAGAAAAGTTCTTGTGTTAGTCTAGCCTAAACTTAGCTTCAAGACTATTGTCTTCTCAAAGTGTTCTCTCTGGGATCTTTGTCTTCAGGATTTGCAGTCAGAACTCTATCCACACTGATTTGTTTTGTTTTTTTGTCTAAGAAACCTAGATGGCGTCTAGTTTGTGCAATCAGACGCTAGATAGGGAATGTAATCTTTGTATGTCTGGAAATACAAAGCATCGTTAATTCAACTAAAATTCCGATGGTAGAAGTACTGATGTTCCCCACCATATTCTCTGACGATCTTTATTTTTATTAGCTCGGCAACAGAAAAACCCGACGTTTTTTTTGTCAAAGTTTCTGCAATCTATTTTTGACGCAAGCAAATACAAAGTAAGATTTTTGTTTTTCGACAAAAAAAACTTCTGGGAAAGAGCTGGAATTTTTGGAAGCTTGCAGTCAGTCTTGTCAGGTTGAAAGGACTATTTTGATCTAATATAATGTTGAAATACTTTGCTTTTAGGAATTTCAACAGTTAAGGTTTTAAGCTCCCAGGCCCCATTTTATCAAAGCAGTGGAGACTTACCTGTAACCTGAAGGCCGACTGTGATATTCTTCTGGAGACGCCTGTTGAGCCGAAGGATTTAATAGATTGGATTTAAAAAAGAAACTGAGTTTCTTTTTTAAACTTTAAATTCAATATATAAAAAAATTTCTCTGACGGGGAATCGAACTCGGGTCTTCCGCCTGACAGTCAAAAATAGCGACCACTGTACCACAGAGACGCGTTACATTATTTTTATTCTGTGCCATGTATTTTTGACGCAAGCAAATACCCACAAAACTTGATATTTGGTTTTTGGAAAACAGGGAAGGAGTGATCGGATTGAGCTGAAATTTTGAGGATAAGCTTCCAGGCCCCAGGAAAGCTTATTCTCCAAATTTCATCCCGATCAGATAACGTTAAAGGAGGGCTGTGGTGGGAAAAATTAACATGGGCTCTTATAGGAAAACGAGGTTTTTCGTAAATGTAAATTCGGGGGATAATTTTTTCGGTCTGAAAATATCAAAAGGCCCTGCTGGGTCGAATTCCGGTTCGAATGAGTCCTCATTCACCCGGATCCATTGCCAAATGTGGCCTCTAGGCGTGGCTAATAAAAAAAAAAGAGAAATCAACTTTAAGTGGCTATATTTGTTTTATGGAAAACAGGGAAGGAGTGATCGGATTGAGCTGAAATTTCGAGGATAAGCTCCCGGGCCCTAGGAAAGCTTAACCTCTAAATTTTAGCCCAATCGGATAACGTTAAAGGGGGGCTGTTGTCGGAGGGTGTAAACTTCCGGCCCACTTTTACCCATGAAGATAAAGTCGGAGGGGGGTAAAATTTTGCACGTTTCTTAGTTGGAGCTTGGGCTACAAAATGCGATCACCGCTGTCTCTCTGCGACCGCTAGGACCGGAAATCGCTTAACATTGTGGTGGGTCGCCTCTTTATAGAGGCACAAGTGTGCCTCCTTGATCCTCCCACCCCAATAGCGGACGACCTGCTTTTCGTTCAGCCCTAGACATTTGGCCAAAAAAGGACAATCTTTGACAATATATCATCCTTCATCCCCAGAACGTGCCCTAGCCATCTAACCTTTCTCTTATTACAGCCCTTGAAAGCGGAATTGAACTACACTTTTCGTACAGTCTATTGTTTGAAATACGGTCAGTCAGTCGGGTACCCAAACAATCTGTAGGCGATTTCTCTGGAAAACATCTAGCAAATCTTTCTTCGTTTTTCGAAGCACCCATGTTTTAGAACCATACTTGGCCACTGTCATCACTGTGCGATAAAAGCAACTAAAATAAAATAAAATACGACAAACAAACCTAATCGGAAAGCCGTATGTCGAACATTTGGCCCACCTGCGCGCCGACGTGTATGATGAGGTGGTGGCGAATCTCTTCCTCTGTCTTCATCTCCAGTCAAATTAGTTGGTGGAGGTCTTTGAACTAAGTGGATGGCCTTTCCATTTAAATCTGAAATACGATATGAAAAAATCAGTTGTCTCCACGTCTCCATTTAACAGATTCTGCAAATCTGCACCGCCTATCTGCAAGTTTGACTTCAATGGAGACTTCTTTTCCGGCTCCGTATTGGCAGTTTCCAGATATTGCAACCTTCAACGTTGCTTTTTCTGCAAGACGGCAGATTTGCAGAATCAGCCAAATGGAGACTGGCTTTAAGCGAACAAATGAAAATTAAATGATGGCAAAAGGTAACACAAATTGAGTAGAATTCTATCTGCTCATGATTGATTTTTGTAGTTTTTAAATTTTTCAAAAACAAGCAAAAAGTATAGCAGAAAGCAAAACAGAAAGTGTAAAGAAATGACTTTATCAAACTCTTAATTGTAATTTTACATTCAACTTTTGGAGTACTTTTTATAGTACAGAACAGGCTAGGATTTCAAGTCGGACAACTTGAGTCCTCCCTTAACCCATTCCTCTCCCCAGAAAAAAAAAATTATCTGAAAATTTAAAAACTGAGCTTAATGCATGAACTTGATATTAACAAAAAATGATGGTTCCCAGGCGACAGTTGAGATTTCGACCACCCTTCCTAAAAAAAAAGAAGCCACAGCTGGGTATTTTGCTTATGATACAAAATGTTTTTGCGAGGGCACATGATGCTAAATTGGATATTGTATTTTGGTAGCAATAGTGTATTTTGCACTAGTTGTGGGTAGTCTATTAAGAACATAAAGTAGGTTATTTTTGGTAAATTTAAAAATTTGAAACTTTTTAAGACCCATATATAATTTCAAAATTCCGAACCTTAAAATTACATATTTATACATCAAAACAGAACACCATGTTAACTAATTCTGAGCCATTAAAAACTGTATGTAGCATTGGAACTAACGAGAAACAAGAAAAATTTGAAAAGGCAAATATTTTTAAAGAGAAAGAGGATTCGAATACAAGTATAAACCAAGAAATGCACAGCAGTGGAATGTATAATAGAAAAACCGCGTCAAACGACAGCGATCGGCTACCCACAAACCATGAAAATATCTCATTTTCTTTCGATTCCACGTTCCAGTGGAATGTATAAGAGAAGAACCACGTCTAACGTCAGCGATCGGCCACCCACAAACCATGAAAGTATTTCATTTTATTTTGATTCCATCTTCCAGTGGAACGTATAAGAGAAGAACCACGTCAAACGCCAGCGATCGGCCACCCACAAACCATGAAAGTATTTCATTTTCTTTTGATTCCATGTTCCAGCATAATATATAAGAGAAGAACCACGTCAAACGCCAGCGATCGGCCACCCGCAAACCATGAAAGTATTTTATTTTCTTTTGATTCCATGTTCCAGTGGAATATATAAGAAGAACTACGTCAAACGCCAGCGATAGGCCACCCACAAGCCATGAAAGTATTTCATTTTCTTTTGATTCCATGTTCCAGTGGAATGCATAAGAGAAGAACCACGTCAAAAGTCAGCGATCGGCCACTCACAAACCATGAAAGTATTTCATTTTCTTTTGATTCCATGTTCCAGTGGAATGCATAAGAGAAGACCCACGTCAAACGCCAGCGATCGGCCACCCACAAACCATGAAAGTATTTGATTTTCTTTTGATTCCATGTTCCAGTGGAATGTATAAGAAGAACCACGTCAAACGCCAGCGATCGGCCACCCACAAACTATGAAAGTATCTCATTTTCTTTTGATTTCATGTTCTAGTGGAATGTATAAGAGAAGAACCATGTGAAACGCCAGAATCGGTCACCCACAAATCATGAAAGCATTTCATTTTCTTTTCATTCCATGTTTCAATGGAATGTATAAGAGAAGAACCACGTGAAACCCCAGCGATTGGTCACCCACAAACCGTGAAAGTATTTCATTTTCTTTTGATTCCATGTTCCAGTGGAATGTATAAGAGAAGAACCACGTGAAACGCCAGCGATCGGCCACCCACAAACCATGAAAGTATTTCATTTTCTTATGATTTCATGTTCCAGTATAATGTATAAGAGAAGAACCACGTCAAACACCAGCGATCGGCCACCCACAAACCATGAAAGTATTTCATTTTCTTTTGATTCCATGTTCCAATGGAATGTATAAGAGAAGAACCACGAGAAACGCCAGTGATCGGTCACCCACAAACCATGAAAGTATTTCATTTTCTTTTGATTCCATGTTCCAGTCGAATCTATAAGAAGAACCCCGTCAAACGCCAGCGATCGGCCAACCACAAACCATGAAAGTATTTCATTTTCTTTTGATTCCATGTTCCAGTGAAATTTATAAGAGAAGAACCACGTGAAACGCCAGCGATCGGTCACCCACAAACCATGAAAGTATTTCATTTTCTTTCGATTTCATGTTCCAGTGGAATGCATAAGAGAAGAACCACGTCAAACGCCAGCGATCGGCCACCCACAAACCATGAAAGTATTTCATTTTCTTTCGATTTCATGTTCCAGTGGAATACATAAGAGAAGAACCACGTCAAACGCCAGCGATCGGCCACCCACAAACCATGAAAGTATTTAATTTTCTTTTGATTCCATGTTCCAGTGGAATGTATAAGAAGAACCACGTCAAACGCCAGCGATCGGCCACCCAGAAACTATGAAAGTATCTCATTTTCTTTTGATTTCATGTTCCAGTGGAATGTATAAGAGAAGAACCATGTGAAACGCCAGCGATCGGTCACCCACAAATCATGAAAGCATTTCATTTTCTTTTGATTCCATGTTCCAGTGGAATGTATAAGAGAAGAACCAAGTGAAACACCAGCGATCGGTCACCCACAAACCGTGAAAGTATTTCATTTTCTTTTGATTCCAAGTTCCAGTGGAATGTATAAGAAGGACCACGTCAAACGTCAGCGATCGGTCACCCACAAACATTAAAAGCATTTCACAAGGCCGTATCCAGGGTGGGGGGTTACCCGGTTTGAACCCCCCCCCCCCCCGAAATTTTTGACCGACTCGAAAATAAGTCGAAAATTAGTAAAACCTAGGTAAAAATCAGTAAAATTAGTCGAAAACTGAGTCAAAAATTAGTAACCCCCCCCCCAAAAAAAAAGTCAAAAATTAGTAAAACCCCCCTGAACAAAAATCCTGGATACGGCCCTGGCATTTCATTTTCTTTTGATTCCATGTTCTCCCATAGTCTTTGTCGTGTTCCTTAGGACAAAGTCCATCGAAATGGTCCATGTAATTGGGGGTAGAATGCAGCCCTGCTTAACCATTGATTCAATACGAAGTAGCTACTAACCTCATTTTCTACCTTAATCGCAGCAATGTCATTCTCATATATAGCACTAATCACTTTAATGTATTTGTCTGGTATAACATGCAAGAATAGGACCTTCGTTAAAGCTCTCCTATCAACAGAATCGAGCGCTTACTCATAATTATTTGAAAAAAACTACGTTTTCTAAAGAGTTAAAGAGGCTGAGTTACAAGGTCGAACCTTAAAACGTAGAGGGATTAGGATCCACAGTTGGGGGGCTGCCGCCCCCCCAAACCCCCCGCTTTCGCAGCCTTTAAATAAAAAAAAAAGTTTTTTAAACTGAAAGTAAGGAGCGACATTAAATCTTAAAACGAACAGAAATTATTCTGTATATGAAAGAGGCTGTGCCCTCCTCAACGCCTCGCTCTTTACGCTAAAGTTTTTATTGTTTAAAAAAAGAGTTGTGAGAAAGTCAAACTTTAGCGTAAAGAGCGAGGCGTTGAGGAGGGCACAGCCTCTTTCATATACGGAATAATTTCTGTTCGTTTTAAGATTTAATGTCGCTCCTTACTTTCAGTTTAAAAAACTTTTTTTTATTTAAAGGCTGCGAAAGCGGCGGGTTTGGGGGCGGCAGCCCCCCAACTGTGCATCCTAATCCCTGTACGTTTTAAGGTTCGACCTTGTAACTCAGCCTCTTTAACTCTTTAGAAAACGTAGTTTTTTTCAAATAATTTCTGCACGTTTTTGTACAGTTTATTACTTATTATTGCTTGACTAACTGTTAGCTGATCGTGTTAGGAGTTAAAGTTGGGGGGCTGCCGCCCCCCAAACCCCCCGCTCTTGAACACTCTTGTGTTAAGGCTTTTAATTCCTGAATACTCAAATCACGTCGTACAGGGTGCCTCCTCATCCCTGTACGTTTTAAGGTTAAAACTTGTGACTCAGCCTCTTTAACAGCCCCCCAACTGTGCCTCCTAATCCCTGTACGTTTTAAGGGTCGACCTTGTAACTCAGCCTCTTTAACTCTTTAGAAAACGTAATTTTTTTCAAATAATTTAAAAAAGAAACTGAGTTTCTTTTTAAAGTTTAAATTCAGTATATAAAAAATTTACTCTGATGGTGAATCGAACCCGGGTTTTCCGCCTGACAGTCTGGAGTATCAACCGCTGGACTAATGACACACAATAGTAATTGTTTTTTAGTAAATGGAAGCTATTTTTGACGCAAGCAAATTCCCAAAAAACTTGATATTTGGTTTTTGGAAAACAGGGAAGGAGGGATCAGATTGAGCTGAAATTTTGAGGATAAGCTCCCAGGCCCCAGGAACGCTTAACCTCTAAATTTCAGCCCAATCGAACAACGTTAAAAGGGGGTTGTGGTGGGAAAAATTAACATGGGCTATTATAGGAAAACAAGGTTTTTCGTAAATGTAAATTCGGGGGATAATTTCGGTCTGAAAATACCAAAAGGCCATAATAGGTCGAATTCTGCTTAGGATGAGTCCTCATTCAACCGGATCAGTTGCCAACTGTGGCCTGTAGGCGTGGCTAAGAAAAAAACAGAGATGATGATGAATTTTAACTGACGATATTTGCTTTTTTGAAAACCGGGACGGGGTGATCGGATTGAGCTGAAATTTCGAGGATAAGCTCCCAGGCCCTAGAAAAACCTAACCTCTAAATTTCAGCCCAATCGGACAACGTTAAAGGGGGGCTGTGGTTGGAGGGTCTAAACTTCCGGCCCAGTTTACCCCATGAAGATAAAGTCGGAGGAGGATGAAATTTTACAAGTTTCTTAGTTTGAGCTTGGGCTACAAAATGCGATTACCGCCGTCTCTCTGCGACCTCTAGGACATGAAATCGCTTAACATTGTGGTGGGTCGCCTCTTTATAGAGGCACAAGTGTGCCTCCTTGATCACAACTAAAGAAAAGTTCTTGTGTTAGTCTAGCCTAAACTTAGCTTCAAGACTATTGTCTTCTCAAAGTGTTCTCTCTGGGAGCTTTGTCTTCAGGATTTGCAGTCAGAACTCTGTCCAAACTGACACGTTATCCCTGTACGTTTTAAGGGTTGACCTTGTAACTCAGCCTCTTTAACTCTTTATAAAACTTATTTTTTTTCAAATAATACACATAAACAGGTTAGACATGCTTTTTTATTAAAATTGACGCTCATATATTTTCATAACAAAGCATGTCTAACCTTTTTATGTGTATTATTTGAAAAAAACTAAGGTTTTTCGTAAATGTAAATTCGGGGGATACTTTTTTCGGTCTGAAAATATCAAAAGGCCCTAACAGGTCGAATTCTGCTTCGAATGAGTCCTCATTCAACCGGATCCGTTGCCAACTGTGGCCTGTAGGCGTGGCTAAGAAAAAAAGAAAGAAATGATCATGAATTTTAAGTGGCTATATTTGGTTTTTTGAAAACAGGAAAGGAGTGATCGGATTGAGCTGAAATTTCGAGAATAAGCTCCCGGGCCCTAGGAAAGCTTAACCTCTAAATTATAGCCCAATCGGACAACGTTAAAGGGGGGCTGCGGTGGGAGGGTCCAAACTTCCGGCCCAGTTTACCCCATGAAGATAAAGTCGGAGGAGGATGAAATTTTGCAAGTTTCTTAGTTTGAGCTTGGGCTACAAAATGCGATTACCGCCGTCTCTCTGCGACCTCTAGGACCTGAAATCGCTTAACATTGTGGTGGGTCGCCTCTTTATAGAGGCACAAGTGTGCCTCCTTGATATAAAAAACTGAGGACCAAAGGGATCTGATGACTTAAGTGCTTCTCAATTATTAATCTAAGAATAAAGGTTTGGTCGAAGCGTCCTCAACCCTTCCTAAAAACCAACCTGTTCTTCTATTAAAAATTTATTCCAACGTATCTCTAAGTGTAAGAAGTATCATCATACCAAGCAATTTGCTACCTATAAACATACATGAAATGCCTCTATAATTATCACACTCAGTCTTATTTCTTATAGATGGGTTAAATGAAAGATTTCCTAAAATCCCTGGGTACTTCATCTTTTTTCAAAAATCATATTCATAACCTTCAGTAACTTATTTCTAACCTCATAATATAATAATAATAATAAAAAAAAGAACTCGTTTACCACACTATCAGTACCAAGGGCCTTATTATTTGTTAATCCTTTTCGTACTGTCTAAAATTCTTCCTTGCAAAATAAGTCTTCCTTCACTTCCTATGCGTCACAATCTTTTTCATTCTTTTCTATATGACTTCCTGTAACTTAAACAAGGTTTAGCACATTCTCAAAATATTCTGCCCATCCCTCTTTAACTCTTTCCTTATCACTAATTGTGGCTCCGTTCCTATCTTTAACTGCGACAGGTCCATATTGATTATTCCCTCTCAATTTCGTAACATGCCAATACAATAATATAATATATAGTCTAAATTTAAAATATTTTACTATTTAGAACTCAACGCAGCACCAAGCCGCCTGAGGCCAACACAGCTACGAACGCTCCTCCTCCACCCAATTCTATTCAAAGCCTCCCTTTTTACACCCACCCACGAAGTTCCCATTTCCTTTAAATCTTTCTTTATGACGTCCTCCCACCCCAGACGGGGATGACCTGCTTTCCGTTTAGCCCTAAACAGTTGGCCGAAATATATATATATATATATATATATATATATATATATATATATATATATATATATATATATATATATATATATATATATATATATATATATATATATATATATATATATATATATATATATATATATATATATATATATATATATATATATATATATATATATATATATATATATATATATATATATATATATATATATATATATATATATATATATATATATATATATATATATATATATATATACACACACACACACACACATATATATATATATATATATATATATATATATATATATATATATATATATATATATATATATATATATATATATACATATATATATATATATATATATATATATATATATATATATATATATATATATATGTATATATATATATATGTATATATATATATATATATATATATATATATATATATATATATATATATATATATATATATATATATATATATATATATATATATATATATATATATATATATATATATATATATATATATATAAACATCAGAATAAGGTTACCATGCTGTTTTACTCTATGATCATCTTTTAAAATCTAATAATTATAAGCAAAATAAATCTGAAAAATCAGCATCAGGATAGAAACCCCAACATTGGTCATAATAAGCTTGATATTGGCAAAATAAGGTTAATCTGCTCTTACTAATCTTTTAGTTCAGATTATCGCCTTTTGATGTATTGCATTACCTTTTCAGCAATTATATTTTGTCAAGTGACAGTTTTGACCTTTTTGTGAGATTTTGACAGGTTTCAATAGCTTGCCAATTAGCAGTAGTGATGGGAACTGAAATCCTCTCATTAATTCCAAAAAGCAAATACACTAAATGAGCCCACAGCATTTTCCCACAGCATTGCTGTGCAAAATTTAAATTTTGATTTAAAGAGTTAATATTAATTTTGCCGAAATAAGTTGAATCTGCCCTTTTGTTCTGATTACCACATTTCGATGTAACAAAACCAAAAATTACCTTTTTAGCAACCATATTTTGTCAAGTGACAGTTTTGACCCTTTTTGGTGAGATTTCGACAGGTTTCTATAACTTTCTAACTATCAGAATGGAAGTAGTGGAAATTGACCTTTCCTCATATTCAGGAGATGATAGTTTAATTTAGACATTTGTATTTAATTTCATAAAGCAAATATACTAAATGAGCTCTATTTCCCAAAGCATTACTGTAAAAAAAAGCTGAGTTTGATTTAAAGAGTCCGGTCATAGGGTTGGTAGCCCTCTTCGCATTTTGGGTAACCCTGGGTATACTATGAGAAACGAACTACAATTAAGTACAAAAAAAAGGTTTCCCCAAATGAAAACAAAGAGTGACATTAAAACTGAAAATAAACAGATAATAATGCAATAAACATCCGCAGAGCTTTCCATTCTCTTCTAGTTTTAAGACATCTCTTAAAATAAAATGAATATAAACAAAATACAATAAATATGAGAAATAAACATCCACATAGCTTTTCCTCCTATTCTAACTTTAACTCATCCTTAAAATGTAGTAAATAAAAACATAATAAATAAACATAAGTAATAAACATCCGCATAGCTTTCCATTCTATTCTAGTTTTAAAACATCTTTTAAAATATAGTAAACATAAACAAAATAAACACTTATAAATAAACACTAAAATAAGTAATTAACATCCGCATAGCTTACCATTCTCTTCTAGTTTTAAGACATTTTTTAAAATATAATAATTATAAACAAAATACAATAAATATGAGAAATAAACAGCAACATGGGCTTACCATGTTGTTCCAGTTTTTGGTCATCTTTTAAAACGCGTCCACAATAAATCATACGCTGTGAATCGGCCGGGATACTAACATCGCTCTGTATGAACTCCTTAAATTCTTTCACCGTTAGCTGAAAGTAAATAAGCATTCAATACGTAAATTACTTAGCTTCCTTATATTTTGTATAATTAATAATAGGCCTAACTATATAACTAACATTAACAATTAACTAATAAACATGGAACAATAAATATGATAAAAACAGTTCAAGTTTTTAAAAAATATCAAGTATTTAAATAGTTAAATATTTAAGTTTGTTAAATATTTAAGTCATGAATTGTTAGTTTTAAAGAACAATTGTATTTATAACACATGAAAATGGGTTTGCATTTATAAGCTGTACAGCATATAGCTGAATAACCGAGCTTCCTTTTCTGTATGTAGTATCCATTCCATGGTATCCACGTCCGGGAATTTATTTAATTATAATTTCAAGTGTTTTATAATAACTATAAATCTAAAAAAGTAGTCACTTGGATTATAGACATAATTGGGCAGGAAGAAGGGGGGAGGGTGCTGGTTCTTCCGGTACAAGTAATTTCCTATTGCACAAGTACTGTGCAAGATTTTATATAAAAATTAAATTTGTTTGTTTAAATTTCAATCAAGATTTTCAATGTGTTATTAACTATGCATACTTGTATTTACAAGCTCCACCATTTGGGGCGAGGAGAAAACTAGAAAGAAAATTCTTGGAGAGGCAGGGTCTCAGCAGGAAGGGGGAAATTATTCCCTAATATCCACCTTAATTCAAATTGAACAGAAGATCCAGGGCCAAAGCTGTGTGGTAATTCAATTCCTTCCATTCAAGTCTCAAGTAAAACAAAATCGTTATAAAATATACTGGATTTATAGATGTTCCTATAAGCTACTTGCAGTGGTAGCGCAGCCGATGAATCCTTGCTTGGCAATATGAAACCCAGGGTTCGATCCCAGCTACCGCAGGGCTGATGGGAAAGGGAATCCGTCGGTTAAATATTGCTCCTGTTCATATTCTTCATGAGAAAGCGGTAACAGTTCTCCAGTCGACTACACACTCTCCTGTTAATCTCCTTAAGATTAGAGATATTTATGTTATATCTCTAGCTTCGTTGGCATATCAATTCTTCCACGGAGATCTCCCAGTTTGTTTTTCTGGACTACTTAAGCCAGTAGGGGAAGTAAATTTTTACGCAGTTCGAAACAGGGAGGATGTTATGATTCCGGCTACTCCCTCGGTTCGTTCAGACTTTGGTCTGGTCGTGACTGTGGGACGTGCTTGGAACTTGGTTCCTGCTGAGATTCGTCAGTCACAAACACTTGGCTCCTTTAAAAGACAGATGAAAAGTTTCTTATTAAAGCTAAATATTAAATAGTTTATAGTTGTTGTATAGTTTTTTTGTTGGCGTTGGATCCTCGATGATGTAGAGAATTTTTCATTTTTGATTTATTTATTTCTTGTCGGGTGATAGGAGGGTCAGCTGTTTCGTGTGGACTGTCGGTGAGTTGACTTCTTTTCCTTATAGATTTATAAGTTAAACACTGTTTAGTATTGTTTATGCCAAGTTTTAATATTAGTCATTTATTCTGTGTCGTTTCCCAAATAACGGGCCATTGAGCCCTTTGGGATATTGTTTTTGTTATTGTTATTTATGGAAATAAATGGAACTTGAACTTGAAATAAAGTCCCACAGAACATCTGTGAATACCCTACGCACTACAAATGCCTAGGAGGAACTGTTTATGTTTGTAAGATACCGTAATATGAATTTCATTTTAAATTTAATTACCATCTTTTCGAAAGATTACTGGATATATCCATATATCGTGCACATGCATCACTTAAATGTATATGCACAGATATAACCTATGAATCCCACGCATTTTCAACAGACGACTGAGGACCAAAAAAGAAATTTTTGAGACAAAATATAGTAGGTGATTGTCAACATCTAAAAAAATATAGCCAAAAATTAATTAACACTTAAATACTTTTGTTCTCCCTCCTCCCTCTCCCAAATTATTTGGTTTTAGAATGCAACTTGAGATTTGGTCATTTCACTTGGCTACCACAATGGCCAAGAATCCTTCCTCACTTGAAGCCTTCTTAGAAGCCCCGGCCCTAAATTTCAATATCTGACATTTAATTCAACATCTAACATCAGTATAGTGACTGTGAACGTCTGACAAAACACTTTCAATTCTTACCCCCCCCCCCTCAAAAAGAAGGAAAATATATGCATCATAAATTATTAAGCTGTGACTAAGTTTTAAATCAGAAGAAAACAAAGTCTCACTGTAAATGTAGCACTACCTGACTCATGATCTCACTGAGTTATTTTGGGAAACTATTTAGATAACTTTGGTGGCAATCTTGAATATATAATACTACTGCTAACACTAACAACTCATCGCATCCCCAAGCCACCCGAGGCCAGCATAACTGCTGACGCTCATCCTCCACCCAACTCTATTCAAAGCTTCACTCTTTACCCCCTCCCATGAAGTTCCAATTTCCTTAAAATTATCTCTTAAAACCTCATCCCTCCACATTCTGGGCAACCTACTTTTTGTTTGGTCCCAGAAAGAAGGGACCAAACGTTTTGTCAAAGAACGCTCTTAAAGGGACCATCTTAAAACGTTCTATCATTATAGCCTTCGAAAGTGAAATCAATCTATACTTTATAAGCAAATTATTGTTTATATGCAGTCAGTCACAGAGCCGTTCCTAGGGTTAGTGGCACCCGGGGAAAAATAATTACAGCGCCCGCTCCTGACTCAAATATAAGCAAAAAAGCCGAATCAAAGCGAAAAACTTGAAAGATTTAAAGGAAATGGGAACTTCGTGGGCGGGTGCAAAAAGGGAGGCTTTGAATAGATTGGGGTGGAGGAGGAGCGTCCGTAGCTGTGTTGGCCTCAGGCGGCTTGGTGCTGCGGTGAGTTGTTAGTAGTAGTAGTAGTATTGAAAATACATTTTGCCTCTCCCCCCCCACACACATTTCCGTGAATTGATGCCACTGTACAAGATTTATTTCAGCAATGTCAAACAAACCTATTTTATCCTCGTATCATATTATAATATGATACACTATTAATATCATCAAACAGTTCGTGGTAACGAACTGTAAGTAAGGAGCGACAGAGCTCAATAGGAACGGAAATTCTAAAAACAGAATTTTATATCAATAGATATATCAAAAGAATTGGCTTGTTATTCTGATTCAAAATACATAAAATTCATTAAGTTTAGTGTTACCCATCAAAACCTGAGCACCAGAGAAAATGTGCCTAATTTTAGATAAAGGTGGGAACACCCCCTAAAAGCCAAGGAATCTTAATGAAAATCACATCGTCAGATTCAGCGTGTCCTAAAACCTTGTTGTAGAAGTTTCCAGCTCCCATCTGCAAAAATGTGGAATTTTTTTTTTTTTTTTTGCCAAAAGAAACATCACGGATCCGTGTGTATTTGTTTTTTGGTTGTTTTCCCCAGGGGTGATCGCATCGAACCAAGAGTCCTAGAATATCGGGAAAGGGCTCATTTAAATGAAAGTCAAAAATTAAAGTGCCCTTTTCAAGTGACCAAAACGATTGGAGAGCAACTAGCCCCCCCTCTCATCCCCGTTTTTTTCTCAAGGTCACCCAATCAAAATTTTGGGATAGCTATTTTGTTCAGCATAGTTAAAAGGCCCAATAACTATGCCTTTGGAGATAACATGACCCCCCGCAGCCCCTTGGGGAAAGGTCTTTAAGTTATGAAATTTTCCCATTGTTTACCTATAGTATTTGTTTTTGGGAAGTACGCATACAATTTTCGGGAGGGGGGGGGGTGAATTTTCTGCTGGAGGATATCTAGGGGGAGAATTTTCCATGGAGAGGGAAGTTTCCGGGGACGAACTTTCCTGGGGAAATTTTACACTGGAGGAATTTGCCAGAATTCCTATAGCCTACGCATTTCTTTTTATTGGTCTTACTTTCTCTTTGTCGATTCAAGTTTACACGTGGAGATATTAAGAGGAATTGTCCAGGGGGAAATTTTTACCGGGTTAGAGTTGTCTATTGTATCCTTCCGTAGGAGAGGGGATTTCTCACGGGAAAATTTCGCCATGGGGGAATTTTCCACAGGACAAATTTTCCAGGAGGAATTTTCTGCAAGAGGGAGCAACTTTCTACAAGGGGGCGGGTTATTTGCGGGGAAAATTTTCTACAGAGGACGGAATTTCCGGCACGATTAAAAAAAAAATCTTTTCAAAGGAAAGTACGCTAAGAACAATGTTTCACCTGAAACCGTCTGCAAGAAATTTTTCGGGGGGAATTTTCAGCTAGAATGTAATTGTCTGAGAGGAATTTTCCTTGCGGGAGGGGGTGGGTGAGTATTTTACATGGGAATAAATTTCCATGGAGGGATCGTCCTTGGGAAGAAAAAATGTCCATGGAGGGGGAGCCGAATTTCCCAGAATTATTTAAAAACGATCGGAAATTAAATAAAAAAACGAAACAAGTTTTTTTTGTCAGTTGAAAGTAAGGAGCAACATCAAAACTTAAAATGAACAAAAATTATTACTTACATGAGGAGAGCTGGCCTCACCTCAATATCTCGCTCTTTACGCTGACGTTTGACTTTTTGTCCCAATTCTTTAGAACGACTGTTGAAACACACGGGCCATTTAATTAGAATAATAAGTTTCTTTAAATGTTCTAAAAGAAACTTTAGCGTAGAGTGAGGTATTGCAGAGAAGGCAGCCTCCCTCATATAAGTAGTAATTTATTTTCATTTCAAGTTTTGATGTTGCTCCTTACTTTCAGTTGAAAAATAACTTGTTTTTTTTCTATTCAATATTATACATAAATTTGGGTCCTTGCCCTGAGGGTTTGCAATATTTTTGGTCTTTATGCTTTGACCTTTCTAATCGATATGATAATCTAGAATTTTAACACCATACCATGTTTGCCACTAGACCCCGGCGCCGCACCGATAAGGGAAGACCGGTGGCGGCGGGGCCAAAAATAGCAGCGGCGGCACGCCGCCGGTATTTTTTTCGCGCCACCGCCGGTGAGATGTCGGCGGCGAGCCGCCGGCACGATCAATGTTGACCGCTACATTTATGTTTTCATCAATCTTTCTCAAATCCCAGCTTGAATTTAAAAAAGATTCTGGCCTATTCATGAGTTAAAAACTTCGCAAGTTGCTGGCTGAACATTGGTCTTTTTCGTTATTCATCAAGAGAAGTAAAAATCTGGTAGAAACGAGATGGCAGTGACGTTTCAGAACCCTTGGATAATAGTTGAAATAATACATAATAGATTCGCCATGGCATTCAATAAGATCCAACGAATCTAATTAAAAAGAAGCACACACAAATCGGATTGTATTTCTATGCTGATTTCAAATATATAAATTTCATCAAGTTTAGTGTTACCCATCAGAAGTTACGAGCCTGATAATATTTGCCTTATTTTCGAAAAAGGGGGGAAACACCCCCTAAAGTTATAGAATCTTAATGAAAATCACACCATCAGATTTGGCGTATCAGGTAACTCTATTGTAGAGGTTTGAAGCTTCTATATGCAAAAATGTGGAATTTTGTAATTTTTTTCTGCAAGAAGAAAGATCACAGATGCGTTTTTATTTGTTTTTTTTTCAAGGGTGATGGTATCGACCCAGTGGTCATAAAATATCGCGAAATGGTTCATTCGAACGGAAATCAAAAGTTCTAGTGTCCTTTTCAAGTGACCAAAAAAATTGGAGGGCAACTAGGCCTCCTCCCACGCTCATTTTTTTCCCAAAGGCACCGGATCGAAATTTTGAGATAGCCATTTTGTTCATTATAGTCGAAAAATCTAACAACTATGTCTTTAGGTGTAAAATGACTCCCCACAGTCCCAGGGGAAGGGCTGCAAGTTATGAACTTCGTCCATTGTCTACATATAGTAGGATATTTGCTATTGGAAAGTCTACGGCTTTTTTGGGGTGGGGGGGGGTGGGGGGTATGCTTGGGGTGGATTTCTAAGGGGAGAATGTTCCTTTGGGAGGGAATTTCTGATGAGGGAACATTCTAGGGGAAATGTTACACTGGGGGGTTTTGACAGAATTACTATACGAAATTATTTTTAATTGTCTCACATTCTGTTTGCCGATTTTTTTTATATGGAGATGTTCCGGGGAATTTACCCGGGGGCTTTTTTCCGCGCGTTTTGTTTTTTTGGGAAATAATTTTCACGGAAGGGGGCATTTCTGGAGTGATCGAGATACCGATTAGAGATTAAAGTCTTATTCAAATGAAAGAATGCTAAGGAGAATTTTTCAGGGTGAATCGTCCACAAGCAATTTTACGGAGAGAGGGGGGGGCGGGGGATTCTCAGCGAGGAAGGAACTGTCTCAAGGGAATTTGACGGGAGAGGAGGTGCACTTTACATTGGATGAAATTTCCACGGAGGAGTTCCGAGAGGGGGAGGGGTATATTTAATAGAGGGTGATCCAGATTTACCGACATTATTTGAAAAAACGAACAGAAATTATGCCACATACGAAGGGCAGCCCCCCCCCTCAATACCTTATTCTTTAGGCTAAAGTTTGACTATTTACTAAAATTAAAACACAGGGGCTGTTTAATTAGAATAGGAAGCTTTTAAAAAAGCGCTAACAGCTTTAGCGTAACGAACAAGGTATTGAGGAGGGGCAACCATTCATATCCGGATTACATCTGCCAAAATTAATATGCCAATTGTGTTTTAATTTTTCATGCATGGTGAGCCAAAATCGAACCAGCATTAGTTGAAAAACGTTCAGAAATTAAATACTGAAAGTAAAGAATGACATTAAAACTAACAGCAATTATTCCGTATATGAAAGAGACTGGCCCCTCCTCAACGCCTCGGTCTTTACGCTAAAGTTTGACTCTTTGTCACTGCTACTTTTTCAAAAAATAAATAAACTTTAGCGTAAAGAGCGAGGCGTTGAGGAGGGGACAGTCTTTTTCATATACGGAATAATTGCTGTTCGTTTTAAGTATTAATATCGCTCCTTACTTTCAGTTAAAAAAAAAAACTGTTTTTTAATTTAATTTAATAAAGACGATGCTTTTGTCAATATATGAAGACCCGTCTATATTGCAATTATATCTGTCTGGTTTATATGCAAAGTATCATAAGAGACGAAAATTAATGAACTAGATAGTAGTGAAGAATTATGGTATACAAAGTAATATTTGGCAGGGATGGCTACTAGTGATAAATCACAGGCACAGTGATTGGGTGATTTTAGGGGAACCATAATTTTTTTTTCGGGTGACACATAGATTTTTGAGGAGATTCCCGAATTCGGGGATAGTGCAAGCCCTGCCTGATTTCTAATCAGGAAAGTCGAAACACTTAACCACACGAGAAAAGAAAAGCTCCGACTTTGAGGTTGACGTAATAAAGAATTGCCGCAAAATTAATTCAAAGTCAACCGAACGCCGCCGCCTCTGCCGGCGGTGGCGCGCGTACGGCACACCGGCGGCGTTGCGAAACTTCGGTGGTTGGTCAACCAGGCCACTCGTTGGCGGCGTTCAGTCGATGCGCCGGCGTGGCGCCAGAGTCTATTTGCCACAATACACAACATGTAAAATTCTATGACCATTAGTTCAATACAATCATCACTGGAAAAGGTAATACCCAAACATATACCCATAGGCTAAAATAAAAAATACAAAACATTGTATTTATGTAATTAAGGATTTAAATATTCTTGTAGAGGATTCATCTAAAAAGGGGCACCTAAAAAGTGATGCTGTAATTTTCAAAAATTTGATCCAGAAAAAACTGATTCAGAGAAAACTTTTAGGGGTGTTCTTCCCCTTTCTGAAATCACACAAATTTACTTATGCTAATGACTTTTGATAAGTACCTTGAAACATCAAGGTATCTTGAAACATGATGGGTACCTTGAAACATGATGGGTACCTTGAAACATTTTATAGCAGTAAAAAATGAAGATTTTTGTAATATACTAGTGCTAAATAATAAACATATATATTATTTATATGCATAAATAATATAAATTATTTATATATTATATAAATATATATAAATATATATATATATATATATATATATATATATATATATATATATATATATATATATATATATATATATATATATATATATATATAGTGTTTATTCCAGACTCTTATTTTTAAAATGAGCTTGCTTTTTGTATGGGCTAGTCTTTACTTAGTTTATCACACCTTTTTCCAATAGCTAACTAAATATACTATGTTTCTGGCAGGAAGTTTGAAATAAAGTCAGTTTAAGACCAGAATATCCAAATTTTCTCTTATTTAGTGTGTGAATATTAAAGGAACAGCTTCCCAACAAAATTATTATAAATTTAAACAAAATTATGTTTGTTTCCAACAAACATAATTCATATAAAAGTTGATCATGGATATGGTACAGTATTAGCTGCAACCTAATAAAGAGCAACCAAAGACCCATAGTAAGGAAAAATTCAAAATTATGGTTATTACTTATTTGAGCAATTCTCACATGATAATACCTTTCTTTTGAAAGACTTACTAGTTTCATTTTCATTAATAGCCTGCAAAGAGGAACTTTTTCTTTGTAATATTTGGCACATAACTGTGGTGCTCATTTGCTCAGTGCTGATTCACAAAAAAAGTACATAGGAGTCACTATCTGCTTGCATATGAGTCCTTAGTCAGCTCTTTAAGACTTTGAGAGAATCATAGTTTTATATAAAAGTAATTCATTTGACAATTTATCTATATACTTAATCAAGTTTACATTATTGATGCAATTTCCCTTACAAATCTGGAGAGGGTCTAGCCAGTGTCCTAACCTTTCCAAACACCTGAAATGGCCCAAAAGTAGTGTTTTTGCTGTCATATGACACTTTGAACAGATGCTTTTAAGACATGATAAAAAAAACGTTTATTAACATAATGCATGAAAAATTCACAAGGAAATTTGCAACAAAATTATTTCAAGTTTAAGTTCTTCATAGAAGATTGATTAAAGTAATGAAGCATTCTTGGGCATGATATTACTAATAAAAAAATAATGTAGTTAAATCTACATTATTTGTAGATTTAACACATTGTCAAGTAGTTAAATCTTGAACTTGACAATGTTGGAAACAAAGAGGGAAAAGGTCACTTACTTGTGGAGAAACATCAAAACTAAAGTTACTTGAATCCAAACATTTGACAGTTATTTTTATTGTTTTGGAATCCATTGATCTAAAAAATATCATTAATACATTAAAATATCCTCAATCATACTGTACAACTGACATAAAGAAAATATCCAATCATCAATATATATATATATATATATATATATATATATATATATATATATATATATATATATATACATATATATGTTACAATGAATGTCCACAAATTAGTTATTGCCAACATTCACCAATGAATGCCCAAAATAGCTTTTCTCTCTTTGGATTCAGTCAGTGTTGCCAGTCAACTTTTTCAATTTAATGCAAGGTTTGATAATCACACATTTGGCTAGATTAAATTAGGTTTGATGAGGTTGGGTTGGTTTAGGTCAGCTTAAGTTAGGGTTTTAACCCATTTCTGATATTTAGAACCAAATTTAACCTAATCTAACCTAACCTAACTTCAACTTTTACCATAATAGGTTGCATAAGACTGAAGAAACTGACTTGCAAATCTTACTGAATCAAATCAGAGAAAAAGGAATGTTGAACATTCAGCAGTGAATGTGTCAACATCAACAAGATTTTGGACATTCATGGTAACATATATATTTATATATATATACATATATATATATATATATATATATATATATATATATATATATATATATATATATATATATATATATATATATATATATATATATATATATATATATACATATATATATATATATATATATATATATATATATATATATATATATATATATATATATATATATATATATATATATATATATACATAACAATGGGTCACTCTCCTCTCAGAATTCAATCAATAGATGGGAGTATTACAAACAGACTAGCAACACTACTGTTACTACATAAGAATAAAACCAGTCTAATTTATCAAAGAATAAAACCTGAATTTTGAGAGTATTTTAATTAATGTGATGTTTTGTTTTTATTTTTTGTTCACTGCTTTGTCAAAATTAAAACTTATTTTTCTTGCTTAATTTTACATACATAATAAACAAATAATTTTACTAGAGAAAGAAACAAACTAGGGGAAAGCTCACTAACTCTGGAAAAGTTGTAGCACAAAGCTGTAAATTTGTTAGAACATGACTTTTTCATTCCAAGGTACTCCCATTTGTATAAATGGTACTTTTGTAAGTATGTGAGTAACTGCCATCTTTAGAAACTTGTAGAAATCCAATAATTAATTAACTAAATAAATCAGTTGCTTTATTTGTTGTTTATTATAGTGTTTTCTTTGTAAAGCAGGAACCAAAGTAAGTTTTGAAGTAGGCTATTTGTGGTTCAATTTTGTTTCATAAAAACTTTAAGATACAGCATTTCTCTGCTAATGGGTGTCTATATATAGGACATATGGTAAATGTTGGTTTTTGATGGCTTAAAAAAAAAAAAAAAATTTCATTTCATTTCAAAAACGTTAAGTTTTGGATTAATTAATTGCACTTCTTTTCTTAACTTCTTGCCTCCCCTATCTCTTAGCAAATTATGCACCTGCAGAAAAGTGTCTCAGTGTGCCAATTAAAAAAATAAATAAAAAAATGCAGAGCTGTTTTTTAGAAAAAATATGTGGAGCTGATTTTTAGAAAAAAAAGATCAAAATTCTAGACAAGCTACTTTTTGCTGCATTTGAAAGTAGTTAGATTAGGAAAAATGAAACTTTCAGGGATGGATCTACATAGTTGTACAGCTTTTTGACCACACACGGCTTCCTGGTGGTAAAGGTCCATTTTATGAGCGCTAGGACACAGCTTGCTTTAGCAACTTGAGCTTGTGTGTGGCTGTGGAACTTGAGTTTGTCATTGACAATAACCCCCAGGTCCTTCTCCTCACTCGCAGCTTCAAGTAGGTCATTTCCAATATGGTAAGGTCATCTAGGATTGTCATGTCCAAGATGCAGATAGTTAAATGTTTCCTTCTAAATAGCTCAAATTCTAGGCTTATACCTTGGCTTATACCTAGGCTTATACCTGATTTGTTACATTTAGGAAAAAACCCTTGTTATAGCTTAAAATTTTAATGATATTGCACAATCTGCATTTCAAAAGCTAAATCAAAAAAAAGAGATCAAGGATTTGCCACTAATGTGATCTCTTGAGCCTTAATGACATTAATGTAATGGTAAAAGTCTACTTCTTTTACTTTTAGCTATCTTGGACTAGGTTTGGGTTATGTAAATTGAATTTTCAGGGATGGGTCTGCCTGCTAAGGTAGGACCTAGGAAGGTACTTTGTCGTAGGCTACCTCCCTTCACTCCTCCCCCCTCCTCTGTAATTTTAAAGTGATGCACAGTACAAGTTATGTTCACTCGTATTTAATCCTATATTACAATAGTAATTTTAAATCACTGCTTACCTTACGCAACTTCAGCTTTTAGCCTTGTTCATTAAAATATATTCCAAAATCCTAAACCATTTAATTTCCTATCCTTGCTGACTATTTTTATGGTATAATAAAACCAGGTTTGTTGTGATGTCAAGACTTTGCTTATCAGAAACCCTTACCCTTGAGGGTAGCAGGCACATGCCAAACACCTCTGTGTTGATAAGACCATTTAAACTGTATTAATTAGGGAAAGGATTTGACAAGAGAGACCAGTAAAAATAACCTAATCATTTTAAGAGGACAAATTATGTCATGGGAATATATTTTTGAAATCCCTCTTCCACCAAAACTCAAATTTTTTTAAAATTGTAATTCAGAAGCTTTTAAAGTATTTCAAAAGAACTAATAGACAGAGTGTTAAAGACATCAGAATCGACTACAGAGGAGACGTTATATCATGGAACGAGGTTTTTAAAATCCCCCTTCCCCCCAACTCAAAATTTTCCAAAATTCTACTTTAGAAGCTTTTAAAATATTTCTAAAGCACTAATAGATAGAGTGCTAAAAACATCAGAATTGACTTCAGAGGACACGTTATATCACGTGAAGAGGCTATTGAAATCCCCTTCCCCCCAAACTCAAAATTGTCCAAAATTCTACTTTAGAAGCTTTTTAAATATTTCTAAATCACTAATAGATAGAGTGCTACAAATAACAGAATCGACTTCAGAGGACAAATTATATTATGGGAATATGTTTTTTTAAATCCCCCTTCCCCCCAAACTAAAATTTTTACAAAATTCTACTTTAGAAGCTTTTGAAATATTTCTAAAGCCCTAATAGATAGAGTACTAAAAATATAAGAATCAACTTCGGAGGACAAATTATACCCAGTGAATATTATCTTTGAATCCTCCTTTACCCCAAACTTAAAATTTCCAAAATGTTACATTTCAAGCTTTTAAAATATTTCTAAAGCACCAATAGAGAGAGAGCTAAAAACACCAGAATATACTTCAGAGGACAAGTTATGTCACGAGAAGAGGTTTTTAAAATCCCCCTTCCCCCCAAACTCAAAACTTTCCAAAATTTTAATTTAGAAACATTTTTAAATATTTCTAAAGCACTAATAGATAGAGCGCTACAAGTTTCAGAATCGACTTCAGAGGACAAGTTATATCACGGGAAGAGGGTTTTAAAATCCCCCTTCCCCCCAAACTCAAAATTTTCCAAAATTCTACTTTAGAAGCTTTTTAAATATTTATAAAGCGCTAATAGATAGAGTGCTAAAAACATCAGAATCGACTTCAGAGGACACGTTATATCACGGGAAGATGTTTTTAAAATCCCCCATCCCCCCAAACTCAAAAATTTACAAAATTCTACTTTAGAAGCTTTTTAAATATTTGTAAAGCACTAATAGATAGAGTGCTAAAAACATCAGAATCGACTTCAGAGGACACGTTATATCACGGGAAGAGGTTTTAAAATCCCCCTTCCCCCCAAACTCAAAAATTTCCAAAATTTTACTTTAGAAACTTTTTTAAATATTTCTAAAGCACTAATAGATAGAGCGCTACAACTTTCAGAATCGACTTCAGAGGACACGTTATATCATGGGAAGAGGGTTTTAAAATCCCCCTTCCCCCTAACTCAAAATCTTATTTTAGAAGCGTTTTAAATATATCTAAAGCATTAATAGATAGTGCTAACAACATCAGAATCGACTTAATAGGACACTTTATATCAAAGGAAGATGTTTTTAAAACCCCCTTCCCCCCAAAGAAATAATTTTACAAAGTTCTTTTGTATAAGCTTTTTAAATATTCTAAACCATTAATCTATAGAGCGCAAAAATTACAAGAATTGCCTTTAGAGGACAATTTGTGTGATGTGAATATGTTTTTTGGAATCCCCCTTCCTCCCTAACTCAAAATTTTCTAAAATTATACTTTAGTAGCTTTTCAAATATTTCTAAAGCTCTAAGACATAGAGTGCTAATAACATTAGAATCGACTTTAGAGGACACGTTATATCACGGTAAGATGTTTTTGAAATCCCCCTTCCCCCCAAACACAAAATTGTATAAAAGTCTACTTTCGAAGCTTTTTAAATATTTCTAAAGCACAAATAGATAGAGCGCCACAGATATCAGAATCGACTTCAGAGGAAAAATTATGTTATGGGAAGATGTTTTTGAAATCCCCCTTCCCATTCATCCCATTCCCCCGTCATCCTCTAGAATCTGGTTGATAATTTGACCTTTGGAAAGCCTCATTTTCCACGGGGGTATTTTTATTTGGGGGGAGGGGGATTTTAAAAACCTCTTCCCGTGATATAACACGTCCTCTGAATTCGATTCTGATGTTTTTAGCACTCTATGTATTAGCACTTTAGAAATATTTAAAAAGCTCCTAAAGTAGAATTTTAGAAAATTTTGAGTTTGGGGGGAAGGAGGATTTCAAAAACATCTTCCCATGACAAAAATTGTCCTCTAAAGTTGATTCTGATGTTTGTAGCGCTCTCTGTATTAGCAATTTATAAATATTTAAAAAAGCTTCTAAAGTTGAATTTTGGAAATTTTTGTTTTCGGGGGGAAGGGAGATTTCAATAACATCGTCCTGTGATATAATGCGTCTCCTCTGAAGTCGATTCTGATGCTTTTAGCACTCTATCTTTTAGTACTTTAGAAATATTTAAAAAGCTTCTAAAATAAAATTTTGGAAAATTTTGAGATAGGGGGGAAAGGGGATTTTAAAAACCTCTTCTCGTTATATAACGTGTCCTCTGAAGTTGATTCTGAAAATTTTAACACTCTCTCTCTTAGTGCTTTAGAAATATTTAAAAAAGCTTCTAAAGTAAAATTTTGGAAAGTTTTGAGTTTGGGGGGAAGGGGGATTTTAAGAACCTCTTCCTGTGATATAACGTGTCCTCTGAAGTTGATTCTGATTTTTTTAGCACTCTATCTATTATTGCTTTAGAAATATTTAAAAAGCATTTAAAGTATAATTTTGGAAAATTTTGAGTTTGGGGGGAAGGGTGATTTTAAAAACCTCTTCCTGTGATATAACGTGTCCTCTGAAGTCGATTCTGATGTTTCTAGCACTCTATCTATTAGTGCTTTACAAAAAGTTTTTAAAATAAAATTTTGGAAAATTTTGAGTTAGGGGGAAGGGGGATTTTAAAACCCTCTTCCCGTGATATAACGTGTCCTCTGAAGTCGATTCTGAAAGTTTTAGCGCTCTATCTATTATAGCTTTAGAAATATTTAAAAAACATTAAAAATAAAAATTTTGAAAAATTTTGTTTTTGGGGAGAAGGGGGATTTTAAAAACCTCTTCCCGTGATATAATGTGTCCTCTGAAGTTGATTCTGATGTTTTTAGCACTCTATCTATTATGCTTTAGAAATATTTAAAAAGCTTCTAAAGTATAATTTTGGAAAATTTTGAGTTTGGGGGGAAGGGGGATTCAAAAAACATCTTCCTGTAACATAATTTGTCCTCTGAAGTCGATTCTGATATTTGTAGCGCTCTATCTATTAGTGCTTTAGAAATATTTAAAAAGCTTCTAAAGTAGAATTTTGGAAAATTTTTAGTTTGGGGGAAGGGGGATTTCAAAAACATCTTCCCATGACATAAATTGTCCTCTAAAGTCGATTCTGATGTTTGTAGCGTTCTATGTCTTGGCTCTTTAGAAATTTTTAAAAAATCTTCTTAAGTAGAATTTTGGAAAATTTTGAGTTTGGGGGGAAGGGGGATTTCAAAAACATATTCCCATAACATAATTTGTCCTCTGAAGTCGATTCTGGTTTTTGTAGCACTCTATCTATTAGTGCTTTAGAAATATTTAAAAAGCTTCTAAAGTAGAATTTTGGAAAATTTTGAGTTTGGGGGAAAGGGGGATTTCAATAACCTCTTCCTGTGATATAACGTGTCCTCTGAAGTTGATTCTGATGTTTTTAGCACTCTATCTATTAGTGCTTTAGAAATACTTTAAAAGCTTCTAAAGTAGAATTTTGGAAAATTTTGAGTTTGGGGGGAAGGGGGATTTTAAAAACCTCTTCCCGTGACATAACGTCTCCTCTGAAGTTGATTCTGATGTTTTTAGCACTCTATCTTTTAGTACTTTAGAAATACTTTAAAAGCTTCTAAAGTAGAATTTTAAAAAAATTTGAGTTTGGGTGGAAGAGGGACTTCAAAAACATCTTCCCATGACATAATTTGTCCTCTAAAAATGATTTGGTTATTTTTACTGGTCTCTCTTGTCAAATCCTTTCCCTAATAAATACAGTTTAAATGGTCTTATCAACACAGAGGTGTTTGGCATGTGCCTGCTACCCTCAAGGGTAAGGGTTTCTGATAAGCAAAGTCTTGACATCACAACAAACCTGGTTTTATTATACCATAAAAATAGTCAGCAAGGATAGGAAATTAAATGGTTAAGGATTTTGGAATATATTTTAATGAACAAGGTTAAAAGCTGAAGTTGTGTAAGGTAAGCAGTGATTTATAATTATGATAGTAATATAGGATGAAATATGAGTTAAAACAACTAGTAATGTGCATTAATTTACCATTACATAGAGGGGGGAGGAGTGGAGTGAGGTACTTTAAAGTACCTTCCCGGGACATACCTTAGCATGTACATCCATCCCTGAAAATTTCATTTTCCTAACCCAACCCCTTTCCAAGATAGCCAAAAGTAACTAAAGTAGAATTTTACCCCTTTTTTAAGCTCCTGTTGAAGATAATAATTGTTATAAATTCAATTTTAACCTAACCTTTCTAACATCACCCAAATATATAGACCATGTTATATATTTTCTATGTATTTATTCATTCTCAATATTGTCAATTCTATATATAGTTAGATTAGTGTAAATTTTTACCAAATCATATTATTGAGTTTCAAATAAAGTGAATATACCATTTGATGTCTTTTTTTATGCTTATTACAAATATAACAATCATTTCTATTGGAAATGAATTTTAGCCCCCCCCCCTCCCTATATATGTCAATTAAGGATATATATTTGAACATATGGGGGTGGGGGTTAGGCTAGGGAGGGTGGCTGAAATTCATTTCCAATAGAAATTGTCTGGTTTTCTCTGCCATTTTTCTCCTAATATGGCTGGATTCTGCCCTTGACTATCATGCCTAGCCTATAAGTTGCTTCCTGGAAACAAGTAAATTACCAACTAAAGCACAAAAAGGGGTAAAAATCTAGTTTAGCTACTTCTCACTACCTTGGAAAGGGGTTAGGTTAAGACAATGAAACTTTTAGTATTGAATCCAGGGTCAAAAACATACTCTACAAAGTTATTGTAAAGCTAATATGTTAATCCTCTTCTGATTTTTGTCTCAGAAAATTGTCTAGGCCTAGCGGAATTGACAGGAATATATGCCTACTTGGGCTAGCCTATTGATATTTTAACAAAATAACATTTGGTACTTATGTATTATAGCAGCAACACTCAAGAAGTAAAGTTAGGTTAATCCTAATGAAAAATTCTAAAACATGATGAAAATATAATACTTTAGAGACAAATTTGAAAATATGAGGTCTTCTAGCACAATCTTATCTTTCTATTCTTCTTCAATTGGTAATTGTCGTTTGTACAGCGTTTGTTCTACATTTTCTAGGCACTTCATCTCGTCGGAATGCACCTGGAATTTACTTATTAAATTTTAAAATACACGATTCTACTTTACTTGTAGAATACACGTGAACTGTAGAATACATAACACATGTAGAAAATTTGCACGATTAAAACATGAAGAAGAAAATAGGGGAATTTTTATATAAGATAGTGGATGAAGATATAATATAAATCCGTATTATTTATTTTAATGGTGTTGTATGTGTATTTTAACTGATTTATGATAAAGCAAAGCAGCATTATTCTGATTCCCGAATTTCAACGCAGGTAGTTGCTGCAGGTGAATAACCCTACCAATATCAATATAAGTGATACATGATCTGGTTCAGTGAGTATTGACTGATGTGACACCCAAGCAAGCTAGTGATTACAGAAGGCACAGAATAATTGAGTAATACGAACGCATATGACCTATCGGTCGAACGCGTCAAACGCCAAACAACAACAAGACAGTGGAATGCAACCTTAAATGAATATTTCGACACTATATCCGTGGAATCCATCGAGTACGTCGATGCTACTTATTTAAAATTTGGTTACTTATTTACGAATTTGAAATTCGTGCGTAAAATTTGAACAAAGACCATTCTGGATGAAAAGGCACATATATTTAAAAAGTAATGTAGGTTATGCTTATTGCATCCTGAATTAGCTAGACGAGCTAAAAAAAATGAAGAAAAGATGCATATAAAAAAAACTCACATAAAAAGACAATCTTTAAAACAAGTTTTGATCGTTATTATTTTATTAAATAATAAATTCCGGAAAATAAATTAAATTTTTGAATTCTCAGTTTCTGATTTTAAATTATTACATCAATTTCAGTAATAGTTATTGAGATTCAGACAAGTCTTGAATAAAAACAACTGTTGGTTAAGCATATAACAAACTAGCTTAGGCAAAACATGGATGAAAATCGGGAAAATATTAGGTAGAACGATAATGGAAAACTATTGAGCAGTTGAGCAGATTTCGGTTTGCCAAGTTCTTCCCTACATTATTCTGGAAGCCTGAGGATATGTTTAAAGAATTTTTCAAAGATGACATCTTCTCTGAAGTCTCTTATGAAGGAAGTATGTGGGGCGGATCAATATTTGAACCATCAGTTAGCCTTCAGTTGCTTTATCAATGTCATCATCAATCTTTTTCTCAACTTGAAAACTTTAATTTTCAAATTTTCCCAACTTTAAAGATTTCCATCCACTTGTGCGAAATATACCGAAAATGTAGTTGTTACTTATTCAAAATTTGGTTACTTATTTACGATATTAAAATTTGCCCTAAGACCGTTCTGGATGAACACATATTTAAAAAAGTAATGTAGGTTAAGCATATAGCATTCTGAATTAGCTAGATGAGCCTTGCTTTCGAAAAGTCTATTAATTATTTTAGCACCTTTGTTTGATTCAAATTCTTATCAATTTTGTCTGTTGTGTACTCTATGGTTAGTAATTGTATTTTTTTTTTTCAGCTTTGAAATTAGCTTACACTAGGGGGTTCGAATTATTTACACCACAAAGCTTATAGAGCCTACTGAACTTAAGTAAAACAGTGTGAATGACCAGCTTAGACTATGGGCAATCGCTATAATATTTAGCTAGTTGCCTAATTTCCTTTAATATTTGCTTGTATATATTAGAAAATTTCCAATGCTTGCGGATTTACAGTTTCAGCAAAGTACTCGTAAAAAATTGTTCGCAATACTCAAAATCGTGACACTCTTCTTCAAAATGCACATTATGGAACCTATTTGTAAAAAAAAAGGTCTCCTTAACTAATAAATCCCAATTCCTATCAATTTTTACTTTCTACATCATATGTAGTGTAATAGTGCTGCCTATAGCAAAATGGGCAGAATGTATCATTTATTTTTTTCACCTACGCACTTTGTATCAAAGGAGTTTCTATAGAAATTTCAAAAGAAGCTCATTTGATTGGGAATTAAAAGTTTTAATATCCTTTTATGGAGTCTAAAGGGATTGAAGGGCAACCAAACCCCTCCCACACTAATTAGTTCCCCATTGATGTCCAATCGAAGTTTCAAGATAACTATTTTGTTCAGCATAGTTTACAAGTCAGTAACTATGTTTCTGGGGATACCGACCCCCACAAGCCTCGGGGCAAGGATAGTAAGTTTTGAATTTCGTCTATTGATTAAAAATAGTGTTTCTATTGGGACAGAGGGTATGTTTGACCTTTAGCGTCCAAAAAACGAACAACGTTCAGGTCAAGCTATTAAAAAATGTTGAAGAGAGTATTGAACTAAATCAAAACACGGTATGTGCATATAGGATGTCAAATAAGTGTAACCAGTGTTGTGGGAAATACTTTTAAAATGTAGTTAATTAAAAATACAAATTACTCGTTAACTCATACCATAAAGTAATTAATTAGTAATTGAAAATACATTGCCAGGGAAGTAATTTGTATTTAATTACAAAATACGTATTTGAGATATTAATTACTCTAGCTATAAAATACCTTTTCCTCAAAGCGCACCGTTCATGATAAAAATTCTTACAAAATTCATTATCGAAGTTGGGAGTTTGCTTTTAACAACTGAAGTTTCTCAAGCTTCTTATCTCCAAACTAACTCTGCTTTACAGTGAAAATTGAAATTTTGGAAAACTCTTGCAGTGTCTGGATATTCTTTCAAGGACTCAATTAATTTCATAAAACTAGATACACTTAGCTGCATTGTATAAGCGTGTGCAAACCGATTCTCTAAACCATCCAAGGTCGCTTTCATGAAAACATGTGCGTGCTTGATAGAGTGTTTTTGTTTCATGTCAATCGTTTTCTTTCCTAGAGCAATCAACATGGGCAACAGCGTTCCCAAAAAACACTTGTTGTCCCTTTGCAGTATGACGAATGTCATGACACAGGCACAGTTACTTTGGCATGTTTTTAAAGAAACTCAAGGTCAATTGATTTCAACTTTGGTAGGTTCAGTTTGGTATAAACCTGCCAAATATGGTCTCGTACTTCAACAGCCCTTTGCACAGCATCCTGTCGAGAATTCTACTGAGCGAAGTCTTGCACCAGGTTTTTGAAAGCTTTTTTCTTTGCAGTGACAAGAGGCCTTATTTATTCAATTATGTAGTCCACTGTAAGATCATCAATTTGCCTCTGATAAAGTTTACTTTATCAAGTAAACGTTATTATGTTTTACTCTATTTTTTTCTAAGAAATTTCTGCTCGGAGTTCTTTTCTGGGAGGCTGTTCAGTTCTGACTTCAGAATCCAAACTGCTGCAATCTCCTGATTGACTTGGAGGCTTGAAACCACAGTTTATATAATTATCCAGTATGATCAATCCCTATCTCACCCATTATAAAAACCCGGACGGGGGTGCGAGTGCTCCAGAGAACGTAGAAACATAAGCGGCGTCAGATCTTTTCACGGGTAGACAAGTCAGACGCGAAGCAATCGGAAACAAGCGGAAAGCCGCTATTAATAACTGCACGAAGAAGTGAGAGGAGCTTTTTGTTCGCACCGAGAAGGAAGACCAGAAATGATCTGCGATAATCTTACTGGATAATTATATGAACTATGCTTGAAACCCTCTCTTGACTTATCACCATCATAGGGTGTCTTTGGAAACACGTATTTTCTCCTGTTTTTTCCCTGGATCTCCATGTGCTTAAAAAAATCATAAGCCAATAATGGAGGAACACGCTAGAAAGTGAAACATTTTCAGACACCTGTACCTACCTAACAAAGAAATAAATTGTAGACAAACATTTTCTTTGAATACGATTTTCTGCAAAACATATTATTTTTGTAGGATACGAATTTACATTTCCTCACGGACCAGCTAAAAAAGTAACGAAATAATAATAATAAAAAAAACAGCCTCAACAAAGCAAGATACAAGTGGCACAAAGTTTGGCAACAATTTTTTTTATTTTGTTCAAGATATATACACAGAAATAAAGCACATCTGAACAGTTGTACTTGTTTTTCGTTCACCATTTGTCAAATATTTAAATTATTCTGTTGCAAAACAAGGCAAAGTAGTCTAGCGGCAAGGAAGCAGATGTTCAAAAACCTGTTCTTCAGGCTTACATATATCAACGCATCTTAAACTTGAAAATTATGAACCAAGATTTGGGATAACTTTTAATAAAAGATTTATCCCTAATCTCATTACAGTTTGCTCATCCACGCTTTAGTATGACTCTTCTAAAATGATTCTGTTGCATACTACATCCAAAAGACCCAGAAACTATTTTTATCTGAATTAAACGTTATTTCGCTTCTCAAACCTCTTTTTTAACGTTGAAGGAATAAGTTTAAAACTGCTTAATTAACCTTTCAGGTTTAGGAGAGAAAAAAAAACTTGTTATGATAAAGAGTAACAACCAGTAGTGAAAAAAATGGCAAGAAGACATTTACAAGTCTACTTGCCATCAGATTTTATGAAGTTAACCATTTTTGTGCTTATCACCTCTCCTCTCCACGTGAGTCTTTGTTTTGAACTGATTGTATTATTTACCTGATAAGAAGTAAAAGCTTGAAGCATAGACTAAGATTTAAGTAACTTCTCAAAAACAGCTTCTTCACTTATGTTCCACCTAATTTTAGTGCCCTGTACTCTATATGACCCAGATTTTTCACTTTTTAGTTTAATTTTCGTACACTGTATACTCAGTCTAGTTCAGTTAAAACACTTTAAAATGCTTTCCTTACTTCAAAAAACTTAATAATAATAATGACGACCAACAAATTTTGCCTTTGCTGCTGAACTTTGCTGTTTGTATATATACCTACTCTACAAACATAGCTGGCCTCCAGTACAGTGTTCCTATGGGTGTTCTTCTAAATTAAGGTCTTAAAAAGATAAATCTACAAAATCCAGTAAGGAAAAACAGTGAATACTCTCGAAAACTGTGTTTAGACAAAAACTGTGATAGACAAAAGTAATTAGGAATATTGGAAAACGTTAATTTGTATTTGAATACAGAAAAAAGAAAATTAAATAAGTAGTTAAATTACTTGATCTAATTTGTAATTAGATGCATATTTAATTACGTTGAAAAGTATATCAGTGAAAAAGCTTTATATTTAATGGAAATGAGAAGGGACTTGTACAAGAATTAACTGAATGATCTAGACGGCATAATAGTAAAATATTGTACGGGCATATTAATAAATTGAGAGGGAGTACTCAATCCGGACTTGTCCCAGTTAAAGATAGGAACGGGGTCACAATTAGTGATAAGGAAAGAGTTAAAGAGAGATAGTCAGAACATTTAGAGAATTTGCTAAACCGAAATAGAATTGTAAGAAAAGATATAGAAGAAAATGAAATTGTTTGTGATACCTTGGATGTGAAGGAAAACTTGTTTTGTGAGGAAGAATTGTTTGATTTTGACGGGTAATAAAATATTATTATTACTTCATTGATTTTGCTGAGCACCGAAATTAGCGAATGACGTCCCCGATTTTTATTGATTTTTTGGCTACCGAAATAAGGAAGGTGCTACCTCAATTTTAGATCTTCAGAGCCCGACCCTGATAAAGAAGAACTGACTTCAGTTTTACCTTGAATATAAATAATTTTAAAATAAGTGAAAAGTCCGTTTTTGTTTGGGATTAATTTTAAGAAACTTTTTTCACAAAAGAAGTTTTACAAAGAGAAGTAAAGAGCTAAATTACATCGAAGATGAGCAGAAATACAGTCAAATAATTTTTCAAGCTTAAAACTACCATAAATCGCAATAAAGAAATAAATTAAACAAAAATGAACAGAAATTACAGTAAATAACCGAGTCAAACTCAAAACGAGGAGAAATAAAGAGGAGGGTTGACCCCACTCCTTTCTGACCTCTTCGTGCTATGTAAAGATCATAATTTGCACTTTAATTAAAACAATCCTTATTTCGAACTATGTGTTTTTATTTCTCGCAATTTCAAAATTAAGAAAAAACATCTCCGTCATAACCAAGATTACTGGAAAGAATAAATGAATGTGGATTAACAGTTAAATATATATGCTGATATTAATTCCTGAAAGTCTTAATAATTTTTGATCTATTAAATTCCAAAAAAAGAAAACATTTAAAATGTATTTTGTTTTCAGTGAAGTGCAAATTACGTCCCGGTTCTCAGATGACACGGTGGGTGTCAGCCCGACTCCTTTTAGGTTCTGGTCTTTTTCAGTTTGACTCGGTTATTTATTGTAATTCATATTCGTTTTGGGTCTCACTTATTTATTGATTGCAATCTACGGGTATTTTAAACTTGAAAAGTATTTACTTCACTTTAGCTTTTTACTTTTCTTTGTAAAATTTCTTTATTGAAAAAAAATTAATTTCTGTTCGTTTTTTAATAGATATAGTCTTTTTCATAGATTAAGAACTTTTTTTGCATACATTTGGTTTTTCTCTATAAGAATTAAGATTTTGGCTTACTATTCATATTTTGGAAAAAAAAAATTCACCGACTTTTAATAATACACACCCTTTTGACAATCTGGATAAAATCCTCCCTAACTTCCCCTAAAAATCAAATATAATACCCTATTCTGTTCCTAAGATACTGTATCTGTGCTATTTTGACAACCTGAATGCACCTAAGCCCTTTTAATATAGTTCAATAGTAAGAGAAAAAGCAAAAGTAGATGTAGCCCTGAAAGTTTCAACTTCACACCCTAAGTCGTTCTTGAGATATTGCTGGGACGTCTTATTGACAATCGCATCCACATAGTGTCTTCTGATTTAGTTTTAAGCTTCTCTGTTTCTTCTTGGAAGGCTACTTGCTAAATGATGTACTGTTTTATTTTTTTAATACAGTTTACTTCAATTCAAAAAGTTTTTAAGCAGCAAAACTTTCCCTGGAAGTTTCTACTTTACACCCTATTCCAGCCCTAAGATATCGCACCTGGATATCTTGACAACCTGGTCAATTTTGACAGCTTGGATGCAGTTACACTATTTTGATATAGTTCAATAGCAGCTGTAGTAGTAGTAAAAGTAGTTGCGAAATTAGTAATATTGGCGGCCCTGGTAGTTTCAGCCTAATACCCTAAGGCGCTGCTGGGATATTGCTAATAGACTTCTTTAATAATCTACGTGCACATGGAATGTTTGGATTCAGTTCAATACCACCATCGCCATTCCTTGAAAGTTTTACTAGCATCCTTAGCAATAGCAAAAGTACAAGTTATAGCAGTAGAAGTAATAGTAGGATCATGGGGAGTAGTAATAGTGATAGCAGTTATAGTTTTAGAAGTATTAGCAGTAATAGTATTCACACTGAGCATTTTTGGTGTAGTTCAGCACCCCCTCCTCATGCCCTGACAGTGCCAACTTAATACTTTAAGCACTTTGTGAGATGATCTTTTGATAAACTGTTTGCACATAGTGTGTTTTGCTTTAGCCCAACATTCCCCTCAACACTTCTTGAAAATTTATCCTTAGTACCCTCAGCCTTAATAGCAAGTAGGAACAGTAGACGTAGCAGTAGTAGTATGCATATAGTACCTTTTGGTTGGTCCAACATCCCCACAACATGCACTGAAAGTTTCAACATAAATACTCTAAGCTGTTCCTGGGTTATAACTATTACGTCCTTTTAATAACCTGCATCAAGATAGTGGGTTTCGATTTAGTTCGAAACCCGCCCACACCCAGACAGGTGTGGGCGGGTGACATCCCCAGAAGCATAAGTTATTGGACCTTTTAGCTATGCTGAACACAATAGCTATCTTGAAATTTCGATCCGATAATCTTGTGGAGATAGGGTGCGTTGGAGAAGGTCTGATTGCCCTACAATCACATTTGACTCTTAAAAGGGGCACTAGAATTTTCAATTTCGAATCAAATAAGCCCCTTCCAAAGTTTTTACGACAACTCCTTCCATACAAAGCGCCTTGAGTGAAAAAACATGCATTGTGTCCACTTAGCTCTTTAGTTCCACAGAGCTATTGCGTTGCCTATGATTAATAATATTAGATCACAAAGGATATATTTAATCAGAAACAAAGTTCAAATTTAAAAAGGCTAACTCTAACTAGGGATCAACAAGTTGAAAAAGTTTTTTTTCTTTTCTGTTTGTTATCAAAACAGTCTTTTCCCGTACAATTTCCCTACAAGTCCTTCTTCTGCAAAAGGGAACTGTATTGTACCACTTAAAGTGTAGTCACGTATGCTAAGACTCTTTAATAGATCAAACTCCATCTTTTCGAACAGGGTCACTGTAATTGGGCTTGTGGCAAGGACTGTAACAACTCTGAGTCCTTTATTTGCTGCAAGGGCCATTGCTCTACTCACCATCTCCTGAAAAAGATGAAATAAGTTTAGGAAAATATGGTACCATAGAGAAACAGAGAAAACCACAAAACCCAGAGATGCAGAGAGATTACAGCCTAAATGTATATAGTTTTACATACAGAATTTAGAGTAGAGGTTAATAGATGTGTAGGGTTTAGATGTAGAGTATAAAATTTACATTATAAATGTATATTAACCTGTAAACGATAGAGAAACAGACACTTTACAGTACAAATGTATAGAGTTTTAGATACAGAATCTAGAGTATAGAGTTTACAGATATACAGAGTTTACAATATAAATATACACAATAGACAGCGCAATAGTGCTGCCTAAGTAGAGAGCGAAGTAGGGACAAAGTATTATATATGATTTTTTTTCTGATCAAGGCATTTCGTATAAAGGGAGTTGTCGTAAAAACTTCGAAAAGAGCAATTCCAATCGATTGGAAATTGAAAGTTCTAGTGACCTTTTTGAGAATATTAATTAAAAAAAACTTTCCACAAAATAAGTGTTTCAACGAAAAGTAAAGAACTCCATTAAACAAAAAATTAGTAAAAACGAAATCAAATATTCTACCAAGCGTGAAACTACCACAAATCAGCATCGATAAATAAATGAAACCCAAAACGAAAAGAAATTACAATAAATTACCGAGTCAAACTCAAAGCGAGCGGAAATTAACATAAGTTGGGCTCAAAACCACTATTCCTTCATCAAGGCCAGAACATAATTTGCACTTTACTGAGAAAAATATAAATGTTTTTACTTTTATAACTTTAATAAATCAAATAATATTAACATTTTGGTTACTAAATATCAGCATATGTATATTAAACTGACAATGCACATTCATTTGTATTTTTTTCAGTAAAGTGCAAATTTTCGAAGTTCCCACGACAACTCCTTCGATACGAAGTGCCCTGGTCTAAACAACAACAACAATAAAAAATAATACATTATACCCACACCGATCTTTACTATAAAAATGTCAAGCCTTCCAATCACTTTCGACTATTAAAAAGGGCACTATGCCTTTCAATTTACAATCGAATGAGCCCTTTTTTGAGTTTTTACGACAACGCTTTCTATAAGCACATTATATGCCCCCAGGGCATAAATTAAAACCCTTGCCCTAGGGCTGTGAGGGGGGGGGGGGTTGTCATCCTCAAATACCAAATTTCAAACTTTCAACTACGTTAAACAAAATGGCTATATCAAAATTTTGAATGGATGTGTTTGGGGAAATGTTGGGCGTGAGTGGGGCGTTAGTCACTCTCCAATCACTTTCAACTATGAAAAATGGCACTAGCACTTTCAATTTTCAGTCAAATTAGCCCTTTTGAAGTTTCTACGACAACACTTATATGCCCCCAGGGCATAACTTACAACCCTTGCCCTGAGGGCTTGGGGGAGGGTGTCATTCTCAAAGGCCTAATTTCCAGAATTTTCAACTATGTTGAACAAAATAGTTATCTGAAAATTTTGATTGGATGTGGTTGGGGGAATGGTGGGTGTTATAGGGGGGCTATTTACCCTCCAATCACTTTCAATTATTAAAGTGGGCACTAGCCCTCTCAATTTCTAATTGAATGAGCCCCTTTTGAAGTTTTCACCACAAATCTACAAAAACCTTTGATGCCCCCAGGGCATAACTTACAAACTTTGCCCTGGGGGGTTTGTCGTCCTTAAATACATAATTTCCAGAACTTTCAACTACGTTTAACAAAATGGCTATCTCTAAACTTTGATTGAATATTTTTGGGGAAATGGTGGACGTGAGAGGGGGAGGTTAATTACTGTCCACTCACTTTCGACCATTAAAAAGGGCAATTTCTATTTCCAATCAAATGAGCCTTTTCTTGAAATTTCTACAACAACTTTCTATATAAACCTTATATGCCCCCAGGGCATAACTAACAACCCTTGCACTGAGGGCTCTGAGGGGGTTATCATCCTAAATACCTAATTTCCAGCACTTTCAACTGCGCTGAACAAAATGGATATCTCAAAATTTTGATTGGATGTGTTTGGGAAAATGGTAGGCATGAGAAGGGCATTAGTCGCTCTCCAATCACTTTCAACTATTAAAAAAGGCAGTAGCCCTTTTAATTTCCAATTGAATGAGCCCTTTTGAAGTTTTCTACGACAACACTTTCAATAAAAACCTTATATGCCCTCAGGGCATAACTTACTACCCTTGCCCTGAGGGCTGTGTGTGGGAGGTTTTGTCATCCTTAAATACCTAATTTCCATAACTTTCAATTACGTTGAATAAAATGGTTATCTAAAAATTTTGATTGGATATGTTTGGGAAAAGGTAGGCGTAAGGGGGGGGGGGTTAGTTGCCCTCAAATCACTTTCGACTATTAAAAAGGACACTAGCCCTTTGAATTTCCAATCGAATGAGCCCTTTTTCTAGTTTCCACGACAAAGCTTACAATAAAAAAGTTATATGCCCCCAGGGCATAACTTTTAACCCTTGCTCTGAAGACTGTGGGGGGAGTGTCATGCTCAAAGATGTAATTTCTTGAACTTTGAACTGCGTGGAACAAAATGGCTATCTCAGAATTTTTATTGGATGTGTTTGGAGAAATGGTGGGCGTGGAACGGGGTGTTAGTTGCCTTCCAATCACTTTCAACTATTTAAAAGGGCACTAACCATTTCAATTTCCAATCAAGCTTCTACGACAACGCGTTCTATAAAAACTTTATATGCCCCCAGGGCATAACTTACAACCCTTGCCCTGAGGGCTGTGGGGGGAGGAGGGTTGTCATCCTCAAAGACCTAATTTCCCGAACTTAAAACTAAGTTGAATAAAATGGCTATCTCAAAATTTTGATTGAATGTGTTTGGGGAATAGGTGGGCGTGAGAGGGGGGTTAGCTGCCCTCCAATCACTTTAGACTATTAAAAAGTGCACTAGCCATTTCAATTTCCATTCGAATGAGCCCTTTTTGAAGTTTGTACGACAACGCTTTCTATACAAACCTTATATACCCCCAGGGCATACCTTCAACCCCGGATCCTGCTGGCTGTGGGGGGGGGGGTTGGTAGCCTCAACGACCTAATTTACAGATCTTAAAGCTGATTAGAACGAAATTGGTATCTAAAAATTGTGATTGTGTGTGTTTGGGGAAAAGGTGGGTATGAGAGGGCGGTTAGTTGCTCTCCAGTTCCTTTCAACTATTAAAAAGTGCAATAGCCCCTTGAATTTCCAATCGAATGAGCCGTTTTGGAAGTTTCTACAACATCACCTTCTATAAAAACCTTATATGCCCGCAGGGCATAACTTACAGCCCTTGCCCTGACGGCTGTTGAGGAGTGTCCTCCTCTAAAAAATAATTTTTACCTGGAAATCAACTACGCTCAACAAAATGTCTATATCAAAATTTTGATTGGATGTGTTTCGGGAATTGGTGGGCGTGGAAGGGGTGTTAGTCACCTTCCAATCACTTTCGACGATTAAAAAGGGCACAAGCCACTCCAATTTGCAATTGAAAAGCTGGACCTAGAGAACTTTACCTAAGAAGAGAAAAATAATAAATTACGCAGACGATAAGATTATTGGATCCTTCCTCTGGGTACCGATTATCCTTTTGGGCTAAATGATCAAGTTGCAAAATACGGAGATATATCTAATGTAGATGCTAACTTTTGTAAGAGTTTAGCTGAGCACCCTTCCTTTAATTGCCCTACTACACGTAAAAACCGATCAAGAGGACATAGAAAAAATTATAGAAAGAATTATTTAGATTTAAATGCATTTTTAATCGATTTATGTCATATACTTGAAGCTAATGTTATGCCTAGCATTATAAAATCTCTAAATAAGTTATCGAAGAAGAATTTAATAAAAGCATTCTGAATTGAAAAAAATAATACAACATGTAACTCTGACACTAAATTAATTTATGATGCAGTTTTTATTTTAGCTAAATCGAAATTTATTTCAAAGTATAAAAAATCTGATAAGATTGTTAATAAGGATAATAGATTATATTTGTCTGTAAAATTTAGTACTAAACAAATAGAACATATTAATTTACCATGAATATTAAACTAGCGAAGAGTGAAAAATGCCCTTCCATGTAATTTGGTGTATAAAGATAGTCCAATTTTAACATGTAAATTTTTAAATACAATTGGTCAAATTATTTTTAACTATAATTTAATACTTAAAAAACTTGACAAGGAGTAATTGGAAACCGATTTGTAGTTGCGAGCAATTTTTACCGTATGTGGATCAAACTTACGAACATGTTGTAACGGGGGATTTGTCCATTATAAAGCATCTTGATCTTCAAAATATAATGAAGATGGCGCCTAAATTCTGTCTTTCCTACCACATAAATACAGCAGGTATTCTTAGTGGATTAAAGAATGATTTAAATTTATTTACTGATAAATGGTGCTAGAAGGAGAAAATTAGTAAAAAAAGTTTTCAGAATTGGATGAATTTGATTTTGACTTGTGCACGAAATAGCATATATGGAATTAATCCAAATAATTCTGAGAAAAATTCAATATTTTATAATGCAAATATGAAACAAGCAATAGCTAATATACAGAATGAATTTTTAATTGTACCTGTTGATAAGGATAGCAATAACTTTGCCATAATTTGTCAGAAGCTGTACTGTGATATTTTATCAAAAGAGTTACAAACAACTAATACATACGAAAAGGCTCATCTAGAGGAGAATGGTTTAATTGAAAATATAGAAGACAGAATTTTGAAAACATTCAATATAAAAATTAATGATAATAATAAGAAGTTTCCTTTCTTTTATTGGAGGGTAACATTTCATAAAAATCCACCAAAACCACGTTTTATTGCTGGGGAAGCGAGGTGTCCAACCAGAATCACGGCCACTGACCTATCTTTAATTTTAAAAGAAATTAGAAATAAACACAAAGCACATTGCTCTGGAACTAAAAATTTTTCTTACTTTAATCCATATTGGAGTGTTAGTAATTCATTACAAGTGATAGATTCTTTGGCTATTGTTTCAGCTAAAAAACTCAATTCATTTGATTTTACTACTCTGTATACAAATCTGTCACTTAATTTAGTATTCGAAAAATTGAAAATGGCCATTAAGGAATTTTTTCTTTTGTCTAATATCGGATTTTTGAAAATTGATACTTTTAATAAAAAGCCCGATGGACGGATTTCTTTAGAAGTACTATTAGTTCAAGATGTTATAACTTGGATATAGCATGCAATTTATTGGAATTTTTTCTGTTCAATACTTTTACAAGGTTTTATGGTAATTTATATAGACAAAATGTTGGCACTCCTAAGGGTGGGAATGCTAGTCCATTTATAGCGGACTTGTTTTTAAGTCAATTAGAATATGAATATATGATAAATAAAAATAGCCCAAGTAATGTAAAATATTACCTTTCAAATAATAAAAGATATCTGGATGATCTCTTAGTAATAAATTGCGCGGAGTTTATTGAGATTTCAAAAAATATTTATCCACAAGAGTTAATTCTGGAGCCTAGCTATGGAACATGACGCTCTTACCATTTCTTAGATTTAAATATTAATATTTCATATAATAATAAGTTAGTTTTTAAAATATATAATCAAACGGATGATTTTAATTTTGAAGTAAAAAATGATTGATGATTGTAATTTTGAAGGTATGTAAGAATTTGCAGTAATTACACAGATTTTAAAAATAGATGTAAAACGCTTAGCCAAAAACTGGTCTTAAGAGGTTTTTCTGCCAATAAAATTAGTTGGCAATTTAAAAAGTTTAGTTTTCTGTATCATGAACTTTTAGGTAGATATAAAAAAAATTATAAAGAAATGCAGAAAGATATTTTAATATAATTTCTCTTTCACTTTTCTTTTTTGGAATTTTGCATTTGTACATTGTTTCCAAACCAGCTTGAAGGACTTTAAATCTATAATTGGTCCAAGATACCAATAAAACACTTTGTTTTATAACTCCCGTCCGGACCAGTCTTTAATTATTCCAGAAATGTTTTTGTGTTTCAGTGACCCATGGGACTTCATTAAGGATAGAACCAATCTCATTTTGTATGTATTTTTTGAATAGTTTTACTAGTATGCATGTATTTCACAAGTTTTACCTAACATAAGGATACCATAAAGATCTTCTAGTAAACACTCCAATGTGCCGGGTAAAGAAAGTAAAGCGTCAAAACCCATAAAGACAGGTGGTATTCTTCTGATGAGCCCTAATAAAAGGCTACTACTTAGAAATATTTTGCTATATTTAAGGTGCTCTTGTTTGTAAATTTATAACAAGTTATATTTATTGATGACGACTTTGCATGAATTTAGACATTTCGATTTGGTTGACGGTTCGGTTATACTGTTTTGTCCTTGGTAATTGGATAGATGAGTAAGGTTAAAACCTCGTTCAAGTGCACATTTATCTCAATTGCTGGAGTAGGATGACAGTCATTTTCTTCTTCTTCTCTCTCTCTCTCTCCTTTTTTTAGCCAAGTAATTACCTCTAAAACATTTTATGCCCCAGGGCATAACTTAAAACCCGTGCCCTGAGGGTTGTGGGGGAGTGTCCTCTTCAAAACATATTTTCTATCTGGAAATCAACTACGCTGAACAAAATGGCTATCTCAAAATTTTGAGTGGATGTATTTGGGGTAATGATGGGCGTGGGGGGGGGGGGGGCGGGGTGCCCACCTATCAATTTCGGCGATGAAAAAGGGTACTAGATGTTCCAATTTCCAATCAAATGAGCTTTTTTTCCAAGTTTCTACGAAAACTCCTTAGATACGAAGTACCCTGGTATGGAAAAGAAAAATAATACATTGTGCCAGCATCGTTCTTTACTTAGGCAGCGCTATTGCGCTGCCTATGAAAGTGATTGGAAGGCAACCAGGCCCTCCTTCCCGTGCCCATCATTTTTCCAAACGCATTTTATCGAAAAGCTAGCCATTTGGTTCTGCATAGTTGAAAGGTCCAGTAATTATGTCTTTGGGAATGCCAACCCTCATCAGCCCTTAGGGCAAGGCCTAAAAGTTGTACCCTCTGTTTCCCATACCCTCTTTTCACCAAATGCCTCCGATCGAAATTTTGAGATAGCCATTTTGTTCAAAATAGTTCAAAGATTAAGCAACGAAGCCTCCAGGGTCTACACAATCCCCCAGAAGCTAGGAAGAAGGGACAAGGGAATAAAATATCGTTAATAAGTTGTTTGTTTGTTGTTGTTGTTTTTTTTTTTTGTGGGGGGGGGTCGGACCATGGAGCGCCATGGGTGAGTTCCCATAACTTTTGGAATAAAATATCGTTAATAAGTTTTTTTGTTTTGAGGGGGAGGGGTTTAGGCCATGCAGGGAGGACCAGGGTTAGTATTCTTAAGTTTTGGAATAAAGTATTGTTACTAAGTTTTTGGATTGGCGGTGGAGGTTGGGCTGATCTGATCGTTGAAATATTTTAAAAACCCTCGCATAAAAACCTTATACGCCCTCAGGGAATAACATACAGCGCTGGCCCCCGGGCTCTGGGGGTTGTGTTGACCCTGGAGTTTTTGTTGTCCAATCTTTTGACTAATTTTAACAAAATGGATATCTCGAAAATTCTATCGGATGGATTTGAGGTAAAGAAGACAGGGAGGCTAGTTGCCCTCTGGTCTCTTTTGACTCTTAAAACGGGAACTACATCTTTCAATTTCCAATAGAAAGAGCCCCCTCCGAAGTTTATACGACTATTCCTTCCATAAAAACCTTAGTCTATATGCCCCTGAGGCATAACTTACAATTCTTGCCCCCAGGTTCCGTGGGGTTATGTAAACCCCGGAGCTTTATAATATAATCTTTGGTCTATTTTGGACAAAATAACAATCCCAAAAATTCGATCAGACGCATTGGGCGAAAAAAAGATTGATGGGGGGGGGGGGGCTTGTTGCCGTCGGATCACTTTTCACTCTCAAAAAGGGAACCTGAACTTTTGATTTCTAGTTATTTGAGTCCCCTCAAAAGTTTACCTCTTCAACAAAAACCTTATACGTCCCCGGGACATAAGTTACAACTCTTACCCCGGGACTGGGGGGGGCGGGGGTATATTGATCCCAAAATTTTTGTTATCTGATCATTGGACTATTTCAAACAAATTGCCTCTCTCAAAGTTTTGATTGAATGCATTAGGGGAAAAGAGGGTGTTTGTGTGAGGGGGGAGGGGAGGGAAGATGCTCTCAGATCACTTTTGAATCTAAAAAAGGTAACTAGAACATTATATTTCAAATCAAATGAGCCACCTCTGGAGTTTATACGACCACCCATTACATTAAAACCATATATAGCCCCGGGGCATGACTTACAACACTTGCCCCGGCTGTGAGCGGTTGTGTCAAATTCGGAATTTTGTTATTTTATCTTTAAACGATTTCGAACAAAATGGCTATATTAAAATTTCGATCGGATACATTGGGAAAAAAAGTTCCTTGAGGGGGGGACTAGTTGCCCTCCGATCACTCTCGAGTCTTAAAAAGGGCACTAGACATTTTGATTCATAATTGAATGAGCCCTCTCCGTAATTTATATCACCATCCCTTCCAAAAGAACCTTATATCCCCCTGGGGCATATTTTACAACACTTGCCCCCGGGTTCGGGGGGGGGGGCTGGGTTATTCCTGGAGTTTTTGTTATATGATATTTGGTCTATTTGGAACAACATGGCTATACAGATATTCGATCAGACGCATTTGGAGAAAAGAGGGATGGTGGGAGGGGGGCTAGTTGCCGTCGGATCACTTTTGACTCTTGGTCACTCTTGACTCTTAATTAGAGTAGAGATGCCATAATAACTCGTGACGGGGCTCCTTATATGGGCATAGAACCACGTTGTTTATGGACTTTGTCAGTGAGAATTTGAAAAACAGGAATTTTGTCACATTTATGGATGGTTTTATTGACTTTGTCAGTGAGAATGAAAAAACAGAAAGTTTTTCACATTTATGTCTGTTTTCATGGATGGTTATGTGTGTTGATTATTTGATGTTTTTATAGATTATTGAGTCTAATGGGGGCAGGTCAATGACACTTCCTTCTTGTTGTTGCTCGATGCAAATGCCAAGGTCAATGTTGTTATTGTTTTGAAAAGAGTCATTAGAGAGAACACGTGGTTAATGGGGTCAATTTTGTTGTCGTTCGAAGCAAAGTTAATGATACTACCTTCCTGTTCGAGGCAGATGTTATGATCCAGAAATAGTATTTGTTATTGTTATTCGAGCCAGATGTTATGAGGTTCCCGGAAACAGTTAATGACACTTCCTTCCGGTTCGAGGCAGATGTTATGATCCAGAAATAGTATTTGTTATTGTTATTCGAGCCAGATGTTACGAGTTCCCGGAAACAGTTAGATCACGTGTTTCCTTCTCAGCCAATCAGCGAGTCGGTTACATACCCCTTCTCAGCCAATCAGAGGGCTTTGTTTACATCTCCTTCTAAGTCAATCAGGAGGGCGGAAATATTAGAAAAAGAGGATTGCAGGTTGGGCTAGTTTAGATTTTTAGTTTATTATTTTATTACCTATTTAGTTTAGATTTTTAGTTTATTCTAAGTTTATTTATTACCTTTATTTTAGTTTAGTTTTAGTTTAATGTTTAGTTTAGTGTTATAATTTATATTTTGTTTAGTTTTAGTTTACTTTTAGTTTAGTTTAGATTAGAGTTTTAGTTTAGCTACAGTTTGCTAAAGAGTTTTAGTTAGAGTTTTAATTTAGTAGCTTAGTTTTAGATTAGTGTTTAGTTTTAGTTAGAGTTATAGTTTAGTAGTTTAGAGATTAGAATTTATTTTTAGTTTAGTTTTAGATTAGTGTTTAGTTTTAGTTAGAGTTATAGTTTAGTAGTTTAGAGATTAGAATTTATTTTTAGTTTAGTTTTAGTTAGTTTAGTTTTAGTTAGTTTAGTTTTATTTTAGTCTAGATTTTTAGTTTTAGTTTACTTTTAGTTTAGTTTAGATTAGAGTTTTAATTTAGCTACAGTTTGCTAAAGAGTTTCAGTTATAGTTTTAATTTAGTAGCTTAGTTTGGTTTTAGTTTAGTTTTAGAGTAGTGTTTAGTTTTAGTTTAGAGTTTTAGTTAGTTTATTTTAGTTTTAGATTAGTGTTTAGTTTTAGTTAGAGTTATAGTTTAGTTTAGTTTTAGATTAGTGTTTAGTTTTAGTTTATAGTTTTAGTTAGTTTAGTTTTAGTTTAGTCTAGATTTTTAGTTTTAGTTTTAGTTTACTTTTAGTTTAGTTTAGATTAGAGTTTTAGTTTATATACAGTTTGCTAAATAGTTTTAGTTAGAGTTTTAATTTAGTAGCTTAGTTTGGTTTTAGTTTAGTATTAGATTAGTGTTTAGTTTTAGTTTAGAGTTTTAGTTAGTTTAGTTTAGTTTTAGATTAGTGTTTACTTTTAGTTAGAGTTATAGTTTAGTAGTTTAGAGATTATAATTTATTTTTAGTTTAGTTTTAGTTAGTTTAGTTTTAATTTAGTCTAGATTTTTAGTTTGAGTTTTAGTTTACTTTAGTTTTTTAGTTAAGAGTTTTCGTTTTACATATGAGTTTTAGTTAGAGTTTTAATTTAGTAGCTTAGTTTGGTTTTAGTTTAGTTTTAGATTATTGTTTAGTTTTAGTTAGAGTTATACTTTAGTAGTTTAGGGATTAGAATTTATTTCTAGTTTAGTTTTAGCTAGTTTAGTTTTAGTTTAGTCTAGATTTTTAGTTTAGTTTTAGATTAGTGTATAGTTTTAGGTTAGAGTTTTAGTTAGTTTAGTTTAGTTTTAGTTTAGTCTAGATTTTTAGTTTTAGTTACTTTTAGTTTTTTTTTAGTTAAGAGTTTTCGTTTTACATATGAGTTTTAGTTAGAGTTTTAATTTAGTAGCTTAGTTTGGTTTTAGTTTAGTATTAGATTAGTGTTTAGTTTTAGTTTAGAGTTTTAGTTAGTTTAGTTTAGTTTTAGATTAGTGTTTACTTTTAGTTAGAGTTATAGTTTAGTAGTTTAGAGATTATAATTTATTTTTAGTTTAGTTTAGATTAGAGTTTTAGTTTAGCTACAGTTTGCTAAAGAGTTTTAGTTAGAGTTTTAATTTAGTAGCTTAGTTTGGTTTTAGTTCAGTATTAGATTAGTGTTTAGTTTTAGTTTAGAGTTTTAGTTAGTTTAGTTTAGTTTTAGATTAGTGTTTACTTTTAGTTTAGTCTAGATTTTTAGTTTAGTTTTAGATTAGTGTTTAGTTTTAGTTTAGAGTTTTAGTTAGTTTAGTTTAGTTTTAGTTTAGTCTAGATTTTTAGTTTTAGTTTACTTTTAGTTTTTTTTAGTTAAGAGTTTTCGTTTTACATATGAGTTTTAGTTAGAGTTTTAATTTAGTAGCTTAGTTTAGTTTTAGATTAGTGTTTAGTTTTAGTTTAGAGTTTTAGCTAGTTTAGTTTAGTTTTAGTTTAGTCTAGATTTTTAGTTTTAGTTTTAGTTTACTTTTAGTTTTTTTTTTAGTTAAGAGTTTTTGTTTTACATATGAGTTTTAGTTAGAGTTTGAATTTAGTAGCTTAGTTTGGTTTTAGTTTAGTTTTAGATTAGTGTTTAGTTTTAGTTTATAGTTTTAGTTAGTTTAGTTTAGTTTTAGATTAGTGTTTAGTTTTAGTTAGAGTTAAAGTTTAGTAGTTTAGAGATTAGAATTTATTTTTATTTTAGTTTTATTTAGTTTAGTTTTAGTTTAGTCTAGATTTTTAGTTTTAGTTTTAGTTTACTTTTATTTTAGTTTAGATTAGAGTTTTAGTTTAGCTACAGTTTGCTAAAGAGTTTTAGTTAGAGTTTTAATTTAGTAGCTTAGTTTGGTTTTAGTTTAGTTTTAGATTAGTGTTTAGTTTTAGTTTAGAGTTTTAGCTTAGAGTTTTAGTTAGAGTTATAGTTTAGTTTTAGTTAGAGTTATAGTTTAATTTAGTTTTAGATTATTGTTTAGTTTTAGTTTATAGTTTTAGTTTAGTTTAGTTTTAGTTTAGTCTAGATTTTTAGTTTTAGTTTTAGTTTACTTTTAGTTTAGTTTAGGTTAGAGTTTTAGTTTAGCTACAGTTTGCTAGAGAGTTTTAGTTAGAGTTTTAATTTAGTAGCTTAGTTTGGTTTTAGTTTAGTTTTAGATTAGTGTTTAGTTTTAGTTTAGTTTTAGATTTTTAGTTTAGAGTTTTAGTTTAATTTAGTTTTTTTAGTTACGAGTTTTAGTTTTACATATGAGTTTTAGTTTTAGTTTACTTTTAGTTTAGTTTTAGTTAGAGTTATACTTTAGTAGTTTAGGGATTAGAATTTATTTCTAGTTTAGTTTTAGTTAGTTTAGTTTTAGTTTAGGCTAGATTTTTAGTTTAGTTTTAGATTAGTGTTTAGTTTTAGTTTAGAGTTTTAGTTAGTTTAGTTTAGTTTTAGTTTATTCTAGATTTTTAGTTTTAGTTTTAGTTTAATTTTAGTTTTTTTAGTTAAGAGTTTTCTTTTTAAATATGAGTTTTAGTTAGAGTTTTAATTTAGTAGCTTAGTTTGGTTTTAGTTTAGTTTTAGATTAGTGTTTAGTTTTAGTTTAGAGGTTTAGTTAGTTTAGTTTAGTTTAAGATTAGTGTTTAGTTTTAGTTAGAGTTATAGTTTAGTAGTTTAGAGATTAGAATTTATTTTTAGTTTAGTTTTAGTTAGTTTAGTTTTAGTTTAGTCTAGATTTTTAGTTTTAGTTTTAGTTTACTTTTAGTTTAGTTTAGATTAGAGTTTTAGTTTAGCTACAGTTTGCTAAAGAGTTTTAGATTAGAGTTTTAGTTTAGCTACAGTTTTATAAAGAGTTTTAGTTAGAGTTTTAATTTAGTAGCTAAGTTTGGATTTATTTTAGTTTTAGATTAGTGTTTAGTTTTAGTTTAGAGTTTTAGTTAGTTTAATTTAGTTTTAGTTTATTCTATATTTTTAGTTTTAGTTTTAGCTTAGCTTTAGATTAGTTTAGATTATAGTTTTAGTTTAGCTAAAGTTTGCTAAAGAGTTTTAGTTAGAGTTTGAATTTAGTAGCTTAGTTTGGTTTTAGTTTATTTTTAGATTAGTGTTTAGTTTTAGTTTAGAGTTTTAGTTAGTTTAGTTTAGTTTTAGTTTAGTGTTTAGTTTTAGTTAGAGTTAAAGTTTAGTAGTTTAGAGATTAGAATTTATTTTAGTTTAGTTTTAGTTAGTTTAGTTTTAGTTTAGTCTAAATTTTTAGTTTTAGTTTTAGTTCATTTTTAGTTTATTTTAGATTAGAGTTTTAGTTTAGCTACAGTTTGATAAAGAGTTTTAGTTAGAGTTTTAATTTAGTAGCTTAGTTTGGTTTTAGTTTAGTTTTAGATTAGTGTTTAGTTTTAGTTTAGAGTCTTAGCTTAGAGTTTTAGTTAGAGTTCTAGTTTAGTTTTAGTTAGAGTTATAGTTTAATTTAGTTTTAGATTAGTGTTTAGTTTTAGTTTAGAGTTTTAGTTTAGTTTAGTTTTAGTTTAGTCTAGATTTTTAGTTTTAGTTTTAGTTTACTTTTAGTTTAGTTTAGGTTAGAGTTTTAGTTTAGCTACAGTTTGCTAGAGAGTTTTAGTTAGAGTTTTAATTTAGTAGCTTAGTTTGGTTTTAGTTTAGTTTTAGATTAGTTTTTAGTTTTAGTTTAGTTTTAGATTTTTAGTTTAGAGTTTTAGTTTAATTTAGTTTTTTTAGTTACGAGTTTTAGTTTTACATATGAGTTTTAGTTTTAGTTTACTTTTAGTTTAGTTTTAGTTAGAGTTATAATTTAGTAGTTTAGGGATTAGAATTTATTTCTAGTTTAGTTTTAGTTAGTTTAGTTTTAGTTTAGGCTAGATTTTTAGTTTAGTTTTAGATTAGTGTTTATTTTTAGTTTAGAGTTTTAGTTAGTTTAGTTTAGTTTTAGTTTAGTCTAGATTTTTAGTTTTAGTTTTATTTTACTTTTAGTTTTTTTTAGTTAAGAGTTTTCGTTTTACATTTGAGTATTAGTTATATTTTTAATTTAGTAGCTTAGTTTGTTTTTAGTTTAGTTTTAGATTAGTGTTTAGTTTTAGTTTAGAGGTTTAGTTAGTTTAGTTTAGTTTTAGATTAGTGTTTAGTTTTAGTTAGAGTTATAGTTTAGTAGTTTAGAGATTAGAATTTATTTTTAGTTTAGTTTTAGTTAGTTTAGTTTTAGTTTAGTCTAGATTTTTAGTTTTAGTTTTAGTTTACTTTTAGTTTAGTTTAGATTAGAGTTTTAGTTTAGCTACAGTTTGCTAAAGAGTTTTAGATTAGAGTTTTAGTTTAGCTACAGTTTGCTAAAGAGTTTTAGTTAGAGTTTTAATTTAGTAGCTTAGTTTGGTTTTAGTTTAGTTTTAGATTAGTGTTTAGTTTTAGTTTAGATTTTTAGTTAGTTTATTTTATTTTTAGTTTAGTCTAGATTTTTAGTTTTAGTTTTAGTTTACTTTTATTTTAGTTTAGATTAGAGTTTTAGTTTAGCTACAGTTTGCTAAAGAGTTTTAGTTAGAGTTTTAATTTAGTAGCTTAGTTTGGTTTTAGTTTAGTTTTAGATTAGTGTTTAGTTTTAGTTTAGAGTTTTAATTAGTTTAGTTTTAGATTAGTTTTTAATTTTTGTTAGATTTCTAGTTTAGTAGTTTAGAGATTATAATTTATTTCTAGTTTAGTTTTAGTTAGTTTAGTTTTAGTTTAGTCTAGATTTTTAGTTTTAGTTTTAGTTGACTTTTAGTTTAGTTTTAGTTTAATGTTTAGTTTTCTTTTAGTTTAGTTTAGATTAGAGTTTTAGTTTAGCTACAGTTTGCTAAAGAGTTTTAGATTAGAGTTTTAGTTTAGCTACAGTTTGCTAAAGAGTTTTAGTTAGAGTTTTAATTTAGTAGCTTAGTTTGGTTTTAGTTTAGTTTTAGATTAGTGTTTAGTTTTAGTTTAGAGTTTTAGTTAGTTTAGTTTAGTTTTAGTTTAGTATATATTTTTAGTTTTAGTTTAATTTTAGTTTAGTTTAGATTAGAGTTTTAGTTTATCTACAGTTTGATAAAGAGTTTTAGTTAGAGTTTTAATTTAGTAGCTTAGTTTGGTTTTAGTTTAGTTTTAGATTAGTGTTTAGTTTTAGTTTAGAGTTTTAGTTAGTTTAGTTTAGTTTTAGATTAGTTTTTAATTTTAGTTAGAGTTCTATTTTAGTAGTTTATAGATTAGAATTTATTTATATTTTATTTTTAGTTAGTTTAGTTCTAGTTTAGTCTAGATTTTTAGTTTTAGTTTTAGTTTACTTTTAGTTTAGTTTTAGTTTAATGTTTAGTTTTCTTTTAGTTAGTTTAGTTTTAGTTTAGTTTTAGTTTATTTTAAGTTTATTCATTACCTTTATTTTTAGTTTAGTTTATTTTTAGTTATGGTTTTGAAGTGCCTAAAGGGAAAATAAATGCCGTTGTTCTTGTAGTTTGTTCAATGTCATAACTTCAACTAATAGCCTTTTCTACTGTTCACCAGAAGATATACTGTAATTTCATTGTTGAAAATGTCGGTGACTACACGTAGATCCTCGGGCGTGCTCTGATTAAGATCCAATAAATTGTAACCGTTGGGCTTGCTTGTCGCGTGTGTTTACGCTGAAAAAATAATTTTGGGAGTGCGGGGTTATATCTTCTTTTTGAGTTTTTTGAGTGTGCTGTAAAACCGAACAACTCGATAGATACTATAGATAGTGCAATTCAAAGCAAGAGTTCGCATACATTTGCTCTGATGAAACAGATTGTGTAGAACCAGAGTACCGGAAATGAGTTCATGATGAGAGCGAACGGTGAACAGTTGTAGCATTTCCTGTGAGAACTGTTCAATGGATTCAGCCAAATCATCAATAATCAGCCACGAGTTCGGTTCAATACTATTGAAAACATCAAGTCCTCTTATGAATTGTATTTCTATGGTTGTGGCAATAGCTTTTATTTTATCATAGGACTCTTGCCAAATACTATAACAATAGTAGATTTTTTCGGTTTTTCCAAAAAACATTTTATCGCAATTTTGAATTATTCTAGCTAAAAGCGTTGTTTTCCCTGACATTGAGGGTCCACACAGAAATGATCTGAAGGGTGTTTTAAATTGATACATGCTGTTGACAACAGTCGGACTATGACTAACTGTAAATCATATGTGTCCAATGAATAAGATGTATTTTTCCCATAGACCTATCTATTCAAGAACAACAAAAATAATATTTCATGATAACATTTATTACGACAAACAATTGTTCAACATGAACACTTGGTCAACATGAAAACTTGTTCAACATGAACAATGATAACACTTTTTGTACAATACTTTTCTCCATCTACAACACTTTTCTGTACATCAACACTTTTTGTACAACACTTTTGTCCATCTACAGCACTTTTCTATACAACACTTGAAAAATACACTTGGAACTAGCACAGTTGAACATTACAGCGATTGGTGGCCCCCCACCCCCGGGAGCCGGCCTTGGGAAGGGCCCCCCCCCCCCGGGAGCGGTTACATTGAGTATAAAGATTGTATGGTTTGTTGGGGGGGGGGATTTAGCTGGAAATATAGAGGGAGGGAATTTATCGAAAAAAGTATTTCTTTTTGCGATGGGGTTGTAAGACAATAGGGGGGGGGGGGTTAGGTTTTGAGGGTAAAGGAATATATTTACATTGACTATAAAGATTGTATGGTTTGGGGGGGTTGAGGGTAAAGGAATATATTTACATTGACTATAAAGATTGCATGGTTTGGGGGGGGGGGTTTGAGGGTAAAGGAATATATTTGCGTTTTGTATTGAGTATGGTTTGTGGGGGGGGGGGGGTTTGAGGGTAAGGGAATATATTTACATTGAGTATAAAGATTGTATGGTTTGTTGGGGGGGGGATTTAGCTGGAAATATAGAGGGAAGGAATTTATCGAAAAAAGTATTTCTTTTTGCGATGGGGTTGTAAGACAATAGGGGGGGGGGGGTTAGGTTTTGAGGGTAAAGGAATATATTTACATTGAATATAAAGATTGTATGGTTTGGGGGGGGGGGGTTTAGGGTAAAGGAATATATTTACATTTACTATAAAGATTGCATGGTTTGGGGGGGGGGGGTTTGAGGGTAAAGGAATATATTTGCATTTTATCTGAATATACTAGAGGGTGTCCAAGGAAAATTCATTTGAAAATAAAAATGCACTTACATTGCTAATTGCGGCTGCCAAGACCTCAAGCTCATCAAATTTATCCATTGTTATATCAATTGTGTCAAAATACTTTCCGATAATTTAGTCACATTGCATGTCCGTTATATACGAAATCTCTAGGGCGAATTCCCCTTAGCCCATACCTTCTTGGCAAACTCATACTCCTCAACTTGGCATTCACGGTGAGTGAGTGACTCCTTAACAGTTTCATCTTAGGGTAGTTTTACCTCGCCTAAGCGTGAGTCCGAGCAGTAATAATCATATACATACATATCGGTTCATGCTAATAGTTCATAAATTTTACTTTCTGGAAAATGTTGTTTAGGAAAAAAACAGATATTAAAATTATCACTTTTCTGCATTTGAATTAGTTGACTAAGGGATTTGGGGAAAAAACTAAAAGAATCTAAAAACCTAATTTTATTCCAGCACGTACGCTCATTATCCACTACCTGCCATTTCAGTTCGAGAACCAATAGCTTCTCGGCTGATTTGGGAATGATTTTGTAGGTATATGAATTATACACCCATGGACAATCTACTCCCCCTTCCTCCCTGTGCATACGTGCCAGTGCCGGTAAAATAAATTTTAAGTCATAATTAGAGTTATGGATAAAAACAGGGATAAAAAACTGTTGGCTAACATTTAAATTACAAGCTTGATGTGCTCCTCCCCTAAAAAGACTCCCCCCAGATGATCTTTCATGCCACAGTTGATCGTGGTGTCTGACTTTCCCCCTCCCCCCTCTTTTCCCGGTATTCTCATTATCCTCCGCGACGACCTTTAACTTACTTCCGACAACGAGGGTTATATTTTTAATCGCGATAATATCCTCCGCATACAACAGCGTTGTATACTTCGTATATCTCAAAAGAGAAATAGCACCATAAGCCATGCCAATTAGTGTCGTCAGTACATTGTCCATAAATTCGTCTCTCTCATACCCTGTCTCTACTCTTTCTAACAACCGCATAGTGTTAGAATTGTCTCTTTGCGCGTGAGCATAGGACACTGCAATAGCCTGGTGTTCTTTGATACGGTTTGGATATTGGGGGTCGTTCACCTCCACCAGCTTAGCTTCACAATCCAAAGATATTTTGTTGCACTGGAGAAGGGTATTTTGAAAATTTTTGAAACGTAAAATGGCCCTATCCCCTGAAACCGTTTCCACTGTCTGGTATCCATGTCGTCTATAGTGTCTCATGTGACCCCGTAGTTTCATATCACTACGGAATCTAGACAGGCATGTTGGACAGTAGAAACATTCCCCCGCCCCGTTTTTCCCACCCCCCGAACTCGACTAATGTCAGTGATTGGGTTTAAATTACCGATTGTGTTCGGTTGTCCAGGTGGCGTGTAAAGCAAACAAAACCAGTGTTTAACCAAATCAGGTGACGGGCCCCGAACTGGGAATACCACCCCCTTCTTTTTAGAACGAACCCCATCTTCAAATTCTGTTTCGTATTGTACCACAGTAACGCCAATATTTAAATGAGCATTGGCCCTTTCGAAAATGTCAATGGATCGTAGCGTTACTGGGTATTTCCCCTCTAAACATGAAAAATCTACAATGGGGAAATTGGACCCGTCCTTCCCATGTACAGTCCAGTGATCTAAATTCGTCTTAGTAGCGTCACGTGCTAGAGGCTCGAATGCTGAGATGAGGAAAGCATATCTGAAACACTTTTGATCTGTTTCAAAACGTATCTTCTGGACACCTTTCCATCCCTCTCGATCTGGATTGTATTTTAAAACTGTACCCGCATCCCTGTGCCCCCCTCTTAAAATAAAATCTGTCTTAATTTTACAAATATTAACGCTTCAATTTTCAACAAAAAAAACTACTGACCCACTACCATTTTCATTATAGTTCTGGAGATGCGCTATAATTTGCCCCACCCACTCACTAAAAACTCCCTCAAAATTTTCTAAAGTTGGATAAATTAAGCGCATCTCGGAATGTATAAAATGAAAGTAAACCTCGCTTTTCCCCTCATTCAAATAAAAAACCTTTAAAACAATAGAAACCTTAATTGAATCCCTACCCCCCCACAATTGAATTTGTTTCTCCAGTAGTGCACGAATTTTATCTACATATGCATGAACTATTTCTACAGGATCAAAAACAAAATTTCCCTCCATAAGTGTATTAAAATGACCCCCAAACGTTGCAGTGAAAACAACTATATTATTCAATATTGTATTGGACAAAAGAAATTCAGGGACTGATGTATCCCCTCCCCCTACTTGTTCAACAATATCTGGACTATGCTCCACTTCAGTTGTTTGAAGTGGACCCGTTATGGTATCGGAGGCTGGAGGAGGAGGGTTCCCTGTAAAATCATCTAAAATTTGCAAGGTATTTTGGCTCAAGTCTACCAGTTCAACTGCGCTATTATCTACTTTAAAAAAATCATCTAAAAACTCATCAATATTGTCAGGTACTTCAATAGAGTTGTCCCATGTTAAATTGCTGGGGGGCTCAAAGATGCATCTTCTTCCCCTTCTTCACTAGACGGTGAGTAGGGGACCAGGACAACCTATAAATGAAAAATAGCTTAACGACGATCTAAGATATGACATAGGATTTTTTTTTTTTTTTTTTTTCGCGGTGCACTCCCTGACTCGTGGCGCATCCCCGTGGCGCTTTCCTGGCCCGCGGCCCTTCCCTGACCCGTGGCGCTTCCCCCGGCGCTTCCCTAACCTTGCCCCACAGCGCTTCCCGGACCCGTGGCGCATCCCTGTGGCGCTTTTTGGACCCGTGGCGCTTCTTGGACTCGTGGTGCTTCCCCCGGCGCTTCCCTAACCTTCCCCCACAGCGCTTCCCGAACCCACTGGCTCCGTGGCTCCCGGCCGTTTACATAATGTCCCAAAAAAGTTGAAATATTTGCTTAGACTGCATAAGTCCAAGTTTCTATCTAATCCCGTTCTATAAGTTCGGTGAACTCTTCATTAGCTCACAATTATTGTAAGCCACCGTGCGCGTTTTCCAGGATTGAACCGTTAACTCGGTTTCCCCTTCGCTAAAATCCTTGGCACAAAGAAATATTCAGTGTAAATTATAACGTCAATATGTGACAGAGGGGATAATCTCTCTCTCATATTACGTGAAAAAGAGCAGTCGGTGTTTCGAAGGTATCTAAAATATATGTGATAGTAGCAGAGAAAACAGTAAAGATTAGAAAAAATTGGGGATTTTGAGTTTCAAATGGAGCGATTATTAATAGAAATTACCTAAAAATATTCGCTTATGAGATAGCGGCGAAGAGATAGGGGTGAATGCATAGAAAATAGCAAAGATTAGAAAAAGAGCAGTTTGACAAGCAAAAAAAATATATTTAGATATCTCTGTGGGAGGGCAGAGAAAATAAGGGTTGGGAGGGGGGTTAATATTTTAATAAATCTCTGAGATATACTTTTACACAGTGTTGAAAAATCGGTTTGTTTAGATATTTCTTGGTCCTGAATGATAGAAAAAAGTGAAAAGACAAAAGTAAAGAGTAAATGGCTCTCTAACAGCTAAAAATAGCTTACTTGATTGAAAAAAAAATACTCACGCCTTCAAATTGATCAACCACTTGATAGAAAGCTGGAGGCTTGACCATTACATGATAGGGAGCCATTGGTTGGTCTATGACTTGCTTGAAGGAGCCAACCCTTCTATCTTGCATGGAAGGCTCAGGACTTGACGGAGAGTGCACTGACGCTTGATGGGGAGCTGATAGCTCAGATATTGCGTGAGAAGGAGCCAATGTTTGGCCTACGGCTTGTCTTGAAGGCCCAGGTAACATGTGTTGGAGGGTGGAGGGACCAACGTTAATTTCTTGTGCAGGAGCTGTGACTTGCGTAGCCGGGACAGGGGCTTGCATGGATTGGGCAGGCAACACTTGTTTGGGGGGCTTCGGCCAGCGATCATATTGGACAACTGTCGCCTTCGCAGGGGGTACATTATTGGCCCTCACTTTATTAGCAGGTGGCGGCACGCATTCTTCACTATTTGCATCAGACATAAGTCTCATCAATGTAGTGCCCGAAAATTCTTCATAATTTGCCTTGAAGAAGAGAAGAAAAATCAAATCAAAATAATTTCTCCCTTTTTAAAGAAAGAAAGTTATTAACCATTATTTTGTTTAATTCATCACTAATAAATCACAAAACCAATAGTCTCTACCACTAAATTTATTAAAATTAATACATCACTCTCATAGAGTTAATAATTAGTTTTATTAAAGCGAAAGGCATAACTTACTAGTTTTTATTCAAATTTTATATCAAAAATAACTCAATGATGAAGAAGCAATTATCTTTGCTATTTCTAATAAAAGCGTTAACACTCAACAAAAATCCTGGATTCACGCCTGGGAATATAAAAGAAACTTTATTGAAGGCTTGAAAAAATTATAAATTTACACCATAGTTTTCTTGTCAATGGGCGTATATGTCTACACACAGAATCCCCCTTACTTTTACTTACAACGAAGCTTTTAGAAGCAATGTATTGCCACGTCCCCCCTTTCACATAATATCCTAAATATATTGTTAAACATAATCTGTTTCTCTCCTTCCATACAGGTTAAGAAACTACAATTCTATTTATTGCTTAAAAGTGTTTTAATTTTGACGGAGAAACCCTTTGACTTGACCGCGTTTGTAAACACATCGGAAGAGGGGACGACAAAGTAATTATAACCCTGCGGAAATGTATTGTCAAAACATAGCGGGTTAATAGCTAAGAGATATGCAGAAGTTGATAAGGCTTACAGAAAGGCCAAATTTATCAAAAGGGTATTTCTTTTTGCGGTGGTTAGGTTTTGACGGTAAAAGAATATATTTACGTTTTGCATTCAGTATGGTTTGAGGGTAAAGGAATATATTTACATTTTAGCTGAATATAAAGATTGTTTGGTGGTTAGGTTTGTTGGGGAGGGGGGAGGGTTTGAGGGTATAGGAATATATATACGTTTTGCATTGAGTATGGTTTGTGGGGGGGGGGGGTTTGAGGGTAAAGGAATATATTTACATTTTAGCTGAATATAAAGATTGTTTGGTGGTTAGGTTTGTTGGGGGGGGGGGGGGTTTGAGGGTATAGGAATATATATACGTTTTGCATTGAGTATGGTTTGTGGGGGGGGGTTTGAGGGTAAAGGAATATATTTACATTTTAGCTGAATATAAAGATTGTTTGGTGGTTAGGTTTGTTGGGGGGGGGGGTTTGAGGGTAAAGGAATATATTTACATTTTAGCTGAATATAAAGATTGTTTGGTGGTTAGGTTTGTTGGGGGGGGGGGTTTGAGGGTATAGGAATATATATACGTTTTGCATTGAGTATGGTTTGTGGGGGGGGGGGGTTTGAGGGTAAAGGAAAATATTTAAATTTTAGCTGAATATATTGGAGGATGTCCAAGTAAAATTTGTTTGAAAATAAAAATGAACTTACATTGCTAATTGCGGCTGCCAAGGCCTCAAGCTCATCAATTATGTTAATTGTTCTATCCATTGTCAGGTTGTTTGCACTGTGTCAAAATACTTTCTTATATTTTAATCACTTTGCATGTCCGTTATATACTAAATCACAAGGGCGATCTTTTTTGTAACGGGTAAAACCATATTTAACAAGCCCTCTGTTTGGTTGAGATGGGGGATGTAACCGACTCACTGATTGGCTGAGAAGGAAACACATGATCTAACTGTTTCCGGGAACTCGTAACATCTGGCTCGAATAACAATAACAAATACTATTTCTGGATCATAACATCTGCCTCGAACCGGAAGGAAGTGTCATTAACTGTTCCCGGGAACCTCATAACATCTGGCTCGAATAACAATAACAAATACTATTTCTGGATCATAACATCTGCCTCGAACAGGAAGGTAGTGTCATTAACTTTGCTTCGAACGACAACAACATTGACCCTATTAACCACGTGTTCTCCCTAATGACTCTGTTCAAAACAACAACAACAACATTGACCTTGGCATTTGCATCGGGCAACAACAAGAAGGAAGTGTCATTGACCTGCCCCCATTAGACTCAATAATCCATGAAAACATCAAATAATCAACACACATAACCATCCATGAAAACAGACATAAATGTGACAAACTTTCTGTTTTTTCATTCTCACTGACAAAGTCCATAAAACCATCCATAAATGTGACAAAATTCCTGTTTTTCAAATTCTCACTGACAAAGTCCATAAACCACGTGGTTCTATGCCCATATAAGGAGCCCTGTCACGAGTTATTATGGCATCTCTACTAATTAGGTAATTAGAACTTTCAATTTACAACCAAATAAGCTACCTCAGAAGTTTACACAACCCCCCTTACATAAAAACCATATACCCCCCTGGGGCATAACTTAAAACACTTGGATTTGGGCTCTGGGAGGGGTTGTGGTGACTTTGGATTTTTTATCTGATTTTGCGCTATTTTTAACAAAATGGCTATCTCAAATTTTTATCGAATGGGTTTGGGGAAAACGAGCGTGGGGGGGGGGGGGGCTAGGGGCCGTCCAATCACTTTTGACTTAAAAAGAGCACTGTCATTTGTGATTTCCAATCGAATGAGTTACATCCTCCGAAGTTTATACGACTATCCCTTCCATATGAAGTGCCTCTGGGGAAAAAATAATAAAACATTGGAGTTCTATGGCCTTAGGGTTGGCGAGGGGGGGGGGGAGGCTAGTTGCAATAGAATCACTTCTGATCCTTAAAAATGGAACGAGAACTTTCAATTTCTAATCATTTGAGTCCCCTTAGATGTTTATACGACCACCTCTTTCATATAAATTTATATGCTCCCGGGGCATAAGTTGCAACCCTTCCCCGGACTCTAGGGTGGGGGGGGGGGTATGTTGACTCCAAGGGTTTTTTCAAACAAACTGGCTATCTCCAAATTTTAATCGGATGCATTTGAGGAAAAGAAGGTGTGGGGGTGCGGCAGATGTCCTCCGATCCCTTTTGACTCATAAAATGGTAACTAGAACTTTCAATTTCCAATAAAATGACCCACGTCTGACCACTACATACATGACCACTACATAAATAAAATCCCTATATGCCCCCGAGGCATAACTTAAAACACTTGCCCTAGGGCCCTGGGTGATTGTGCTGACCCGGAGTTTATATTATCTGATGTTTGATATATTTTTAACAAAATTCAATCTCAAAATCTTTATCGGATGGGGTTGGTGAAAAGAGGGCTTTGGGGAGGGGCTAATTGCCCTCTGATCTGTTTTGACTCTAGTGAACTAGAACTTTCGATTTCTAATCAAATGAACCCCTCTGAAGTTTATACGGGTGCCCCTTCCATAAGAACCATATATGCCCTCACGACATAACTTACAATGCCTTTTCCTGGGTCCTTGGGGGTTGTATCCAGCCGGAATTCTTGTTATTGATCTTTGAAGTATTTTAAAAAAATGGCTATCTCAAAATTTTTATCGGATTCATTTTGGAGAAAAAAGGGCCTGGGAGGGCTAGTTGCCCTACGTTCACTTTTGGCACTTAAAAAGTGAACTAGAACTTCTGATTTCCAACCAAATGAGCCCCTTTTGAAGTTTATACGACCACCCCTTCCATGTAAAGTGCCTCTGGAAAAATAAATAATAAAACACTGGAGCCATATGGCCTTTACTATAGGCAACGCTATTCCGATGCCTCTGATTAATGCTACTGCTATGATTGCTGTAACTAATGACACTAAGCGTATCAAGGTAAAACGTTTAGGGTACATATAGTGGGAGTTTCAATTAAACGAAAAAGCATATGCATGCAGGTTTTCAAAAGGGCATATAAGCAATACCATAGGCAGCGTAGCGCTATCTTGCCCGGACTCACAGTTTGGATTCCAGCCGTGTCTTGGTTGCTGCCATGCGTTGTCTGCCGTAGCATCTATTCTCGTTGATGCCGAGATAACTGGGGAAAGTGTTGCTCTCGCGGCGTAAGATGTTCAGCGTGCCTTCGACTCTTTGATTCATGATCAGGTGATACTGGATATGGGAAAGCGCGGTGTAAAAAAAGAACCCTTCTTCCTTTAAAAGATATGTATGTAAATCTGAAAGCCAAACTTAAGCTCCTGCATCAGCATCCGGAACTTGAAAAAAAATAATCCTGTTGTCCCGGTTAAAAAAGGGGCTCGACAAGGGGTTATAACTTCCCCCATTGCTTTTAATCAAACAGTTCTTGGTAACGAACTGTAAGTAAGGAGCGACCCGGTTCAATAGTCACCGAAACTCTAAAACACGGAATTTTGATACCAATAGATACATCAAAAGAATCAGTTTTTTATGCTGATTTTAAATATATAAATTTCATTAAGTTTAGTATTACTTATCAGAATTTACGCGTCTGAGAAAATTATCCTTATTTTTGGAAAAGGGAAAAACATCCCTTAAAAGTTATAGAACCTTAATTAAAATCACACCATCAGATTCAGCGTATCAGAGAACCCTACAGTAGAGGTTTCAAGCTCCTATCTGCAAAAATATGGGATTTTGTATTTTTTGCCAGAAGAAAGATCACGGATGCGTGTTTATTTGTTTTTTTTTCTTTTGCCCAGGGGTGATCGTATCGACCCAGTGGTCCTAAAATATCACAGGAGGGATCATTTGAATGGAAATTTAAAATTCTAGTGCCCTTTTTAAGTGACAAAAAATATAGTATTGGTTATTGGGAAGTATACAGACATTTTCAGAGGGAATTTGTTTCTGGTAGTGGGGGGGGGGGGCTCAGATGTGACTTGGGAGGATCTTCTCATGGAGGAAGTTTTTATGGGGGAAGGGACATTTCTATCAAGGGGGAACCGGATTTCGCAGCATTATCCAAAAAATCGATCAGAAATTAAATTAAAAAAAAAACAAGTTTTTCAACTGAAAGTAAGGAGCACTTGAAAACTTAAAACGAACAAAAATTATTACGTATATGATTGGGTTTGCCCCCAAGTCAATACCTCGCTCTTTACGCTAAAGTTTTTTTTTAGCAATTTCATAAGAGCTATTTATTCTAACTAACGGCCTTTGTGATTAAGGGGTCATTCTAAAGAATTTGAACAAAATTTGAATTTTAGCGTAAAAATCGAGGTATTGACTCCGTCTGTTTTGTTTGATTTTGACGGGTTTTTTATTATAGCAGTATCATGGAAACTTTTAATGGAGTTAATCCGATTTGAAATTATAAGTTCTAGTGCCCTTTTTAAGAATCAAATGTATATTAAGAGGTAAGCAGCCCTCTTCCCAAGCATATTAATTTTCCAAACACAGCTAATCAAAATTTTGATAGATACCATTTTTTAGGAATGTTATGAAGTTTCATTTTTCGGGTCAATTTGAGTAAATATAAAACTAAATTAAACAATACTAATTGTGCCCTGATTTTAATGAGGATGTATATTTTTAAAAATTGTTAGAAATTTTCTCCAACATTCAAATAGCAAATCAAACTATGGATTCTTATAGAGAAAAAACCGAAAAGATTTAAATATTATTTTTTTTCCATGAAAAAGACCATGTGATTAAAAAACGAGCAGAATATAATTTTAAAAACGTTTCCCATCAAATAAGTTTTTCAAAGAAAGGTAAAGAGCTCCATTAAACAAAAAATGAGCAGAAATAAATTCAAACAATCTTCCAAAAGTAAGACTACTACAAGTAAAACTGTGATAACTGTGATGAAGGTAAACGAAAATACCATTAAACTTCAACCAGGTAATATTATGATGACGTAGCCCTTTTTTATTCAATTAATTAAAAAAGCTTTTTCCACAAAATAAGTTTTTTAAAGAAAAGTAAAGAACTCCATTAAACCAAAAATGAGCAAAAATAAAATAAAATAATATACCAATCGTGAAACTACCACAAATTAGCATCGATAGGTAAATGAAGCCCAAAACGGACAGAAATTACAATAAATAACCGAGTCAAACTCAAACGAGCAGAAATTAACATTAGTAGGGCTAACAACCCCATTGTCTTCTGAGGATCAGAACCCAATTTGCCCTTGACTTAGACAAGAACAAATGAATATGGTTTATTATGCATATGCTAATATTTATTCCTTAAAGTGTTTATAAACTTTCATTTATTAAAGTTAAAAATAGTGGAAAACCTTAAAAATTTATTTGTGTAAATTTATTAATTTTGTTTTGCTAAGTTTTATAGTGCTTTAAAAATACTTCCATTCCAATTCAACCTTCAACAGCCCTTGTGTTTAAGGAGTCATTTCCGAAAAAAAAATGGGACAAAAAGTAGTTAGCGTACAGAGCAGGGGGTTAAGAAGGGTGGTAGTCCCTGTAATACATCTGCTCATTTGGAGTTCATTTGGCTGTTTGGAGTTTTTGGAGTTTGGAGTTGTTTTTGGAGTTCATTAGGTTCGCTCCTTTCTCTCCTAAAAATTAAGAAGAAGAAAAAAGTTCAATATTACGCTTGTAGATTTAAACCGTTTACAAGATTTAAACCCATCACACAAAGAAAAAGCTCTTCCCATTGCCCTGAGGTGCCACATCACAGAAATTTTCGGGAGGCGGTACAGGGGTGTTTTTACATTTGTTTTTGCTAAGATACAAAACAATTTTTTCTAAAATCTGGGAAGGGAGCAATTTTGTTTTCTTTTTCAATTTTTTAATCAAATGCCAAAAGAGTTGTCTTTCAAAATTAGCTGGGGACAGGGAAGGGTCCCCTCCTCCGAATCGTACCCCTTACCCTCTTAAACATTTGATAACGGGTGTATGCGCATGCTTATTTATTTTTCGGGCAGGTTGAGCTATTATAAAGTATTTAGAGGTCAAAGTTCAAGAGTTCCTTCAATTGGAAGAGCAACGAAACAATATAAAAAAATGTAGAGTTGATTTAATACATTGTTTTAATTGCGACACAAGTTAAATTTATGTATTTAAAAAGAGGAAAAAGAATTTTTATGCTAATCTCATATTTTCGGCTAAAATTTAGATATAATCACCAAAAATAAATTTAAAATTTAGCAGCTAAATAACTCCCATTCGGAAGTTAAAAGAAACTAAGATCCTCGTCGAATAAGAAGACAGAAGAAGAAGAAGAAGAAGACATCAGTAGTAACGTATCAATTAGTATCACGAGTGATTGCGTAATATGACTTACCACGGGTCAGTCACCTATGCACTTTCACGGGTGATTGCGTAATATGCCTTACCACGGGTCAGTCACCTATTACTACGAACGGTACATTCCTTACCAGACGGGTTTCTGGGCTAATAGGTGTATGGAAATACTGTGGGTACACCATATACGGCAACCTAAATGGAATTTGAGAGTTGATAAAGTGAAATTATGTCACTATTCTAGTTTTTTTCTAAACCGGTATTTCCTATAACTTAATAAAGGGTTAAGGTGATTAGCGATTACGAGCGAGGATAGTACGAATTGCTTGTGAAAAACCCGGATGAATTAGTTGAAAATAAAGTTTTAAGGAGAAATGTCTGAAAAGTAACGATAGAATGACATTGTGACTTGACCTCGCTTTACCTCTCCGATGTGGTCTGTATGATACACAAGTAACGTTTGAAAAGTATTGTCAATTTAAAAAGAAATGGCTGAAAAGTGTTTTGAGGGGGATGGGTTGCATGGAGGGTTGAGTTGCACGAGGGTTCAGTTAAAGGGGATACAGTTACACGGGGGTTTAGTTAAATTGGGTTGAGTTGCACGAGGGTTCAGTTAAAGGGGGTATAGTTACACAGGGGTTTAGGTAAATTGGGTCGAGTTGCACGCGGGTTTAGTTGCACGGGGGGTTTAGTTACATGCGGATTCAGCTACACGGGGATTACTTAAATGTGGTTGAGCTGCATAGTTTCGTTGGAAAAAATTGGAGTTCATACTTAAACAGTTCTATTAAGAGCTATTGCTATGGAAATGGCTCATTTTTGAATCAAAACTATGCTTTTCCGACTGAAGATACACATTTGAATCAGAAAATGTGAAAATGTATACAATTGAAACAGAGAAGTGTGTTTTGACGATATTTTCTATATTTTCGTCTGAAAAATAGGAGTTCACGCTTAAAAAGTTCTATTAAGAGCTATTTTTATGGAAATGCTTTTACAATCGGAAATGTTCGATTAACATTTGCAAAAAGGGGTAATGGGATTTGCGAACTGGAGGAGATGAGGTGATTATGTACTGTATAATACACAAGTGATGTTTTGGAGAGTATTGTCAATTTAAAATAGTTTAGAAATAAAAAAAATTAACAAGAAATGACTGAAAAGTGTTTTGAGGGACTTGAGCTGCACGAGGGTTGAGTTGCCCAAGGGTTCAGTTAAGGGGGTACAGTTACACGGGGGTTTAGTTAAATGGGGGTCGAGTTGCACGAGGGTTCAGTAGCACGGAGGTTCAGTTGTAGGGGGTTTCGGTTTTACAGGGGTTCAGTTACATGGGGGGTTCAGTTGCACGGGGGTTTAGTTAAATGGGGCTTGAGTTGCACGGGGGTTGAGTTGCACGAGGGTTCAGTTGCACGGGGGGGTTCAGTTACCTGCGGATTCAGCTACACGGGGATTAGTTAAATGTGGTTGAGCTGCATAGTCTCGTTGGAAAAAATTGGAGTTCATACTTTAACAGTTCTATTAAGAGCTATTGCTATGGAAATGGCTCATTTTTGAATCAAAACTATGCTTTTCCGACTGAAGATACACATTTGAATCAGAAAATGTGAAAATGTATACAATTGAAACAGAGAAGTGTGTTTTGACGATATTTTCTATATTTTCGTCTGAAAAATAGCAGTTCACGCTTAAAAAGTTATGTTAAGAGCTATTTTTATGGAAATGCTTTTACAATCGGAAATGCTCGATTAACATTTGCAAAAAGGGGTAATGGGATTTGCGAATTGGAGGAGATGGAGTGATTGTTTACTGCATAATACACAAGTGATATTTTGGAGTGTACTGTCAATTTAAAATAGTTTAGAAATAAAACAAAATTAACAAGAAATGACTGAAAAGTGTTTTGAGGGAGTTGAGTTGCACGAGGGTTGAGTTGCACGAGGGTTCAGTAGCACGAGGGTTCAGTAGCACGGGGGTTCAGTTCTACGGGGTTTCGGTTATACAGGGGTTCAGTCACATGGGGGGTTCAGTTGCACGGGGGTTTAGTTAAATGGGGCTTGAGTTGCACGAGGGTTCAGTTGCACGGGGGTTCAGTTACATGCAGATTCAGTTACACGGGGTTTAGTTAAATGTGGTTGAGTTGAATAGTCTCGTTTTAAAAAATTGGATTTAGTAACTCGACTCCTTATATACATGCGGTGAATAATACTATTTCATGATTGACATGTAAAAAATTTGCGGCACAATATAACTGAATTAGCATGCATATATTTAGGCTAATGAGATACAGGAACCTTCAGGGTGTTACAAATTTTATAGGCCTGTATACAATTCAAAAATTACCAGTTTTATTGGAACTCAAACATCGTCTGCGGGACATGTAATTATTTTATTTTATAATTAAACAATTTCAATCAAATAAACGAGAATATTCAAAACATCATAAGCCTTGGCTATTCTAATTTTAAAATGTTAATTCCTATATGTAAATAAAGAAATAATAATGAATGTTGCGTTTAATGTTCTATTAACTAATCCCCACACTGGCCTTGGGAAGGCATTGGGGGTTTGCCCTCAACTTATGTTAATTTCTGTTTGTTTTGAGTTTGACTCGACTATCTATTGTAATTTCCTTTCAGTGTCGGTTTCATTTATTTATAGATGCTGATTAGTGGTAGTTTCACGTTTGGTAGATTATTAGATTTTATTTTTGCTCAATTTTTGTTTAATGGAATTCTTTAACTTTCTTTGAAAAACTTATTTTGTAGAAAAAGTCAATATAAATGGGTTATTCAAATTCTTCCTTGAGTAGCTACCACTGTGAGGGATCTAAGCCTTTTTTGGCCCTTAATGCAATAGGCAATGGGATATTATAGTGAACATAAAGTTTTAACAAGAAATGTCTGAAAAGTATTTTTTTGGGGGGTGGGGGCGATGACAGAGTGGATGTCTTAGACTAGTTATAGTGTCTGAAAAGTATTTTTTGGGGGGGGGGGGGTGGGGCGATGACAGAGTGGATGTCTTAGATGTGGATGTCTTAGACTAGTGATAGTGCTGTACTGTGGTACGAATTTCTTGTGAAAAACCCAAATGAATTAGTTGAAAATAAAGTTTTAACAAGAAATGTCTGAAAAGTATTTTTTTGGGGGTGGGGGCGATGACAGAGTGGATGTCTTAGACTAGTTATAGTGCTGTACTCTGGCATGAACTGCTTTCGAAAACCCGGATGAATTAGTTGAAAATAAAGTTTTAACAAGAAATGTCTTAAAAGTTTTTTTTTTTGGGGGGGGGGAATCTGAGCTAATTAGGGTTTTTTACCGTAAACTCTAGTTTTTTGAAATAAAATTATGAAAAATACAATTCCCTGGTTAAAATGTGAAACTTAAGTAGTTTTTAGCATAGAAAAAATAAACTATTTCTGTAAAATCTGAGCTAATAAGGGTTTTTGACCGTAAACTCTAGTTTTTTGAAAGAAAATTATGGAAAATACAATTCTCTGGTTCAAATGTGAAACTTCAGTCCATTTTTGGATCGAAAAAATAAACCGTAAACTCTGGTTTTTTGCAAGAAAATTATGGAAAATACAATTCTCTGGTTCAAATGTGAAACTTGCGTCCATTTTTGGATCGAAAAAATAAACTATTTCCGTAAAATCTGAGCTAATAAGGACTTTCGATCGTAAACTATAGTTTTTTTGCAAGAAAATTACCAAAAATACAATTCTCTGTTTCATGGGTGAAACTTAAGTCCATTTTAGGATCGAATAATAAAACTATTTCTGTAAAATCTGAGCTAATAAGGGTTTTTGACTGTAAGCTCTAGTTTGTTGTAAGAAAATTATGGAAAATACAATTCTCTGGTTCAAATGTGAAACTTAAGTCCTTTTTTGGATTGAAAAATAAAACTATATCCGTAAAATCTGAACTAATAATTCAATATTTTTTTCATAAAAACAAACTATTTTTGTTTAAAACTTCGAAATTTTTCAACTTTATTTATTTTTTTCTTTTTACACGTATCTTAAAATGTCAAAGTATGCTTACGGTTCTAACAATTGTGCTCTATGATTGGTCAGAGACACGATGTGGCTTTCCCACTGGTATTCTATGACCGCTTATCGTCACTACCTAGTCTACTGCATGTATTAAATCAGTATTTTTTACACAGTGGAACGATAAACACATAAGTCATATCTTTAAAAAAAGAAAGTGAATATGGAACATTTTAATAGAGTGTGTTCACATAACAAGGTTATTGTAGCATTGAATGCCGACAAGGAGAAGTATTTAAACTATGAAACAAGTACAAGTGGTAGCACTATTGGAAATGTATGCATGCATTGTCATGACAGTAAGAAATTAAATTTCTTTGGGATACCGAAAAAAATCAACTCTTATGATGGTGGTTATGCGAGATTGAGATCTCCAGAGATGATTGCACTCAAAGAGAATGCTAACATAAAAATAATTTTTGATGATAGAGGACAACTCCTTGCTACTGCTGCAGGTAACACATTACCTACGGATACATCCAATCATCAGCTTTAGGGTATTAGCATTCAACGGAAGCCTAATAAAAGAAAGGCCTACTCTGCTACTAATATCGTAAACCATATCTTGTTTACGTGCCGAAACTGCTACCTGTGTAAAAATAATGTGTTAATAGACAGTGAAATTGCAAGAAAAATAAAAATGGCATTGTAAAAAAATATCACTACGGAATATAAAGATGAAACGATGAAGAACAAAGCACCAGCAAACATTACTGGCATTGATCAAACAGTCAGTGAATCAAATAATAGCAAAGACAAAAAGCATATTGAGCCTGTTCATGAGACACCAGTAAAAATTGTGTATGATTCAAAATGGAATAATGATTATTCTACTGATTACGAACTAAGAGAAGACAATAACTACAATATCAAGAGAGAACATGGCGAACTAATTTATGAAACAGATTCAAAATGTCCAAAGTTAATCATTGATATTAATAATGTATCATAATATATTTTTGTATTAATATTCTACATAGCATTATTTCATTAAAAATATTACATTGTTATGTGTTCATTATTTTTTAGAGTAAGCTAGCATATCAAGCGTTTAGAATGTATATTAAAACGAAGATGTAAGAAAATGAATTTGCGTACATCTATTGTCAGACACACTATTTCCGTAAAATCTGAGCTATTAAGGGTTTTTGACCGTAAACTCTAGTTTTTGTAAGAAAATTATGGAAAATACAATTCTCTGGTTCAAATGTGGAACTTAAGTCTATTTTTGGATCGAAAAATAAAACTATTTCCGTAAAATCTGAGCTAATAAGGCTTTTTCGACCGTAAACTCTATTGAAGGGGTTTATCATCGTCCTGAAGACGAGGTCAGGTTCTTCATGGGGTAACATTGACAAATTCTAGGTATCAGAATGAATAAATTACTTATCAACATCCGTTGTTGAATATGTCATTATGTCATTATGAAAAAATTGTAAGTAAGTAGGAAGTAGGTAAGTAAGTAACTAAGTAACAAACTCTTTCTTGAATTCATCTCTTGGTTACACAATACAGAAATTTTATTATAGGAAATTATAAAAAAAATTGAAGAAACTCTCTATTAACATTCGTTATCGATTGAAGTCGCTTCCTAGACAGACAATACAGCAATTTCACAAAATCTAAGTGTAAGAGTGATTAAATTCAATATCAACATCCATTTCTGGAAAAAGTTGACACAATCTAAGTACCGGAAAGAATAAATTCATTTTCAAAGTTTTTATCGGATACATCAGATAACAGTCATAAAATCCAAGTTCTATTCGTTTTGGCTTCATGTGTTGTTACGTTGAATTTAGATTAGACCGGTTTTTCTTTTAATTTTGGCTTCATGTGCTATAACCTTGAATTTGGATTAGACCGGTTTTTTTTTCTATAGTAGAGACTAGCGTATATTTTTAGAGTAGAAAAAAAAAATTCTGGTTAGTCTGAAGCTGATTGTCTGAAAAGTATTTTTTTGGGGGAGATACACGATTGGCTGAAACAAAAGCAGAACTTTTAAAATCACAACAACTGAAGATCATTAAATAATTCCTTTTTTTTTTGTTAAACACGATTGGCTGAAATAAAAGCGGAACTTTTAAAATCACAACAACTAAAGATCAGTAAATGATTCCTTTGTTTTTTTTTGTTAAACACAATTGGTTGAAATAAAAGCAGAACTTTTAAAATCACAACAACTGAAGGTCAGAAAATAATTCCATTGTTTTTTTTTTGTTAAACACGATTGACTGAAATAAAAGCGGAACTTTTAAAATCACAACAACTGAAGGTCAGTAAATAAAAAAAAACCTAAAATAATGTCATGAAATCAACATGCAAAGTCGACCTAGCATTATTTCATTTTTCAAGGTTCATTTAGACGAGGTTACGTGCGCGCACGTAACCTCGTCTAAATGAACCTTAAAAAATGAAATAATGCTATGTCGACTTTGCATGTTGATTTCATGACATTATTTTAGGTTGTTTTTTTATTTACTGAGATTCAGTTGTTGTGATTTTAAAAGTTCCGCTTTTGTTTCAGCCAATTGTGTTCAACAAAAAAAAAACAAAGGAATTATTTGCTGATCTTTAGTTGTTTTGATTTTAAAAGTTTCGCTTTTATTTAAGCCAATTGTGTTTAACAAAAAAAACGGAGTTATTTACTGATCTTCAGTTGTTTTGATTTTAAAAGTTCTGCTTTTGTTTCAGCCAATCGTGTATCTCCCCCAAAAAAATACTTTTCAGACAATCAACTTCAGACTAACCAGAATTTTTTTCTACTCTAAAAATATACGCTAGTCTCTACTATAGAAAGAAAAACCGGTCTAATCCAAATTCAACGTAACAACACATGAAGCCAAAATTAAAAGAAAAATCGGCCTAATCTAAATTCAACGTAACAACACATGAAGCCAAAACGAATAGAACTGGGATATTATGACTGTTATCTGATGTATCCGATAAAAACTTTGAAAATGAATTTATTCTTTCCGGTACTTAGATTGTGTCAACTTTTTCCAGAAATGGATGTTGATATTGAATTTAATCACTCTTACACTTAGATTTTGTGAAATTGCTGTATTGTCTGTCTAGGAAGCGACTTCAATCGATAACGAATGTTAATAGAGAGTTTCTTCAATTTTTTTTTATAATTTACTATAATAAAATTTCTGTATTGTGTAACCAAGAGATGAATTCGAGAAAGAGTTTGTTACTTACTTACTTACTTACCTACTTCCTACTTACTTACAATTTTTTCATAATGACATAATGACATATCCAACAACGGATGTTGATAAAGAATTTATTCATTCTGATACCTAGATTTTGTCAATGTTACCCCATGAAGAACCTGACCTCGTCTTCAGGACGATGATAAACCCCTTCAATAGAGTTTACGGTCGAAAAAGCCTTATTAGCTCAGATTTTACGGAAATAGTTTTATTTTTCGATCCAAAAATAGACTTAAGTTCCACATTTGAACCAGAGAATTGTATTTTCCATAATTTTCTTACAAAAAACTAGAGTTTACTGTCAAAAACCCTTAATAGCTCAGATTTTACGGAAATAGTGTGTCTGACAATAGATGTACGCAAATTCATTTTCTTACATCTTCGTTTTAATATACATTCTAAACGCTTGATATGCTAGCTTACTCTAAAAAATAATGAACACACAACAATGTAATATTTTTAATGAAATAATGCTATGTAGAATATTAATACAAAAATATATTATGATACATTATTAATATCATTGATTAACTTCGGACATTTTGAATCTGTTCCATAAAATAGTTCACCATGTTCTCTCTTGATATTGTAGTTATTGTCTTCTCTTAGTTCGTAATCAGTAGAATAATCATTATTCCATTTTGAATCATACACAATTTTTACTGGTGTCTCATGAACAGGCTCAATATGCTTTTCGTCTTTGCTATTATTTGATTCATTGACTGTTTGATCAATGCCAGTAATGTTTGCTGGTGCTTTGTTCTTCATCGTTTCATCTTTATATTCCGTAGTGATATTTTTTGACAATGCCATTTTTATTTTTCTTGCAATTTCACTGTCTATTAACACATTATTTTTACACAGGTAACAGTTTCGGCACGTAAACAAGATATGGTTTACGATATTAGCAGCAGAGTAGGCCTTTCTTTTATTAGCCTTCCGTTGAATGCTAATACCCGAAAGCTGATGATTGGATGTATCCGTAGGTAATGTGTTACCTGCAGCAGTAGCAAGGATTTGTCCTCTATCATCAACAATTATTTTTATGTTAGCATTCTCTTTGAGTGCAATCATCTCTGGAGATCTCAATCTCGCATAACCACCATCATAAGAGTTGAATTTTTCGGTATCCCAAAGAAATTTAATTCCTTACTGTCATGACAATGCATGCATACATTTCCAATAGTGCTACCACTGGTACTTGTTTCATAGTTTAAATACTTCTCCTTGTCGGCATTCAATGCTACAATAACCTTGTTATGTGAACACACTCTATTAAAATGTTCCATCTTCACTTTCTTTTTTTTTAAAATATGACTTATGTGTTTATCGTTCCACTGTGTAAAAAATACTGATTTAATACATGCAGTAGACTAGGTAGTGACGATAAGCGGTCATAGAATACCAGTGGGAAAGCCACATCGTGTCTCTGACCAATCATAGAGCACAATTGTTAGAACCGTAAGCATACTTTGACATTTTAAGATACGTATAAAAAGAAAAAAATAAATAAAGTTGAAAAATTTCGAAGTTTTAAAAACAGTTTGTTTTTATGAAAAAAATATTGAATTATTAGTTCAGATTTTACGGATATAGTTTTATTTTTCAATCCAAAAAAGGACTTAAGTTTCACATTTGAACCAGAGAATTGTATTTTCCATAATTTTCTTACAACAAACTAGAGTTTACAGTCAAAAACCCTGATTAGCTCAGATTTTACAGAAATAGTTTTATTATTCGATCCAAAAATGGACTTAAGTTTCACCTATGAACCAGAGAATTGTATTTTCCATAATTTTCTTGCAAAAAACTATAGTTTACGGTCAAAAACCCTCATTAGCTCAGATTTTACAGAAATAGTTTTATTTTTCGATCCAAAAATGGACTTAAGTTTCACCTATGAACCAGAGAATTGTATTTAACATAATTTTCTTTCAAAAAACTATAGTTTACGGTCAAAAACCCTTATTAGCTCAGATTTTACGGAAATAGTTTATTTTTTGATCCAAAAATGGACTTAAGTTTCACATTTGAACCAGAGAATTGTATTTTCCATAATTTTCTTGCAAAAAACTAGAGTTTACGGTTTATTTTTTCGATCCAAAATGGACTTAAGTTTCACATTTGAACTAGAGAATTTTATATTACAGAATTTTCTTGCAAAAAAACTATACTTAATGGTCAAAAACTCTTATCAACTCAAGATTTAAGAAATAGTTAATTTTTTCGATCATGAAAAGGACTTCAGTTTCTCATTTGAACTAGAGAATTGTATTTTCTATAATTTTCTTGCAAAAAACTAGAGTTTATGGTCAAAAACCCTTATTAGCTCAGATTCTCCCCCCCCCCCAAAAAAAAAAATACTTTTCAGACATTTCTTGTTAAAACTTTATTTTCAACTAATTCATCAGGGTTTTCGAAAGCAGTTCATGCCAGAGTACAGCACTATAACTAGTTTAAGACATCCACTCTGTCATCGCCCCCACCCCCCCAAAAAATATTTTTCAGACATTTCTTGTTAAAACTTTATTTTCAACTAATTCATTTGGGTTTTTCACAAGAAATTCGTACCACAGTACAGCACTATCACTAGTCTAAGACATCCACATCTAAGACATCTATTCTGTCATCGCCCCCCCCCCCAAAAAAAATACTTTACAGACACTATAACTAGTCTAAGACATCCACTCTGTCATCGCTCCCACCCCCCCCCCCCCCAAAAAAAAAAATACTTTTCAGACATTTCTTGTTAAAACTTTATTTATAGCTATGTTCACTATAATATCCCATTGCCTATTGCATCAAGGGCCAAAAAAGGCTTAGATCCCTCACAGTGGTAGCTACTCAAGTAAGAATTTGAATAACCCATTTATATTGACTTTTTCTACAAAATAAGTTTTTCAAAGAAAGGGAAAGAATTCCATTAAACAAAAATTGAGCAAAAATAAAATAAAATAATCTACCAAACGTGAAACTACCACTAATTAGCATCTATAAATAAATGAAACCCAAACTGAAAAGAAATTACAATAAATAATCGAGTCAAACTCAAAACGAGCAGAAATTAACATAAGTTGGGGGCAAAACCCCAATGCCTTCTCAAGGCCAGTGTAGGGATTGGTTAATAGAACATTAAACGCAACATTCATTATTATTTCTTTATTTACATATAGGAATTAACATTTTAAAATTAGAATAGCCAAGGCTTATGATGTTTTGAATATTCTCGTTTATTTGATTGAAATTGTTTAATTATAAAATAAAATAATTACATGTCCCGCAGACGATGTTTGAGTTCCAATAAAACTGGTAATTTTTGAATTGTATACAGGCCTATAAAATTTGTAACACCCTGAAGGTTCCTGTATCTCATTAGCCTAAATATATGCATGCTAATTCAGTTATATTGTGCCACAAATTTTTTACATGTCAATCATGAAATAGCATTATTCACCGCATACATATAAGGAGTCGATTTAGTAAATCCAATTTTTTCCAACGAGACTATGCAACTCAACTGCATTTAACTAATCCCCGTGTAACTGAATCCGCATGTAACTGAACCCCCGTGCAACTGAACCCTCGTGCAACTCAAGCCCCATTTAACTAAACCCCCGTGCAACTGAACCCCCCATGTGACTGAACCCCTGTATAATCGAAACCCCGTACAACTGAACCCCCCGTGCTACTGAACCATCGTGCTACTGAACCCTCGTGCAACTCGACCCCCATTTAACTAAACCCCCGTGTATCTATACCCCCCTAACTGAACCCTCGTGCAACTCAACCCTCGTGCAACTCAACTCCCTCAAAACACTTTTCAGTCATTTCTTGTTAATTTTTTTTATTTCTAAACTATTTTAAATTGACAATACTCTCCAAAACATCACTTGTGTATTATACAGTACACAATCACCCCATCTCCTCCAATTCGCAAATCCCATTACCCCTTTTTTCAAATGTTAATCGATCATTTCCGATTGTAAAAGCATTTCCATAAAAATAGCTCTTAATAGAACTTTTTAAGCGTGAACTCCTATTTTTCAGACGAAAATATAGAAAATATCGTCAAAACACACTTCTCTGTTACAGTTGTATACATTTTTACTTTTTCTGATTCAAATTTGTATCTTCAGTCATAAAAGCAAAGTTTTGGTTCAAAAATGAGCCATTTCCATAGCAATAGCTCTTAATAGAACTTTTTAAGTATGAACTCCAATTTTTTCCAACGAGACTATGCAGCTCAACCACATTTAACTAATCCCCGTGTAGCTGAATCCGCATGCAACTAAACCCCCCGTGCAACTCAACTTCCGTGCAACTCAAGCACCATTTAACTAAACCCCCTTGCAACTGAACCCCCCATGGACCTGTACACTTGTCTAACCGGAACCCCGGACAACCGAACCTCCGTGCTACTGAACCCTCGTGCAACTCGACCCCCATTTAACCAAACTCCCGTGTAACTGTACCCCCTTAACTGAACCCTCGTGCAACTCAACCCTCGTGCAACTCAACTCCCTCAAAACACTATTCAGTCATTTCTTGTTAATTTTTTTTATTTCTAAACTATTTTAAATTGGCAATACTCTCCAAAACATCACTTGTGTATTATACAGTACATAATCACCCCATCTCCTCCAATTCGCAAATCCCATTACCCCTTTTTGCAAATGTTAATTGAACATTTCCGATTGTAAAAGCATTTCCATAAAAATAGCTCTTAATAGAACTTTTTAAGCGTGAACTGCTATTTTTCAGACGAAAATATAGAAAATATCGTCAAAACACACTTCCCTGTTTCAATTGTATACATTTTCACATTTTCTGATTCAAATGTGTATCTTCAGTCGGAAAAGCATAGTTTTGATTCAAAAATGAGCCATTTCCATAGCAATAGCTCTTAATAGAAGTGTTTAAGTATGAACTCCAATTTTTTCCAACGAGACTATGCAGCTCAACCACATTTAACTAATCCCCGTGTAGCTGAATCCGCATATAACTGAACCACCCGTGCAACTGAACCCTCGTGCAACTCGACCCAATTTAACTAAACCCCTGTGTAACTATACCCCCTTTAACTGAACACTCATGCAACTCAACCCAATTTAAGTAAACCCCCGTGTAAGTGTACCCCCTTTCACTGAACCCTCGTGCAACTCAACCCTCCATGCCACCCATCTCCCTCAAAACACTTTTCAGCCATTTCTTTTTAAATTGACTATACTTTTCAAACGTTACTTGTGTATTATACAGACCACATCGGAGAGGTAAAGCGAGGTCAAGGCACAATGTCATTCTATCGTTACTTTTCAGACATTTCTTCTTAAAACTTTATTTTCAACTAATTCATCCGGGTTTTTCACAAGCAATTCGTACTATCCTCGCTCGTAATCGCTAATAACCTTAACCCTTTATTAAGTTATAGGAAATATCGGTTTAGAAAAACCTAGAATAGTGACATAATTTCACTTTATCAACTCTCAAATTCCATTTAGGTTGCCGTATATGGTGTACCCACAGTATTTCCATACACCTATTAGCCCAGAAACCCGTCTGGTAAGGCATGTACCGTTCGTAGTAATAGGTGACTGACCCGTGGTAAGTCTTATTACGCAATCACCCGTGAAAGTTCATAGGTGACTGACCCGTGGTAAGTCATATTACGCAATCACTCGTGATACTAATTGATACGTTACTACTGACATCGAAATAAGAAGAAGGCAAATCACCTTTGCTATGCCTCTCCGTGTATACAATTCCTTGACAACAAGAAAAGTAAAATCAGCAACCTGATCTACCCCGTATTCCTCAAAAACATCAAAATCCTTTACATCTTCTAAATATACTGACACATTGCCTGAAAAAGATAAGGAAAAAAACTACGTTTATATTTCGACAAAAGTACCTATATAGTGTACTAATTTAAAAGGCTAACAGTTGTAACTTAAAGATAAACCATTATAATGAAAAATAATTTAAAATATCTCAAAACTTAACTAACAATAAGTGTCTTATTGACAAGGTAAATGATAGAGAATTAAGGATAAAATTGTGATAAACTGATAAGAGAGGACACTGTAACAAGGGACTGAAATCTTATCCTATTGAGAGCAAAACTAATAATTCCCCAAAACTCTAACACTCCAATTGCCCCTTCAAGGGAAGCCCCGTCTTTATTTAGATATTGGCGGTACAAACAGAAGTCCTTCAGTGGAATTTTATTATTATGCTATATCAGTATATTTGGAATTTAATTGGAGTTTCCTTACACGGTCCTAACTATCTTATTGTATATAGTATTTAGCTGGAGACCTCTCTCATTCATTCTAGCCCAGCTTATCACAAAACAAAACCCCCAGACCTGAGTTTTTTTCTATCTCAAAGACCCCCCCCCCCCAAATGGATAATCTGCAATTGAGATAGGCATCCCGATGGGGGGGGGGGTCACGGAGTCAATCTCTCTAGATTTTCAATAATAACTTTTTTTGTATATTCATCGAAAGAAACTGGAAGGGTTCATGTTCTCTCCCCATACATTTCGTAGAGGCGCCCCTGAATTGAAGACTAACCAAATGCTCCAACATTATTCATCTAATACTCTGGTTATTGCGCTCACCCTTCCTGGAGAACCCTAATAGGGCCCTACCCAGGATCCCCACAAACTTTCATTTCTTTCTGTTATTAACTAAAAAAAAAAGTTTTTTTTAACTGAAAGTAAGGAGTGACATTAAAACTTAAAACGAACAGAAATTACTCCGTATATGAAAGGGGCTGTCCTCTCCTCAATGCTTCGCTCTTTACGCTAAAGTTTTTAGTTGTTTAAAAATATAAAGTTGTGAGACAGAGTCAAACTTTAGCGTAAAGAGCGAGGCGTTGAGGAAGGGACAGCCCCTTTCATATACGAAATAATTTCTGTTCGTTTTAAGTTTTAATATCGCTCCTTACTTTCAGTTAAAAAAAATTTGTTTTTTAGTTAATTTCTGAACGTTTTTGAATTAATGCAGCTTTGATTTTTACTCAACGTGCATAAATGATTATAACGAAATTCGCCTATTAGTTTTCCTTTTTTTTGCTAATTGGCTTTCTCGAAATTTTGTTCTGACGTAACTTACGAATTAACTTACGTAACGAATTTCTATATTTGTATGTTTTTATTACGTATATTAGGAAGTTCCTAGTCAATACCTCACTCTTTACGCTAAATTTCGAATTTTGTTCGAATCACAAACCCCTGAATCACAAAGGCTGGTTAATTAGAATAATTAGCTGTTTTGAAAGTACTAAAAAACTTTAGCGTAAAGAGCGATGTCTTGACTAGGGGGCGAACCCCCTCATATACGTAATAATTTCTGTTCGTTTTAAGTTTTAATGTTGCTCCTTACTTTCAGTTGAAAAAAACTTGTTTTTTTATTTAATTTCTGATCGTTTTTAAATAATGCTGGTAAATTTGGCGCCCCCTTCATAGAAATGTCCCTTTCCCCAAGGAGATAACATCCATGGAAAGATCCTCCCCCGTAACCCCTAAGCTGACCCCGACCCCCTACTAGAAAAAAAGATCCGCTGGAAATAAAAGATTCTGTTTCAGTTCCGCCATTTAAATATAATTATAAGAAACCTCTTCTTTCTACTAGTACAAATAAATAGTTTTTAGGAGCATTCTCTCTTTTTATGTAGTGTACAGTGCCTTTTTTCAGTTTTTTTTTAAGTTTGTTTGTTTGTCAATTTGTCGTTTGTCAATAATCAGTGGTAGTAATTGTATGAATATTCGAGTTCTCAAGGGACTACATTTAGTCCCTAGGGATCATTGATCAGTCCCTGGAGTTGTGTTTTATTTGTGTGTTTATATTGAATAAAGTCAAAGTTCAAAGTTCCTCCTGGAAACGCCTATATACTTCCCAATAACCAATACTATATGTAAAAAATGGGTAAAACTTATACCTTACAGCCCTTCCCCTAGAAACTGTGGGGCATTAAGTCTCAAAGAAGTATTAATTAGACTTTCGACTATACTGAACAAAATGGTTATCTAAAAAATGGGATTGGGTGACTTCAGGAAAAAAATGAGCGTGGGAGGGGGCCAAGTTGGCCTCCAATTTTTGGTCACTTAAAAAGGGCACTAGAATGTTTGATCTCCGTTCAAATGAGCCCTCTCACGATATTCTAGGACTACTGGATCGATACGATCACCCCTGGGGAAAAAAATAAAAAAATAAACACGCATCCGTAATCTTTCTTCTGGCAAAAAAAAAAAACAAAATTCCACATTTTTGCAGATAGGAGCTTAAAACCCATATAGTAGGGTTCTCTTGTGACTTTTAGGGGTTGTTTCCCCTTTTTTCGAAAATAAGGCGAATTTTCTCAGGTAACTTTAATATAAGTAACTTTGGATGGGTAAGACTAAACTTGATGAAACTTATATATTTGGAATCAGCATAATAATCTGATTCTTCTGATGTATCTATTGGTATCAACAATCCGTTTTTTAGAGTTTCGGTTACTATTGAGCCGGGTCGCTCCTTACATACAGTTCGGTACCACAAACTGTTTGATCATAGTTGCCTGTTTTGTTGTAACAACTATTATCATAGTAGTGCGACTTTGGCAGATTTTGTCTGCGATAGAATCCCACGGCTACAAACCGCTAAGAAAGTAATTTGACTACATTCAAAAAGTATTGATGCAGTAATTCAATAGGCGATCCTCCACATGTATGGAATTATTTTTAATTGACACACAAATTATTACTGAAACTGAACTAAAACCAAAACGTTACAAGGTAACAAAGTCTATATGATAGAGAAAAATCTAAAATGAGTTTCAAATTTTTGGTCTGCTAATAACAGGAGGTTGCTTCTACAAAGTAAGTTATGCCTGGGTCATATTATAGTCACGCTTGGGAATAAATCAAAATTACAGACAACTAAAGAACTATTTATGTATTTTGTTCTAAATGTTTCGAATTGTATATTGTTTAACTTTCAAGCATGAAATTTCTGAATGACCAATCAGAGCTTAGATTTAAGGCATAGTTTTTCGAAACTAGGAAAGATGGCTTGAAACAACAGTTTTTACTTATCATGGTTGCATTAGTGCGCCATTGGAATCAGCATGGTTGAAAACTTTGTACATGATATTTACAGTTCTCCATCTTGAACAACAAGGAAAATCATTTTTTTGCATGGGTAGCACTGACGTGTCTCCTTTTTTTTTACCAGGGCTAGTGGGTTACCGGAACATCATAAAGATGTTTAATAGCTCATTCGAACCAAATCCCCCCCCCTCCTCCCAAATTCTTCCAATCAAAATTTGGAGATAACCAAATTGTTCAATATAGTTCAAACTTCCAATAACTATGATTTTGGTGATGATACGACCCTCCATAGTCCCTGGAGTAAGGGGTGTAAATTGCACAATTATGGTTCTACAAACACAAATAGATTAAATTAGATTAATAGAGTTCGTATTTCAGTCGATAGAGTGTAGGACTTAGAATTAGGGCGTCGAACTTTTAAGTTCTTATCGGGCATGTTTTTTCAATAATGGTTTTGTGCCTTCTATGTGATCATGTCAGTTAAAGTCAGAACCTCTGGAAAATTTTGCACATTATTTGCATAATTTATGTCACATTCTACCCTCTCATCGCAGGTTAACGCTACGCTGACAAGGTAGGTGCTGCAGAGGCAATCTAATTGTTAATTAGCTCATGCAACCAAGGCATACCACTGTTTTCCTTCCCCGTCCTAACTTTCTTCCCTAAGACACCATCAACAACTTCACAAATTGTTTTCCTAAAATTATTCCATCTATCTTCCACGTTGTCAAATTTTAAACTCTCTAGCCTAGCATTCAACTGTTCCTGAAACGTTTCTATCAAACTCTCATCCTGGAGTCTACCAACATCATAACTTCCAGGGAGGTAGTTACCCTTCCGAAATTTCAACTTTAAGCTAACCCTTGACACTGCCAGATGGTGATCTTTACTTTTAACATTAATAACAACACTCCTATATGCCCTAGTATCTTATATTGATTCGGCCAACCTTTGGTTTGCAATAACATAATCAATAAGGTTTGTTGTCTTACCATCATGTGAATACCATGTTAACTTACGGGCCATTTTATAACCAAACACCGTATTTGTTATAACTAGATAGTTATACCTACAAAATTGCAACAGTTTGTAGCTATTGGTTTTTTTTCTTTTCCTACATCAAATTTACCTAGGCTAGGATACCATCTATCCCTATTTCTACCAACATGGGTCTTAAAATCTCCTAATAAAAACACCACATTTCTACCTGGGACCCTGTCTATTTGCTTCTGTAACTGTATGTAAAGTTCATTTGAATCACTAGTATCCCCGTCATTCGGCTATACACCGGCATATATTACTATAACTGATGCCCTGAACTTTTTAGTCATAAAATGAGCGATTAGTATTCATATTATTAATACCTTCCCAGCCTAAACAAGACTTGGCAGCTACCTTATTCTTCATGAGCCCTACTCCCTGCCTATGTACCCATCCTTCCTGACTGAGTAAACAAATTTTATATCACCCAATGTCATGCATCTTGCCCCTGTGATATGAGTTTCTGAAACTCCTAATAGATCCAGTCATAATTGTTTTAATTCGTCAGTCAAAATGTCGATACTATACTAATTTTTTAACGTCAAAACATTCTAAGTTTCAATTTTCATGTTCCTTAAATCATTAAAATTGTTTTGGCGTCAGGAAAAGAATTGATCCCGGATACCAGTGCAGGACGGGGACCAACACATCTTCCCAAATCTACACCGAAGCGCTTAAGCCGGTTTCGAACCGGACAGTAAGAAGTCCCTGGGACCTCCATTACGAATGGAGGCTTTGCGCAATCCTGGGCCCATTCTTTGTAACAAAATGGTTTTCAGCACTTGGCGATGCTCTTCTATCAACAAGAGTCGAAATCCTGCACAAACAGTCTCAAGCCTATTACCTCCGACTCATTATAAAACCATGCCTACAAATATTATACTACTACGGGGAGGTAATCCATAGTAGATAAATTAGCTAGGAAGAGATTTTTCAGTTTGAAAACGCCAGCCTAAACAGACCAATCCCAGAAGAATTATCAGAATCCTGTGCGTTTACAGAATTATCAGAAAATGGAATTATCAGAATGGATTTATAGAATTATCAGAAAATGGATTCTGAAGAATTATCAGAATCCATTTATTAGAATTCTCGTGCGTATGGTGAGTCGTTTATTTCAATAAAGTAGCCCATTTATGAAATTAAATTAAAAAAACAAATTTTTCAACTAAAAATAAGGCCGATATTAAAACTTTAAATAAACAAATTTTTTCCATATATGAGGGTGTTTCTCTTAAGCCCCTCTCTCTTTACGCTCAAGTTTGACTCTTTTCCCAATTCTTTAAGAAAGACTCCATAAACATTAGGGCCGTTCAATTAGAATAAAAATCTATGTCAAACCACTAGAGACGTTAGTTTAATGAGTAAGGGATTTAGGAGGGTGCATCCCCCCTCATATATGGACTAGTTTTTGTCTTTTTCAATGTTGTTTTGTAATTTAAGTTGAAAAAACTTGTTTTTTTTTTAAATTGTAATTTCTGATTGTTAATCAGGTCATTCCAGAAAACGGCTCCCTCAAGGTCGTTTCAGGCACCACCCTCTCTCTCCACTCTACACCCACCGACACTCTTTAATAACAGGAAATTGGCATTAAAAAAGAACAACTTATCATTCTTATTAAACGCCCATTGTGTTTCAGGAGTCATTCTTAAGGAACTAGGACAAAAAGTCAAAACTTTAGCGTAAAGAGCAAGGTCTTAAGGAGGGGTCAACCCCTTTCATATACGTAATAATTTTTGGCCGTTTAAGTCTTAATGTTGCTCCTTACTTTCAGTTGAATAAACTTTTTTTGATCTAATTTCTGATTACTTTTAAATAACACCGGGAAATCCGGCTCACCATCTATGAAAAGTTCCTTAAATTTCTTTTACCCACGGAAAATTCCACCATGGAAAGTTGTTTTTACATGAAAAATCCCCCCCCCCCACCAGGGAAATTTCTCCAAGACAATTCCATTCTAGCTGAAAATTCCAACCAGAAAATTTCTTGCGGATGATCTTGGGTGAAAGTTTTTTCTAAGCCCACTTTCATTTGAAAAAGACTAATTTCTTATTGTTCTAAAAATCATGCCGATAATCCCCCCCCTCCGGTTAAAAATTTTCCCAGCAAAAAGGCAGCAAAAGGGTATTTTCCAGCAATGTTTTTCTGGGAGAGGGAAGGGGTACAAAAGAAACTTTAAAAACGCATCAAAATGTGAAATTGATATAGACTCCCTTAAGATTTCTGGGAATATTTCTGGTCAATGCTTTTATTATGAAAGTAAAGAATAACACCTAACCCCAAAATGAGCAGAATTCATTCCGTACAGGTAGAGGACTGTCCCCTCCTCATCCACACCTTTACCTTAAGAAACTTCGGAGTGTCCAACCAGCCGCGTGGGGGGGGGGGGGGGGCTGCAGGGGGTTATTTTCTAGAGGCAGTTTCCGTGGGGGTAGTTTCTGGGGTTATTGTCTGCGCGGGAGGGGTGGGGGTTATTTTTCAGGGGTTTAACGCCGGCCACCGAAAAAGGACAAGCAAAGAGAAAAAAAAGACCACTAATATCTTTAGATGCCTCTAACGAAGCATGTTCAATGCCGATAAAAACCAGAAAAGGACAGACACGTCTAACAAAAAGAAAAAAGGGATTGCAACTAATCAAGTGAAGAAGAGAAGGTGAAAATTAGAATTGTTCGTCATTAAAACTAAAAGTAATTAAAATCTAACTTGCATTAGGCTGGACTCTTATTACCTGGATGGGGTAGGAGTAACTTAAATACATTTGGTTTGCTTTTTCTGTGTGGGAGGTGAGGGGAGGAATGTTTTTGGTTTTTATTTAAAAAAATATTATTTCTAGTTTTTTATAAAAAGACTAGTAAAAATATATTTGTTTTCACGTGATTAATTTTCTTTACGCGTTTGCCTGAATTAATTTTTAATTTTAGACTTCACTTTATAATGTGTATTTATATTTTCTTTTCTTCTCAATTTTTCTCTTCTTTTTCTGACTGTGAGTATATATATATATATATATATATATATATATATATATATATATATATATATATATATATATATATATATATATATATATATATATATATATATATATATATATATATATATATATATGTGTGTGTGTGTGTGTGTGTATTTTTGTGCCTTATACGCAGCCTTTCTCGTGGCTTACTTTTGTGTTTTGAATGGTTGGCAATAGTTTTTCGTTTAATTGTTTTTTCGTTTCTGTTTTTCTTTTCTTTTTTTTCTGTATAATCTGATTATGACCAGTGGATTGTAGAAGGGTATGAAGATCACCTTGTTTATTTCAGAATAATATGCAGAGAAATGAATTATGTCATGCTTTACTGATGTTTGATTTTTTTTATTTATTTTTTTTTGTGCTGTTTTTTTTTTCTCAGTAAGTAATTGGCTATTGTTCTCTGAGTTTGTGATCCGTATACTCCCCTAATTACAGGCCAAGGAGCCTTTGGGGGAATAGCACAGTGTATTATTGTATGTTTATTAATAATGAATAAAATCTTATCTTATCTTATCTCTTCTTGCATTGTTCTTGTTGTTCCATTCTTGTAGTTTCGTATTGCTTTTGTTTTATTCTTTTGTTGTACTAACAGAAATGAATAGGCTAAATAAATCTTAAAACGAGTGCAGCTAAAATTGAACATGCAAATCAAGCTGAAAACAAACAAAAATATTTAACTATTGTATCATAAATGAAACCTAAAACAAACAGAAATTAAATAAACAATCATAGCAAACAAACATACAACAAGTACTAATATAAATAAAAAAATAAATCTTAAAACGAATAAAGCTTGAATTAAATAGGCGAATCAAGATTGAAACGAACAAAAACCACTATAAACAAGAGTTTGGGTACTGCCTCCTTTCCTAGCTGTAAAATTCTAAAACCTATTGCGTCATTGGCGCTTTACTGAAAATGAATTATATTACAGATATTTTCTTACATATTTATTACATCATTGAAAATAAAAAATGAAATTGCAGTGAAATTAAATTTTGAAATGATGGGCTTTTCAGTAGCTGATATCATATCAAATATTCAGTTTAATCTTATTTTTTCCCAAGACTGTTCACGACAAATTTAGTTTCACTGCAAAGAAGAATTTAGCTACTGCCTCCTTCCCTAACTGTAAAAATCTAAAGCCTACTGCGTCATTGGCGCTTCACTAAATGTGAATAATATTACGAATATTCTTTTTTCCAGTTATTACAGCATTGAAATGAAAATAAAAATTATACTATTCAAATTTTACTTTTTCATTTTTTTTTATTTAAATAGAATTAAACCTTTAGCCTCCATATAGTATGGTAAACGCTAAGTACGTTCAATACCTTGTGGCAATGAAATGTTTCTCCTTTTACTGCAAAATATTACATTCATATTCCTATTGAAACAGAAATTTAGCCCACTACGCCACTGCTGGCGTGGGCGGTTCTAACAGATAACAAGCTGAACATGGTCGATGAAATCTGGTTCCATCCGGGTTTTCAGCCTGTTGGTGAAATGGGTTCTGACTATAACTGATGCGGAGAGCCTGTCTTTGTTAAGGCTGACTACTGTAATTCTTAAACAATGCTGTTTTTCCTATCACCCAAAAATTACGACTAACCACCAAAATTTGATAGATTTTTAGATTTTTAGGGATGTTTTACATTTTTCAGTATTTCGAAAAAATTGAATTGAGTTATTGGAATTTTTTAATCCATTGTTTCTTTTGGTTTCCATAGTCTCCGAAGATAGTAACTCAATTGCCCATTGTTCATTGCTCAATTGCCCATTGCCCATTGAAGAAGTAACTCAATTTGCCCATTGTTCGCATATAGCCTAGCATTTGTTTTTTGGAAATATTTGGACTTCTTTTAGGGTGGGATTTTTGTAGGGGGGAGGTATTTTCCACGTGATGGGTTTTTCCATAGGAGCGATAGTTTCTGGGTGAGCTTTCCAGGAGAATTTACACCTGGGGAGGGAATTGGATTTCCTCATATGAAAAACCGTCACAAATGAAATGAAAAAAATTTAACTGGAAGTAAAGAGCAACATTAAAACTTAAAATGAATATAAATTACATGGCAGTGTTGTTTCTATATTAAATTTAAATTCAAAAAAAGAAAAGATTAATTTAAAAAAGCAAATTTTTTCTGAGGGAAGTAAAGAGCAAAATTGAAACTTAAATAAATGAACCTAAATTACTGCTTCTTAGCCTATCTAGCATATATTGATAAAACTTATATAAAGCTACATATTTCCCTACATTTGTGCGATTATAGAACTAGAGTTTTACAGAAAACCCCCAAAGATTAGTATAAAAAAATATGAATATTTATTTGGGAGTCAGAAGTGAGTGAGAGCAACTTGACAGAAACAAGCTAATCTATAACGATTTTCACAATCTTGCACCAACTGTGATATCAGTAACTATCAGAATACAATTAAAATTATCCTAAACATTAAGCATAAAAATAAATAATATTTTAATAACCATAAAGGCATTGAACAGCATCAAAAAATAATGGATAGATTTATCAGGTAAAATCTTGATCTCACGAGCTGTAATATCAATAGTGAGTAATATACAATTTTAAATCGTAAAAACAAGCTTTTCAAAATTTCCAGTTACTATACAAATTATAGAGCTAGCCTATAGGCCTACTACTATCAGGATGGCTTCACTTCAGATTTGTCTACAAAAAAAGCAACAATCCTAAAATACTTTATTTTTTTTCAAAATATGTCCTTAATCGGTTTGCTTTTACTATGCCAAAATGCCTATATTGTTTTGTGTTTTCAGTAAAGCGCTGGTTTTCTATAATCATACAAAACATAGCGAAATATCATCAGTTGGTTTATCTACACTAATTTCATCAATATATGTTAGATAGACATTGAAGCAATAATTTGTCTTCGTTTTAAGTTTCAACTTAGCTCTTTACTTCCCTCAGAAAGACTTTGTTTTTCAAATTAATCTGTTACTGGAACTTCGCTAAAGATACAAAGAAACAATACTAGTAGGCAATAGCAGGGAACAAATTGGTTTTGATACAACCATTTCTAATCAGTTTCCTGTAATTTCAGTTTTCTGCTTTTTTAGTATAAGCGTGACCTTCAGATCAATGAAAAACACATATAACTGACAATTATTTTTCTTATCAACAGGTGTGATGTTGCCATGGCTTTGCATTTCTTTTTAGGCACCAAAGACATGTCCAAAAACACTGTTTTTGTCCAAAAAGAAAACAATTTTGATACCATAAAGACTTTTAGAATTTTTTTTTTTTGAATTTAAAATTTTTAAGAATTTTGAGAACCAATTAGACTGCATGCAAACAGAATGAACCAATCAAAAGAGTATTAATAGTTCAAGCATATGGGTTATGAATGTCAGTTAGGCAAATTGTATCAAATGACATTTTTATAATCATGTCATCTGAATTGCAGATTAAGGTTAGAATTTCTACAAAATGGGTAAAAAGTAATACACCTACCAGCAGGCGTGTGTGCAGAGGGTACGATAGTTCAAAATCTGAAAAGTTTTGTTTATTTCCTATATTTTAGACTACCTTGCCTTGTTCCTTCACGGTTTTAGTTTGGCATCTTACGTCAGAAAATGTTGCCCCATGCCTTCTCAAGACCAAACATAATTTGCACTTTATTGAAAAGAAAAAATGACTGTGGATTGTCTGTTTAATATAAATTTATGTATATGCATTCCTTAATTTTTTTGGTCTTTTATTTATTAAAGAAAAAAAGTGAAAAAATTTTAAATATATTTTTTTCAGTAAAGTGCAAATTATGTTCTGGTCTTGAGAAGGCATGGGGAATGTCAGCCTTACTCATTTTAATTTCTGCTCGTTTTGAGTCTGACTCAGTTATTTATTGTAATTTCTGATCGTTTTGAGTTTCATTTATTTTTGATGGTCATCTGTTGTATTTTTAAGCTTGGAAGGCTATTTGAATTTATTTCTGCTCATTTTTTGCTTAGTGGAACACTTTTCTTTCCTTTGAAAAACTTGTTTTGTGTAAAAAGTTTTTAAATTAATTTATGTTCATTTTTTATTGACATATACTTTTTCATAGTCTTTCTTAGTCTTTATAAAAGAAATAATATTTTATATCTTTTCGGCTTTTTTATATGAGAATCCATGGCTTGGCTTGCTATTTGTATGATGGAGAAACTTTTTCAACAATTGTTAATCCTGACACAAATAGTATCGTTCAATTTTAGTTTATACCTACTCAAGTGGACCTAAAAAAATAAAACTTAAAATCGTTCCCGAAAAATCTTCCTATGCTCTTTGACATCCTAGATACGCTTACACTCTTTTGATTTAATTAAATTGTAAGAGCAGAAATACTAATAGTAATTTTTCTGTAAGTTTTAACTTAATACCCCCAGTCGTTCTCGATATATTGCTGAGGTTTTTTATTGGTAACTATTCACACAGTGCCTTTTGATTTATTTTTAAATCAACATTTAGACTTAAAACTTAATGGGCCATTTCATAATTGTGGGAGGTTGGCATATCCAATATCCCTAGAGACAAGGCTACTGCACTTTTTTACTATGCTGAACGATATGGCTGTCTCAAAATTAACACTGCATCCTTTTGGAGAATGAATGGGCTTGGGAAAAGGGATGCCTGCCATCCAATCTCTTTTTATTCTTAAAAAGGGTACTAGAACTTTTAATCTCGAATTGAATTAAATCATTTAAAAAGTTTCAATGTTATTTCTAGTTATCATAGAGTGGTTCTGTCAATGATATTGCTTATTTGCCCTTAAGAAAACCTGTACGCACATAGTTTTTCGTTTGATTGAAACTCCCCCTAAACATTCTCTAAAAGTTTCACCTTAATACCAATAGCGTCATTAGCTACTGTAACTGTTGGTGGTAGTGTTAATAGTAGGTTCTGGCTAGTCCAAAATCCACCACAACGTACCCTCAAAGTTCTGACTTAATAATGTAAGCTGTTCTTGAAATACTGCTTTATCACCTTTATGAAAATCCTCATGCTAATAGTTGGTTTTGGTTAAATTCAACATCCGCCTCAATATTCCTTAAAAGCTTCACCTTAACACTCTCATCTTGTCCGGTAGCAATAGTTGTAGCAGCATTAGCAGCAATATGCGCATAGCACCTTTGGTTTTATCAATCCCCTTCAACACATGCTGAAAATTTCAGCTTAATACCACTAACCATTCCTGAGACATCCCTTATGAGAACCGGCGTGGGCCTCAATTCCTGAATTATGCCTTTTTAACAATCCGTATGCACTTAACGTGGTTTGATTTAGTTCAACACTCCCTTCAAGTTTCTCTTAAAGGCTTGCCAGAATGCCTCTCGTACTTTTGGAAAGGAAAGTTCAAACACGCATACCTTTCTCAATAACATATACTACACGTAAACATGAAGGAATTGCCTAACTTGCCGCCCTTGCCCTGAGAACTATGTGGAGACAGACATCCAAATAGACATAATTACTGGACCTTCCAACAATGCTGAACGAAATAATTCTATAAAAATTTTCATCGGATGCGTTTTGGGGTATGATAGCGTAGGGGGGCGATTGCCCTCAATTCACTTCTAATTTTCAAAAAGGGCACTAGAAATTTCGAATTCCAATCAAATGAGCCCCATCCAATCCAAAATTTACACGATCAGCCGTTCCGTAGAAACCTTATGTACCCCAGGGCATAACATACAACCCTTTCCCCTGGGCTCTGGAGGGTTGTGTGAACCCTTAAGACATTGTTATATGCTCTTTGGACTATTGTGAACAGAATGGCTATCTCACAATTTCGATGGAATGCGTTTGGAGAACAGAGGATGTCAGGGAAGGGGGGTTATCTGCCCTCCATCACTTTTCACTCTTCACAGGGCTACATTTCCAATCAAATGAGCCTCTTCTAAAGTTTACACGACCACTTCTTCCATAAAAAACTTATATGCCCCTGGGGCATAACTTGCAAACCATACCCCCAGACTCTGGGGACTGTGTCAACCACAAAGGACGTGTTATGTGATCTTCAGACTTTGCTTTTGAACAAATGGCTATCTTATAATTTTTACGTAGATAATTTTGGAGACCACACTGCCTTTCCATGACGACAAATAAAAGTTCAAATAGGGATAAAATCCTTTTAATAGACAGTGATAGAAATCCACAAAAATACCAGATATTTCGGTCACATATACAGTGACCGTAATCAGTAATAAAACTTAGTTTTACTACAGTGACGGTTATTGTATATGCGACCGAAATATCTGGTATTTTGTGAATTTCTATTACTGTTTGTGAAACACTGTCTATTAAAAGGATTTTATACCTATTTGAACTTTTATTTATCAAAATTTTTACCGGATGCATCTGGCAAAATACGACTTGGGCAAGGAGAGAGTAGCTGCCCTCTGTTCACTTTGACTCTTAAAAAGGGCACTATAACTTCTTATTTCCAATCCAACGAGCCCCTCTGATGTTTATACGACCGTCTTTTAAAGATCGATATAAAGATATTTATAAAAAAATATATACATATGAAAAAAATGTGAAAAAGTCCCTGTGCAGAAAAAAGGTCAAATACCTTTCATTTGGGGCTCTTTGGGGTAGCCCTTCTCCAAAACTTTGCATGATCTGATTCCAACTATTTCATTAGTTTCTACATCTTTGGCGATTATAGAAAGTTGACTTTCTAAAGTTGGAACTAAAAAGGTGCACAACTGTCGGTCACTAAAAGAGAAATCAGTTAAGTTTTGAGGACACACATACTCACTCTTTGATTTCAAATGAACATTTTTTTTTTTTTTTTTTTTTTGCAAATATCAACCTCATATCATATATCAGAGTCAAATTACGACACAAATTCTAAAATCTTAGCTCTCTACTTTAAATTTCAGCTCATACTTTACTGAAGGTACTGGACAATATCTGCTATTTGCTGAAGGTTTGTCGTTAGAAAAGGATGGGCAGCTTTCCAAATATCATAATTTCAATAAATATTATACGTTTTTCACCAGGAACCCTTTCACTCGCTGAGGGCACTAACTTATTTGGAGGATAATCGTATGGAATTTTCGGACTCATTGTTTCCTTTGCTTGTAGATAAACCTGCAACGCATCATACCTTTGACCCAGTTAAATTATTAAATAAAAAACAATTTTTTTTAACTGAAAGTAAGGAGCGACATTAAAGCTTAAAACGAACAGAAATTATTCCGTATATGAAAGAGGCTGTCCCTCCTCAACGCCTCCCTCTTTACGCTTAAGTTTTTTATTGTTTTAAAAAGTAAATTTATGAGAAACAGTCAAACTTTAGTATAAAGAGTTCATTTTAAGTGTTAATGTCGCTCCTTACTTTCAGTTAAAAAGACTTGTTTTTTATTTAATTTCTGAACGTTTTTTAACTAATCAAGGTTCAGTTTTGGCTCACTGTACATGAAAAATTTAAACACAATTAGCATTTTAAATTTGGCTGATTTATTCTGGATATGAAGGGTCATCCCCTACTCAATACCTTTCTTTACACTAAAGCTGATAGCACTCTTAAAAGTTTCCTATTCTAATTAAACGACCCCTGTGTTTCAATTTTAGTAAACAGTCAAACTTTAAAATAAAGAGTAAGGTATTGAGGAGAGGGCAATCCTTCATATATGACGTAATTTCTGTTCGTTTTTCAAATAATGCCGGTAAATCTGGCTCACCCTTAATGAAATATACCCCTCCCCCTCACGAAAAACCCCTCCGTGGAAATTTCATCCAACGTAAAGTGCACCCCTCCCCATCAAATTCCCTCCAGACAGTTCCATCCTCAATGAGAATTCCCCCAACTCTGTAAAATTGCTTGTGGACGATTCAGCCTGAAAAATTCTCCTTGGCATTCTTTTATTTGAATAAGACTTTAATCTCTAATCGGTTTCTCGATCACTCCAGAAATGCCCCCTTCCGTAGAAATTATTTCCCAGAAAACAAAACGCGCGGAAAAAAAGCCCATAGATAATTCCCCCGGAAAATCTCCTGCATATAAAAAATTTGGGAAAGAGAATGTAAGACAATTAAAAAGAATTTCGTATAGTAATTCTGTCAAAACCCCCAAGTGTAACATTTCCCCAAGAATACTCACTCCCCAGAAATTTCCCTACCCAAGGAAGATTCTCTCCCTAGAGATCCACCCCAAGCACACCCCCCCCCAAAAAAAAATTGCTGTATACTTCCCAATACCAAATACTATATGTAAAAAATGGGCAAGGTTCACAACTTGCAGCCCTTCCTCTGGGGACTGTGGCGAGTCATTTTACACCTATAGACATATTTATTAGACTTTTCGACTATGCTGAACAAAACGAATATCTCAAAATTTTGATCCTGTGACTTTGGGAGAAAATAAGCGTGGGAGGGGGCTTAGTTACCCTTCAATTTTTGGTCACTTAAAAAGGGCACCAGAACCTTTGATTTCCGTTTGAATGAGCCGTCTCCTGATATTCTAGGACCTTTGGGTCGGTCTAATGACCCCTGGAAAAAAAACAAACAAATAAACAAGCATCCGTGATCTTTCTTCTGGCAAAAAATAAAAAAATTTCAGATTTTTGCAGATAGGAGCTTGAAACCTCTACAGTAGGGTTCTCTGATACGCTGAATCTGATGGTGTGTTTTTCATTAAGTTTCTATAAATTTTAGGGGACGGTTCTCCCTTTTTTCAAAAATCAGGCAAATTTTCTCATGCGCGTAACTTTTGATGGGTAGAACTAAACGTGATGAAACTTACATATTTAAAATCAGCATAAAAATCCAATTCTTTTGCTATATCTATTGGTATCAAATTTCCGTTTTTTTAGAGTTTCGGTTACTATTGAGACGAGTCGCTCTTACTATACAGTTCGTTACCAGGAACTGTTTGATTGCTTCGAAAATCAAATATCTTTGAAAAAATAGTTTACATAATAGCTTTAGTGACCCTGAACTGAGAACAAACCACATTTTTGTGTTTTCCCCTTTTTTCAAAAATAAGGCAAATTTTCTCAGGCAAACTTATATATTTGAAATCAGCATTAAGATCTGACCCTTTGATGTATCTATTGGTATCAAAATTCCGATTTAGAGTTTCGGCTACTATTGAGCCGGGTCACTCCTTACTTACAGTTCGTTACCACGAACTGTTTGACTCTCAAAAATGAAAAACGTATCTAAACTTATCTCTGAGTCGCTTTCCGTTCATTGAGTGAAAAAATGAGAAATTTTGGATTGCACCATAAAATATTTGGATGTATCACATTGCACCATGATCTCTCAAATTGTACTAAAAATGGCATAATTATACCGTATTGGCAACAATACTTATTACTGTGCTAATTCTACCTTATTAATATTCCAAATAATATGCCTAATATCAGAGGCAATGCTGTACCGTTGCCTATAGTAAAGGCCATATGGCTCCAATGTTTTATTATTATTTATTATTATTTTTTTTCCCAGAGACACTTCATAAGGAAGGGGTCGTCATAGAATCTTCAAAGGGGGCTCATTCGATTAGAAATCATGAGTTCTAGTGCCCTTTTTAATTGTCATAATGATTGGAGGGCAACTAGCCCCCCCCCCCCCCACGCCCATCATTCCCCCAAACACACCCAATCAAAAGTTGGAGATAGCCATTGTGTTCAGCGTAGCCGATTTCCATATAGAAAATATATTTTTGAGGAAGATACTCTCCCAAAGCCCTTAAGGCAGCGGTTTTAAGTTATGGTCAGGGGGCGTAGAAGGTTTATATAGAAGGTGTTGCCGTAAAAACTTCAAAACGGGCTCATTCGATTGGAAATTAAAGAACTAGTGCCCTTTTTATTGGTCGAAAGTGATTGGAGTGTAACAAGCCCACCCCCCCCCCCCCCACGCCCATCATTTACCCAAACACATCCAATCAAAATTTTCAGAATGCCATTTTGTTCAGCGTAGTTGATTTGCACATAGAAAATGTATTTTTGAGGAGGACACTCCCCCACAACCCTCAGGGCAAGGGTTTTAAGATATGCCCTGGGGCATATAAGGTTTTTTCTTAGAAGACGTTGTCGTAGAAACTTCAAAACAGGCTCATTCGATTGGAAATTAAAGGGCTAGTACCCTTTTTATTAGTCGAAAATGATTGGAGGGCAACTAGCCCCCCCCTTCACGCCAATCATTCCCCCAAACACATCCAATCAAAATTTTGAGTTAGCCATTTTGTTCAGCGAAGTTGATTTCCAGATAGAAAATATATTTTGAGGAGGATATTCCCCCACAACCCTCAGGGCAAGGGTTTTAACTTTTGCCCTGGGGGCATATAAGGTTTTTATAGAAGGCGTTGTCGTAGAAACTTCAAAACAGGCTCATTCGATTGGAAATTAAAGAGCTAGTGCCCTTTTTAATAGTCGAAAGTGATTGGAGTGTAACTAGCCCCCCTCCCCCCGATGCCCATCATTTCCCCAAACACATCCAATCAAAATTTTCAGATAGCCATTTTGTTCAGCGTAGTGGATTTCCAGATAGAAAATATATTTTTGAGGAGGATACCCCCCACAACCCTCAGGGCAAGGGTTTTAAGTTATACCCTGGGGGCATATAAGGTTTTTTATAGAAGGCGTTGTCGTAGAAACTTCAAAACAGGCTCATTCAATTGGAAATTAAAAGGCTAGTGCCCTTTTTAATAGTCGAAAGTGATTGGAGTGTAACTAGCCCCCCTCCCCCTCCCACGCCCATCACTTCCCCAAACACATCCAATCAAAATTTTCAGATAGCCATTTTGTTCAGCGTAGTTGATTTACAGATAGAAAATATATTTTTGAGGAGGAAACTCCCCCAGAGCCTTCCGGGCAGGGTTTTAAGGTTTTCCCTGGGGTAATATAAGGTTTTTATAGAAGGCGTTGTCGTAAAAACTTCGAAAGAGGCTCATTTGATTGGAAATTAAAGGGCTAGTACCCTTTTTAATAGTCGAAAATTATCAGAGGGCTCCTACCCCCCACCCACGCCCATTATTCCCTCAAACACATCCAATCGAAATTTGGAGATAGCCATTTTGTTCAGCGTAGTTGATTTCCAAATAGAAAATAGATTTGGACGAGGATAGTTCCACACAACCCTCAGGGCAAGGGCTTTAAGTTATGCCCTGGGGGCATATAAGGTTTTTATAGAAGGCGTTGTCGTAGAAACTTCAAAACAGGCTCATTCTATTGGAAATTAAAGAGCTAGTGCCCTTTTTAATAGTCTAAAGTGATTGGAGTGTACCTAGCCCCCCTCCCCCCCATGCCCGTCATTTCCCACAACACATCCAAACACAATTTTCAGATAACCATTTTGTTTAGCGTAGTCGATTTCCAGATAGACAATATATTTTTGAAGAGGAAACACCCCCACAACCCTCAGGGCAAGGGTTTTAAGTTATACCCTGGGGGCAAATAAGGGTTTTTATAGAAGGCGTTGTCGTAGAAACTACAAAAAAGAATCATTCGATTGGAAATTAAAGGGCTAGTGCCCTTATTAATAGTCGAAAATGATTGGAGGGCAACTAGCCCCCCCCCACGCCCATCATTCCCCCAAACACATCCAATCAAAATTTTGAGATGGCCATTTTGTTCAGCGCAGTTGATTTCCAGATAGAAAATATATTTTTGCGGAGGATACTCCCCCAAAACCCTCAGGGCAAGGGGTTTAAGTTATGCCCTGGGGGCATATAAGGTTTTTATAGAGGGCATTGTCGTAGAAACTTCAAAACAGTTTTATTCGATTGGAAATGAAAGGGCTAGTGCCCTTTTTAATAGTCAAAATTGATTGGAGGGCAACTAGCCCCCCCACGCCCATCATTCCCCCAAACACCTCCAATCAAAATTTTGAGATAGCCATTTTGTTCAGCACAATTGATTTCCAGATAGAAAATATATTTTGAGGAGGACACTCCCCCAAAAGCCTCAGGGCAAGGGTTTTAAGTTATGCCCTGGGGGTATATAAGGTTTTTATAGAAGGCGTTGTGATAAAAAACTTAAAAAAGGATCATTCGACTGGAAATTAAAAGGCTAATGCCTTTTTTAACAGTTGAAAGTGATCGGAGAGCAACTAAGGTTCTTCTAACGCCCACCTTTTTCCCAAACACATCCAATCAAAATTTTGAGATAGCCATTTTGTTCAGCGTAGTTGATTTCCAGATAGAAAATATATTTTTGAGGAGGATACTCCCCCACAACCCTCAGGGCAAGGGTTTTAAGTTATGCCCTAGGGACATATAAGGTTTTTATAGAAGGCGTTGTCATAGAAACTTCAAAACAGGCTCATTTGACTGGAAATTAAAAGGCTGGTGCCCTTTTTAACAGTCGAAAATGATTGGAGGGTAACTAGCCCCCCTCCCCCCCACGCCGATCATTTCCCCAAAAACATCCAATCAAAATTTTGAGATAGCCATTTTGTTCAGCGTAGTTGATTTCCAGATAGAAAATATAATTTTGAGGCAACCCTCAGGCTAAGGGTTTTAAGTTATGCCCTTTGGGCATATAAGGTTTTTATAGAAGACGTTGTCGTAGAAACTTCAAAACAGGCTCATTCGATCGGAAATGAAAGGGCTAGTACCCTTTTTAATAGTCAAAAATGTTTGGAGGGCAAGTAGCCCCCCCCCCCCACGTCCATCATTCCCCCAAAAACATCCAATCAAAATTTGATAGCCATTTTTTTCAGCGTAGTTCATTTCCAGATAGAAAATATATTTTGAGGAGGATACTCCCCCACAACCCTCAGGGCAAGGGTTTTAAGTTATGCCCTGGGGGCATATAAGGTTTTTATAGAAGGCGTTGTCGGACAAACTTCAAAACAGGCTCATTCGATTGGAAATTAAAGAGCTAGTGCCCTTTTTAATAGTCAAAAGTGATTAGAGTGTAACTAGCCCCCCTCCCCCCATGCCCTTCATTTCCCCAAACACATCCAATAAAAATTTTCAGATAACTATTTTGTTCAGCGTAGTTGATTTCCAGATAGAAAATGTATTTTTGAGGAGGACACGCCCCCACAACCGTCAGGGCAAGGGTTTTAAGTTATGCCCTGGGGACATATAAGGTTTTTATAGAAGGCGTCGTAGAAACTTCAAAACAGGCTAATTCTATTGGAAATTAAAGGGCTAGTGCCCTTTTTAATAGTCTAAAATGATTGGAGGACAACTAGCCCCCCCCCCCACCCCCTTCAGTACCCCAAACACATCCAATCAAAATTTTGAGATAGTCATTTTGTTCAACGTAGTTGAATCCCAGATAGAAAATATATTTTTTAGGAGGATACTCCCCCACAACCCTCAGGGCTAGGATTTTAAGTTATGCCCTGGGGGCATATAAGGTTTTTATACAGGGCGTTGTCGTAGAAACTTCAAAACAGGCTCATTCGATCGTAAATTAAAGGGATTGTGCCCTTTTTAATAGTCAAAAGTTATTGAAGTGTAACTACCCCCCCCCCCACGCCGATCATTTCCCCAAACACATCCAGTCAAAATTTTGAGATAGCCATTTTGTTCAGCGTAGTTGATTTCCAGATTGAAAATATATTCTTGACGAGGACACTCCTCCAGAACCCTCAGGGCAAGGGTTTTAAGTTAAGCCATGGGGGCATATAAGGTTTTTATAGAAGGTGTTGTCGTAGAAAATTCAAAACAGGCTCATTCGATTGGAAATTAAAGAGCTAGTGCCCTTTTTAATAGTCGAAAGTGATTGGAGTGTAACTAGCCCGCCTCCTTCCCCATGCCCATCATTTCCCCAAACACATCCAATCAAAATTTTCAGATAGCCATTTTGTTCAGCGTAGTGGATTTCCAGATAGAAAATATATTTTTGAGGAGGACACTCCCCCACAACTATCAGGGCGAGGGTTTTGAGTTATGTCCTGGGGGCATATAAGGTTTTTATAGAAGGCGTTGTCGTAGAAACTTCAAAACAGGCTCATTGAAATTGGAAATTAAAGGGCTAGTGCCCTTTTTAATAGTCTAAAGTGATTGGAGTGTAACTAGCCCCTCTCCCCCCCCCCACGACCATCATTTCCCCAAACACATCCAATCAAAATTTTCAGATAGCCATTTTGTTCAGCGTAGTGGATTTCCAGGTAGAAAATATATTTTTGAGGAGGATACTCCCCCACAACCCTCAGGGCAAGGGTTTTAATTTATGCCCTAGGAGCATATAAGATTTTTATAGAAGGCGTTGTCGTAGAAACTTCAAAACAGACTCATTCGATTGGAAATTAAAGAGCTAGTACCCTTTTTAATAGTCTAAAGTGATTGGAGTGTAAGTAGCCCCCCTCCTCCCCCATGCCCATCATTTCCCCAAACACATCCAATCAAAATTTTCAGATAGCCATTTTGTTCAGCGTAGTGGATTTCCAGATAGAATATATATTTTCGAGGAAGACACTCCCCCACAACTCTCAAGGCCTGGGTTTTAAGTTATGGCGTGGGGGCATCTAAGGTTTTTATAGGAGAAGTTGTCGTAGAAACTTCAAAACAGGCTCATTCGATTGGAAATTAAAGGGCTAGTACCCTTTTTAATATTCGAAAATGATTGGAGCACAACTAGAAACCCCCCCCCCACGCCCATCATTCCTCCAAACACATCCAATCAAAATTTTGAGATAACTATTTTTTTCAGAGTACTTGATACCCAGATCGAAAATATATTTAGAGGAGGATACTACCCTAAAACCCTCAGGGCAAGGGTTTTAGTTATACCCTGGGGGCATATAAGGTTTTCATAGAGGGCGTTGTCGTAGAAACTTCCAAACAAGTTCATTCGATTGGAAATTAAAGAGCTAGTGCCGTTTTTAATAGTCGAAAGTGATTGGAGTGTAACTAGCCCCCTTCCCCCCCACCCCCATCATTTCCCCAAACACATCCAATCAAAATTTTTAGATAACCATTTTATTCAGCGTAGTTGATTTGCAGATAGAAAATATTTTTTTGAGAAGGACACTCCCCCACAACCCTCGGGGCAAGGGTTTTAAGTTATGCCCTGGGGGCATATAAGGTTTTTATAAAAGACGTTGTCGTAGAAACTTCAAAACAGGCTCATTCGATTGGAAATTAAAGTGCTAGTACCCTTTTTAATAGTCGAAAATGATTGGAGGGCAACTAGCCCCCCCCCCACGCCCATCAATCCCCCAAACACATCCAATCAAAATTTTGAGATAGCCATTTTGTTCAGCGAAGTTGATTTCCAGAAAGAAAATATATTTTGAGGAGGATATTCCCCCACAACCCTCAAGGCAAGGGTTTTAAGTTATGCCCTGGGGGCATATAATGTTTTTATAGAAGGCGTTGTACTAGAAACTTCAAAACAGGCTCATTCTATTGGAAATTAAAGAGCTAGTGCCATTTTTAATAGTCGAAAGTGATTGGAGTGTAACTAGCCCCCCCCCCCCATGCCCATCATTTCCCCAAACACATCCAATACAAATTTTGAGATAGCCATTTTGTTCAGCGTAGTTGATTTCCAAATAGAAAATATATTTTTGAGGAGGACACTCCCCCACAACCCTCAGGGCAAGGGTTTTAAGTTAAGCCCTGGGGGGCATATAAGGTTTTTATAGAAGGCGTTGTCGTACAAACTTCAAAACAGGCTCATTCGATTGGAAATTAAAGGGCTAGTCCCCTTTTTAATAGTCGAAAGTGATTGGAGGGCAACTAGCCCCCCCACGCCAATCATTCCCCCAAACACACCCAATCAAAATTTTGAGATAGCCATTTTGTTCAGCGTAGTTGATTGCCAGATAGAAAATATATTTGGAGGAGGATACTCCCCCACAACCCTCAGGGCAAGGGTTTTAAGTTATGCCCTGGGTGCATATAAGGTTTTTATAGAAGGCGTTGTCGTAGAAACTTCAAAACAGGCTCATTCTATTGGAAATTAAAGAGCTAGTGCCCTATTTAATAGTCTAAAGTGATTGGAGTGTAACTAGCCCCCCTCCCCCCACGCCCCTCATGTACCATAACACCACCCAACACACTTTTCGGATAACCAGTTTGTTCAGCGGATTCGATGTCCAGATAGACAATATGTGTTTTAGGAGTAAAATCCACCACAGTCGTCAAGGCGCGGGTGCTAACTTATGCCCCGGGGGCTTCTAAGGTTTTTATAGAAGGTGTTGTCGTAGAAACTACAAAACAGATTCATTCCATTGGAAATTAAAGGGCTAGTGCCCTTATTATAGTCGAAAATGATTGGAGGGCAACTAGCCCCCCCACCCATAATTCCCCCACACATATCCAATCAAAATTTTCAGATAGCCATTTTGTTCAGCGTAGTTGATTTCCAGATAAAAAATATATTTTTGAGGAGGAAACTCCCCCACAACCCTCAGGGCAAGGGTTTTAAGTTATGCCCTGGGGGCATATAAGGTTTTTATAGAGGGGCGTTGTCCTAGAAACTTCAAAACAGGCTTATTCGATTGGAAATGAAAGGGCTAGTGCCCTTTTTAATAGTCAAAATTGATTGGAGGGCAACTAGCCCCCCCCACGCCCATCATTCCCCCACCCCCATCCCATCAAAATTTTTTCATAGCTATTTTGTTCAGTACAATTGATTTCCAGATCGAAAATATATTTTTGAGGAGGATACTCCCCCAAAACCCTCAGGGCAAGGGTTTTAAGTTATGCCCTGGGGGCATATAAGGTTTTTATAGAGGGCGTTGTCGTAGAAACTTCAAAACAGGCTCATTCGATTGGAAATGAAAGGGCTAGTGCCCGTTTTATTAGTAAAAATTTATTGGAGGGCAAGTAGCCCCCTCACGCCCATCATTCCCCCACAATCATCCACTCAAAATTTTGAAATAGCCATTGTGTTCCGCGTAGTTGATTTCCAGATAGAAAATATATTTTGGAGGATACTCCCCCAAAACCCTCACGGCAAGGGTTTTAAGTTATGCCCGGGGGGAATATAAGGTTTTTATAGAAGGCGTTGTCTTAGAAACTTCAAAACAGCCTCATTCGATTGGAAATTAAAGTGCTAGTGCCCTTTTTAATAGTCAGAAGTGATTTGAGTGCAACTAACCCCCCTCCCCCCACAAAATGATTGGAAGGCAACTAGCCCCCCTCCACGCCCATCATTCCCCCAAAAACATCCAATCAAAATTTTGATAGCCATTTTTTTTCAGCGTAGTTCACTTATTAATAGTCGAAAATGATTGGAGGGCAACTAGCCCCCCCCCCTCACGCCCCACATTCCCCCAAACTCATCCAATCAAAATTTTGAAATAGCCATTTTGTTCAGCGCAGTTGATTTCCAGATAGAAAATATATTTTTGAGGATACTCCCCCAAAACCCTCACGGCAAGGGTTTTAAGTTATGCCCGGGGGGCATATAAGGTTTTTATAGAAGGCGTTGGCGTAGAAACTTCAAAACAGCCTCATTCGATTGGAAATTAAAGGGCTAGTGCCCTTTTTAATAGTCAAAAGTGATTTGAGGGCCACCTTTTCCCTGGGTGATCACGCCCACCTTTTCCCCAAACACATCCAATCAAAATTTTGAGATAGCCATTTTGTTCAGCGTAGTTGATTTCCAGATAGAAAATATATATTTGAGGAGGATACTCCCCCACAACCCTCAGGCAAAGGGTTTTAAGTTATGCCCTGGGGGCATATAAGGTTTTTTTAGAAGTCTTTGTCTTAGAAACTTCACAACAGGCTCATTCGAATTGAAATTAAAAGGTTAGTGCCCTTTTTAATAGTCGAAAGTGATTGGAGTGTAACTAGCCCCCCTCCCCCCCCCCACGACGATCATTTCCCCAAAAACATCCAATCAAAATTTTGAGATAGCCATTTTGTTCAGCGTAGTTGATATCCACATAGAAAATATAATTTTGAGGAGGACACTCAGGCCAAGGGTTTTAAGTTATGCCCTAGGGGCATATAAGGTTTTTATAGAAGACGTTGTCGTAGAAACTTCAAAACAGGCTCATTCGATCGGAAATCAAAGGGCTAGTACCCTTTTTAATAGTCAAAAATGATTGGAGGGCAAGTAGCCCCCCCCCCACGTCCATCCTTCCCCCAAAAACATCCAATCAAAATTTGATAGCCATTTTTTTCAGCGTAGTTCATTTCCAGATAGAAAATATATTTTGAGGAGGATACTCCCCCAAAACCCTCATGGCAAGAGTTTTAAGTTATGCCCTGGGGGCATATAAGGTTTTTATAGAAGGCGTTGTCGGACAAACTTCAAAACAGGCTCATTCGATCGGAAATTAAAGGGCTAGTGCCCTTTTTACTAGTCAAAAGTGATTAGAGTGTAACTAGCCCCCCTCCCCCCATGCCCTTCATTTCCCCAAACACATCCAATCAAAATTTTCAGATAACCATTTTGTTTAGCGTAGTTGATTTCCAGATAGAAAATATATTTTTGAAGAGGACACTCCCCCACAACCGTCAGGGCAAGGGTTTTAAGTTATGCCCTGGGGGCATATAAGGTTTTTATAGAAGGCGTTGTCGTAGAAACTACAAAACAGGCTCATTTGATTGGAAATTAAAGGGCTAGTGCCCTTTTAATAGCCGAAATTGATTGGAGGGCAAATAGCCCCCCCCACACCCCTCATGCTCCACAACACATCCAATCAAAATTATTAGATAACCATTTTGTTAAGCGCAGTTGATTTCCAGATAGAAAATGTATTTTTGAGGAGGATATTCCCCCAAAACCGTCATGTCTAGAGTTTTAAGTTAAGCCCTGGGGGCATATAAGGTTTTTATACAGGGCGTTGTAGTATAAACTACTAAACAGTCTCATTCGATCGTAAATTAAAGGGCTTGGGCCCTGTTTAATATTCACAATTTTTTTACGTGTAACTACCCCCCCCCCCCCACGCCGATCATTTCCCCAAACACATCCAATCAAAATTTTGAGATAGCCATTTTGTTCAGTGTAGTTGATTTGCAGATAGAAAATATATTTTTGAGGAGGATACTCCTCCACAACCCTCAGGGCAAGGGTTTTAAGTTATGCCATGGGGGCATATATGGTTTTTATAGAAGGCGTTGTCGTATAAACTTCAAAACAGTCTCATTCAAGTGGAAATTAAAGAGCTAGTACCCTTTTTAATAGTCAAAAGTGATTGGAGTGTAAGTAGCCCCCCTCCTCCCCCATGCCCATCATTTCCCCAAACACAGACAATAAAAAATTTTCAGATAGCCATTTTGTTCAGCGTAGTGGATTTCCAGATAGAATATATATTTTTGAGGAGTACACTCCCCCACAACCCTCAGGGCAAGGGTTTTAAGTTATGCCCTGGGGGCATATATGGTTTTTATAGAAGGCGTTGTCATATAAACTTCAAAACAGGCTCATTCAATTGGAAATTAAAGGGATAGTGCCCTTTTTAATAGTCTAAAGTGATTGGAGTGTACATAGCCCCCCCCCCCCCGCCCCTCCTTCCCCCCCACACATCCAAACCCCATTTTGTGGTAGGCAATTTGTTCTGCGGTGGTTATTTGCATAGATAAACTTAATTGTTAGGATGTTACTCCCCCACACCCCTCACGGCACGGTTTTCAAGTTATGCCCTGGGGCATATTAGGTTTTTATAGAGGGCGTTGTCGTAGAAACTTCAAAACAGGCTCATTCGATTGGAAATTAAAGAGCTAGTGACCTTTTTAATAGTCGAAAGTGATTGGAGTGCAACTAGCCCCCCTCCCCCCCATGCCCTTCATTTCCCCAAACACATCCAATCACAATTTTCAGATAACCATTTTGTTCAGCGTAGTTGATTTCCAGATAGAAAATATATTTTTGAGGAGGACAACTAGCCTTCTAAATAGTCATCTAGCCTTCTAGCCTTTTTAATAGTCGAAATTGATTGGAGGGCCCCTCGGCCCCCCCCCCCGCCCATCCGTGCCCCAACCACCTCCCAGCAAAATTTTGTGAGAGCCATTTTGTTCAGCGCAGTTGATTTCTAGATAGAAAATATATTTTTGAGGACGATACTCCCCCACAACCCTGAGGGCAAAGGTTTGAAGTTATGCCCTGGGGGCATAGAAGGTTTTTATATAAGGCGTTGTCGTATACACTTGAAAACAGGATCATTCGATTATAAATTAAAGGGCTAGTGTCCTTTTTAATAGTCTCGAAAGGGATTGGAGTGCATCTAACACCTCTTTCACGCCCACCATTCTCCCAACCGAATCCACTCAAAATTTGGAGATAGCCATTTTGTTCAGCGTTGATGATTTACTGATAGAAAATATATTTTTGCGGAGGACACTCCCCCACAGCCCTCAGGGCAAGGGTTTTAAGTTATGCCCTAGGGGCATATAAGGTTTTTATAGAAGGCGTTGTCGTAGAAATTCACAACAGGCTCATTCAACTGGAAATTAAAAGGGCTAGTGCCCTTTTAATAGTCGAAAGTGATTGGAGTGTAACTAGCCCCCCTCCCCCCACGCCGATCATTTCCCCAAAAACATCCAATCAAAATTTTGAGATAGCCATTTTGTTCAGTGTAGTTGATATCCACATAGAAAATATAATTTTGAGGAGGACACTCCCCCACAACCCTCAGGCAAAGGGTTTTAAGTTATACCCTGGGGGTATATAAGGTTTTTATAGAAGACGTTGTCGTAGAAACTTCAAAACAGGCTCATTCGATCGGAAATCAAAGGTCTAGTACCCTTTTTAATAGTCGAAAATGATTGGAGGGCAACTAGCCCAACCACTTCCATCATTCCCCCAAACACATACAATCAACATTTTGATAGCCATTTTTTTTCAACGTAGTTCATTTCCAGATAGAAAATATATTTTGAGGAGGATACTCCCCCACAACCCTCAGGGCAAGGGTTTTAAGTTATGCCCTGTGGGCATATAAAGTTTTTATAGAAGGCGTTGTCGGACAAACTTCAAAACAGGCTCATTCGATAGGAAATTAAAGAGCTAGTGCCCTTTTTAATAGTCGAAAGTGATTGGAGTGTAACTAGCCCCCCTCCCCCCCTGCCCTTCCTTTCCCAAAACACATCCACACAAAATTTTCAGATAACCATTTTGTTCAGCGTAGTTGATTTCCAGATAGAAAATATATTTTTTAGGAGGAAACTCCCCCACAACCCTCAGGGCAAGGGTTTTAAGTTATGCCCTGGGGGCATATAATGTGTTTATAGAGTTCGTTGTCGTAGTAACTACAAAACAGTCTCATTTTATTGAAAACTAAAGGGCTAATGCCCTGTTTAATAGTCAAAATTGATTGGAGGGCAACTAGCCCCCCCCACGCCCCGCCTGCCCCCCCACACAGCCAATCAAAATTTTGAGATAGCCATTTTGTTCAGCGCAGTTGATTTCCAGATAGAAAGTATATTTTTGAGGAGGACACTCCCTCACAACCCTCAGGTCAAGTGTTTTAAGTTATGCCCTGGGGGCATATAAGGTTTTTATACAGGGCGTTGTCGTAGAAACTTCAAAACAGGCTCATTCGATAGGAAATTAAAGGGCTAGTGCCCTTTTTAATAGTCACAAGTGATTGTCGTGTAACTAGCCCCCCCCCCCCACGCCGATCATTTCCCCAAACACATCCAATCAAAATTTTGAGATAGCCATTTTGTTCAGCGTAGTTGATTTGCAGATAGAAAATATGTTTTTGAGGAGGACACTCTCCCACAACCCTCACGGCAAGGGTTTTAAGTTATGCCCTGGGGGCATATAAGGTTTTTATAGAAGGCGTTGTCGTAAAAACTTCAAAACAGGCTCATTTGATTGGAAATTAAAGGGCTAGTGCCCTTTTTAATAGTTGAAAGTGATTTGGGGGCAACTAACCCCCCTCTCACGCCCACCTTTTTCCCAAACACATCCAATCAAAATTTTGAGATAGCCATTTTGTTCAGCGTTGTTGATTTCCATATAGAAAATATATTTTTGAGGAGGACACTCCCCCAAAGCCCTCCGGGCAAGGGTTTTAAGTTATTCCCTTGGGTCATATAAGAATTATATAGAAGGCGTTGTCGTATAAACTTCAACACAGTCTCATTCAACTGGAAATTAAAAGGGCTAGTGCCCTTTTACTATTCGAAAGTGATTGGAGTGTAACTAGCCCCCCTCCCCCCACGACCATCATTTCCCCAAAAACATCCAATCAAAATTTTGAGATATCCATTTTGTTCAGCGTAGTTGATATCCACATAGAAAATATATTTTTGAGGAGGATACTCCCCCACAACCCTCAGGCTAAGGGTTTTAAGTTATACCCTAGGGGTATATAAGGTTTTTATAGAAGACGTTGTCGTAGAAACTTCAAAACAGGCTCATTCGATCGGAAATCAAAGGTCTAGTACCCTTTTTAATAGTCAAAAATGATTGGAGGGCAACTAGCTCCCCCGGTGCTCACGCCCATCATTCCCCCAAACACATCCAATCAACATTTTGAGATAGCCATTTTGTTCAGCGTAGTTCATTTCCAGATAGAAAATATATTTTGAGGAGGATACTCCCCCACAACCCTCAGGGCAAGGGTTTTAAGTTATGCCCTAGGGGTATATAAGGTTTTTATAGAAGGCGTTGTCATAGAAACTTCACAACAGGCTCATTCGACTGGAAATTAAAAGGCTAGTGCCCTTTTTAATAGTCGAAAGGGATTTGAGTGTAACTAGCCCCCCGCGCCCCCCACGCCGATCATTTGCCCAAAAACATCCAATCAAAATTTTGAGATAGCCATTTTGTTCAGCGTAGTTGATATCCACATAGAAAATATAATTTTGAGGAGGACACTCCCCCACAACCCTCAGGCCAAGGGTTTTAAGTTATACCCTAGGGGCATATAAGGTTTTTATAGAAGACGTTGTCGTAGAAACTTCAAAACAGGCTCATTCGATTGGAAATCAAAGGTCTAGTACCCTTTTTAATAGTCAAAAATGATTGGAGGGCAAGTAGCCCCCCCCCACGTCCATCATTCCCCCAAAAACATACAATCAACATTTTGATAGCCATTTTTTTTCAGCGTAGTTCATTTCCAGATAGAAAATATATTTTGAGGAGGATACTCCCCCACAACCCTCAGGGCAAGGGTTTTAAGTTATGCCCTGTGGGCATATAAAGTTTTTATAGAAGGCGTTGTCGGACAAACTTCAAAACAGGCTCATTTGATTGGAAATTAAAGGGCTAGTGCCCTTTTTAATAGTCGAAAATGATTGGAGGGCAACTAGCCCCCCCACGCCAATCAATTCCCCAATACCATCCAATCAAAATTTTGAGATAGCCATTTTGTTCAGCGTAGTTGATTTGCAGATAGAAAATATATTTTTGAGGAGGACACTCCCCCACAACCCTCAGGGCAAGGGTTTTAAGTTATGCCATGGGGGCATATAAGGTTTTCATACAGGGCGTTGTCGTAGAAACTTCAAAACAGGCTCATTCGATCGTAAATTAAAGGGCTAGTGCCATTTTTAATATTCCTAAGTTATTGAAGTGTAACTAGCCCCCCCCCCCCCACGCCCATCATTCCCCCAAACACATCCAATCAAAATTTCGAGATAGCTATTTTTTTGAGCGTAGTTGTTTTGCAGATAGAAAATATGTTTTTGAGCAGGACACTCCCTCACAACCCTTAGGGCAAGGGTTTTAAGTTATGCCCTGGGGGCATATAAGGTTTTTATAGAAGGCGTTGTCGTAGAAACTTCAAAACAGGCTCATTCGATTTTAAATTAACGGGCTAGTGCCCTTTTTAATAGTCAAAAGTGATTTGGGAGCAACTAATCCCACTCTCAGGCCCACCATTTTCCCAAACTCATTCACTCAGAATTGTTAGATATCGCTTTTATTAATCGTTGTTGATTCACTCATTGAAAATATGTATTGGAGGAGAATACTCCCCGAGAACCCTCCGGACAATGGTTTTAAGTGATGCCCTAGGAGTAGAGTATGTTTTTATAGAAGTCTTTGTTATAGAAACTTCAACACAGGCTCAACAACTGGAAATTAAAAGGTTAGTGCCCTTTTTAAGAGTCGAAAGTGATGGGAGTGTCACTAGCCCCCCTCCCCCCCCCACGCCCATAATTTCCCCAAACACATCCAATCAAAAATTTTAGATATCCATTTTGTTCAGCATAGTTGATTTTCAGATAAAAAATATATTTTTGAGGAGGATACTCCCCCACAACCCTCAGGCCAAGGGTTTTAAGTTATGCCCTGGGGGCATATAAGGCTTTTATAGAAGGCGTTGTCCTAAAAACTTCAAAACAGGCTCATTCCATTGGAAATTAAAGGGATAGTGCCCTTTTTAATAGTCGAAAGTGATTTGAGGGCAACTAACCCCCCTCTCACGCCCACTTTTTCCCAAACACATCCAATTTATTAAACGTAGTTTTAAGTTCTGGAAATTAGGTCTTTGAGAAAGACAACTCCCCCACAGCCCTCAGGGCAAGAGTTCTAATTTAAAGATTATCCGAACCCTTCCTATTATTTCTCATGGAAGGGAGGCTTAGATAAAATTTGGATAGGTCTCATTTGACAGAGAATTGAAAGTTCTTGTTCACTTTTTAAAAGTAGAAAGAGATCGGAGGGTGACTAGTCCCCCCCTCCTCCACGCCCTAAATGTATCAGATAAAAATTTTGAGACAGAAATTTTGTTAAAATAGTTCAAAGTTCTGATAACAAAAACACCGGTGTCGACACAGCCCACCAGGGCCCGGGGTAGGCGTTGTAAGTTATACCCTGGGGCATAACTTATTAAAAGGGGTTTATAACTTATGGGAAGGGGTTTTGTATGGGAAGAACACATAGGAAATCTATTATAATTATCCAATTATAAGGTTAAAATACATACTCTGAGATAGATGTAAAAATTGCTTGGGCACACAAAATCCTATTAAGGTCAATTCCAAACAGTCGTGATCCCTTTGTGTCAGCAAGTGAAATGGTCTAAACCCCCTTATTGGAGCTATTTTTTCAATCCATTCATTGTTGTCAATCGTTTTCTACAAGTTATGCAAGCTGTCGATTGTTCATATATTAGGTTTTTATTAAATGGGTAATCGTATATATTTTTAAAAAAACCTAATTCGAATTGACATCAAAATTCTATATTCGTTTTTTAAAGTAAATAATAACCAGACAGTAAGCACCCCCCCCCCCATTCCCAGAGAACTTGAAGCTTCTTGCAATCAAAAACTAAGAAAAACTAATTTAAAAAATACATTACGAAAAATAATTTTTTCAAAGAAAAGTAAAGGCCATTTTAAACTTAAGCTCAGGAGATACAAATACCTGTTAAAGTTCAAACTCAAAACGACCAGAAATTACTATTAAAGAATAAATGAAACCCAAAAGGAACAGAAATTAAATAAACAATCATTGCAAAAAACATACAACAAGCAATAATATAAATGAATAAATAGATCTTGAAGCGAGTAATGCTTAGATTGAATATGAAAATCAAGCTTAAAATGAAAACAAATATTTTGCTATTAAAGCATAAATGAAACTTAAAAACGAATAGAAATTAAATAAACAGTCACTGCGAACAAACATACAATATATATTAATGTAAATGAATAAATAATTCTTCAAAAAAGCGCCACCGAAACTGACCGCATAAATCAAACTTGAATTAAATTAGAATAAATACTAACAAGATTTAGGGTATCGCCTCATTGCAGAAACCTAAAACCTATTACGTCATTGGCGCTTTAGTGAAATCGAATTATATTACAAATGTTATCTTTTGTAATTAATATTAAAAATAAATATTAAAATCACAGTAAAATTTTGAACTGATGAGCTTTTAGCAATTGATATCATTATGCATCAAATATTCAGTTTAATTTATTAGTTCTTTTCAAGATTAGTCAAGACAAATATAGTTTCACTACAAACGAAATTTGGATACTGCCCCCTTCTTTAAGTGTAAGAACCTAAAGCCTTCTGCGTCATTGGTGCTTCACTGAAAACGAATTATTCGTATATTACAAATTTATTATTTTCCAGTTCTTACTGCATTTAAAATGAAGATAAAATTACAGTGAAAAAACAATCTTGAACTGATGGATATTTCAGCAATTAATATCATTATATATCTAATATTCAATTTGATTTTGTTTATGCTATCCAAGACTCTACAAGACTCATATAGTTTTGCCATTTTTTTTAACTCTGCCATTTTTTCTAACTAATCGTGATGGTTTATTATGAAAACATTCTATGGCTTCTAGGCATTTCTATTTGAGCGGAAAACTGCACCTCAAACTTTGTGAAACATGCATTTTCTTGCATAAAACACCAAAATATAATAAAATGTCCAGTTTCGGAGTGTTCCACCACTCGCACGCAAGTGCCATTGGTATTTTTGAATCCCCATGGTCAATTTAGGGGGTTAAGTGTAGGCTAAGTCTTGAAGAAGCCCTATTCCATTATGGTATGGGTCACACTTTCAACACATAACTTCCGGACTATCATACAATCTACAAAGAACACAGTTATCCTATATCTGTCTAAATATATAAATAAAACCCAAAACGAACAAATAATAAAATAAATATTAGAGTCAAACTCAAAACGAGCATAAATTAATATGATTAGGGTTCAAAACCCCCATGATTTCTAAAAGCCAGAATATAATTTGTACTTTACTGAAAAAAAATTCAAATGAGTTTACTGAAAAAAAATGTGCACTGTTAATTTAATATACATATGCTGATATTTATTCCCTAAAATCTTAATTAATGGAAGAATTGTTTTCAGTAAGGCGCCAATGACGCAGTAGGTTCTAGGCTTCTGCAGTGAAGCGATACCCAAACTTTTGTTTGTAGTTATTTTTATTCGATTCAAACTTGATTTGCTTATTCAATTTAAGTTTCACTCGTTTTAAGATTTATCTATTCATTTCCATCAATATATATTGTATGTTTGTTCGCATTGATTTTTTATTTAATTTCTGTTTGTCTTTAGGTTCATTTATAGTTAAATAGTAAAATATTTGTTTTCGTTTTAAGTTGGATTTTCATATTCAATCTAAGCATTACTCGGTTTAAGATCTATTTACTCATTTATGTTAGTGTTTGCTGTATGTTTTTTGATATTATGGTTTATTTAGATTCTTGTCGTTTTGGGTAACTTTTATTCTTTAATAGTAACATCTGGTAAATCCGATCTTGTACTGTAACATTCACTTACCCGTCCTGGGAAAAAGTTCAGAGCGAGTAATACTGTTCATTGAGAAACTTATTTGTCTGAAAGTTTTTTTTTAATTAATTCCACATAAAATCGCCAAACGTCAGACGGCCTTCATGATATCATTTGTTGACAATAGTGCTATTTTCTACTCTTATATCACAGTTTATAGACAGTAAGCTTATCGCAGATAATTTCTGGTCTTCGGTCTCGGTGCGAACAAAAAGCTCCTCCCACTTGTTTCTGCCTTAGCGGATTAGTCTGTTATCGTCAATCACTGAGAAATGGTTACCAAGTGCATTATTCGTAATTTCGAAAGCAGAAAAAAACTTGGTGAGCCATCCAAGTGGTTTGCAAGCGTCCCATCTCACAGGTATGAATTAATTTATATACAAATTATGACTTAATCTATTATTTACGTTGACTCAACTGATCGGCCTATGTAGGATTTTAGAAAAAAGGGGGCGGGGGGGTTGATGAAATTTGTGAAAATAAGGAATTTTTTCTTCTTCTAATAACTGGTGGGGTAGGTGTGATGGTTTCAGGGGCGGATCCGGGATTTTTTTAGGGGGGGGGGGGGGGAAACTGGCTGCGAGGACTTCCTCTTTGAACAGTTTATAAGATTTTTTTTGCGCACACGTGCATATTACGAAGTAAAATTTAAGAATAGAGAAATCGAGAGACGTACCTATCAAGGAAAATAAACTAGCTAGTAATTATTTTAGTTTTAGTAGTTTAAATATTTGATTATCTCTTTTTTTGAACAAAGGGGTAAATTTTTTTAAAATTTTTTTAAACTAAAACTTTTAAAACTGGAATATCAAAGCGAATCACCAAATATCATAATCAATTGTCATTGCTTTATGGCATATTTCAAATAAAACTTATTTTTTACTTGATTATCATCGTAAATTTATTCCTTGTCTTTCTTTCCATTCTTAAACCAATGATATATTTACCTTTTGCATTATTACAGCCCACTATGTATACATTTATATAAATTTATATGCAGTGTTACCACCATACCAATTATTCTCCTTTCCTTTTTCATTCTTTATTAATAATTTCTGGTCGTTTTGAGTTTGAATTATAGTAGGCTTCTATTTCTACTGATCTTAAGTTTAATATGGCCTTTACTATTCTTTAAAAAAAACTTTCTTTTTCGTAAAGTTTTCGTAGTATATATATATATATATATATATATATATATATATATATATATATATATATATATATATATATATATATATATATATATATATATATATATATATATATATATATATATATATATATATATATATATATATATATATATATATATATATATATATATATATATATATATATATATATATATATATATATATATATATATATATATATATATATATATATATATATATATATATATATATATTTATATTTATATCGGCGCGTACAAACAACTCCTCTCATTTGATCTGCCATTAGCGGTCCAATTACCCTGGAACACGTATTTTGGCAGAAACTTTCTCAAAATGCCTTTGAAACCAACTTGAGACTTCGAAACCTATTTTTATTTCCTAAAAACATCTAATAATAACATTACACTACTAACTACCGATTTTCATGTATGTATTGGAATAAATTAATTTAAAATTAGTTTCTTCAAAATTAGTGTTCCAACGTTGAAGCCAAGTTTCGTGTCCAAGAGAAATCTGACTTGTCTACCCGCGAAAAGATCTGATAACGCCTATGTTTCTATCTGCAAAAACGTTCTCCGGAGCACTCGCATCCCTGTCCGGGTTTTTATAATGGGAGACATAGAGAATGATCATACTGCTAATTCTATAAACTGTGTCTTATATATATATTACCATACTCTATGACGGAGCATCCAACGGAATCCAAACTACCGTAATGTGAGTCCCAGGACACCCTGGGACCTGACTAAATATTAAGTACGGACTAGACTGTAAAACGCTTTTAAATATTTATGGAATCAGAGAGAGGTGGCATATTTAAACAAGGCAACATGTTGAAGGACCATAATGCTAGTGTGTTGGCCTCCTTGTGACCTCATAACTGAAAATATGTTGGTAGTAGTTTGGGGTCTTAGTAGCGCTCAATTTTTTTTTTTTAAGAAAACGTTTTTTTTTAAATTGGATTTTTTTTTACTTTAGAAGGGCAAAAACTCGGGGGGGGGGGCATTTTCATTCCAATTGATGCGTCTGTGGCTGGGGATCTTTCCCTGGGGGAAGAGAAATTTGGATTTCCCAGCATTATTTAAAAAACGATGAGAAATTAAATAAAAAAAACAAGCTTTTTCAACTGGAAGTAAGGAGCAACATTAAAACTTAAAACGAACGGAAATTATTACATGTATGAGGGGTTTCGCCCCCTCGTCAATACCTCGCTCTTACGCTTTGTAAAGAGTGTACAAAGGGACTGCGAAAAGTTCGAATTGTCGAGAGATTCAAATTAACGAGTGTGAAATTATCGAGAGTTGAATGTTTGAAGTTATACAAAATAAATATTACTGCCGTGAGTCTGAGGAGCTTATGACTAAACGAATTTACAAGAAACAACTGAATTTCAGTTGCTAAGGCAAAAAATTATCATTTAAACAAGGATATTTTGTTGAGGAAAATCTATTGCGCAAAAATATTAAGATGCAAATACGGAAAATATAAAAATGTTTGAGTCGAAACTAGTGCAGGGAAAAAAACATATCATAGGCAGGGCAATAGCGCTGCCTAAAAAAAGAACGATGTTGGCAAAGTTATGCAATGTTATGCAGTGGCACAAGTTATGCAATGGGGGCATATAAGGTTTTTATAGAACGCGTTGTAGTAAAAACTTCAAAAAGGGCTCATTCGATTGGAAATTGAAATGGTTACTACTACTACTACTAATAACAATTCACCGCAGCACAAAGCCGCCTGAGGCCAACACAGCTACGCACGCTCCTCTTCCACCCCAATCTGTTCAAAGCCTCCCTTCTTACACCCGCCCAAGAAGTTCCCATTTCCTTTAAATCTTTCTTTATGACGTCCTCCCACCCCAGACGGGGACGACCTGCTTTTCGTTTAGCCGTAGATGGTTGGCCGAAAAGAACAATCTTCGGCAATCTGTCATCCTTCATCCGAAGAAAGTGCCCAAACCACCTCAACCTTTCTTTCATTATAGCCCTAGAGAGCGGTATTGAACCACATTTTTCGTATAGCCTATTGTTTGAAATACGGTCAGTCAGCCGGGTACCCAGAACAATCCGTAGGCAATTTCTTTGGAAAACATCTACCAAATCTTCATCCGTTTTTTGGAGCGTCCATGCTTCAGAACCATATTTGACCACTGTCATCACCGTAGCTTCCAATATTCTGATCTTGGTTTGCAGACTTTTCTTCCTATTCTTCCAAACTTTTTTTTTACTGTGAAAAAACACCCAGAGCCTTGGCTATTCTACTTTTAACATCTTCACTGCTCCCACCATCTCTACTAATAATACTACCAAAGTAAGTAAAGCTGCCCACCTGATCAATCTTTTCATTTCCCAACGTCACCTTTTCATCTTCACTTATTCCTAGCCTTAGTGACTTAGTCTTCCTAACATTAATTTTCAAACCAATTCGAGCACCCTGAACTCGCAAAACCTCTAAAACTTCATTCATTTTGCTCACACTTTCATCTAGGATGCTTAAATCATCAGCATAATCCAAGTCCAGGAGACTTTTTCCTCCCCATTTGAATCCGTGGTCTCCCATTGCCTTTCCTGTGCTCCTTAAAACAAAGTCCATCAAAACAATCCATAAAAAGGGGGATAGAACACAACCCTGCTTAACTCCTGATTTAATACAAAACCAGCTGCTAGGCCCATTTCCTACCTTAACCGCAGCAGTATTATTTTCGTACATAGCACTAATCACTTTAATGTATTTGTCTGGTATACCATACAAGGATAAAACCTTTCCTAAAGCTCTTCTATCAACAGAATCAAACGCTTGCTCATAATCTATAAAACTGAGGACCATAGGTGTTTGAAAACTCAGGCACTTTTCAATTATTAGCCTAAGAGCGAAAACTTGGTCGACACATCCTTTACCTTTTCTAAAACCGCACTGTTCTTCCCTCAAAACTTTGTCTACAGCATCTCTCAGTCTAAAAAATATCATATTACTAAGCAATTTACTGCCTACCGAGATCAGGCTAATGCCTGGATAATTACCGCACTCACACTTATCACCTTTCTTATAAAGTGGCTTAACTGAGGTTTTCCTAAAATCGTTAGATACTTCCCCGTTTTCAAAAATCATGTTCATAATCTTCAATAACTTATTTCTAACCTCAGAGCCACCATATTTAAGAGACTCATTTACCACCCTATCAGCACATGGTGCCTTATTATTCTTTAATCCTTTTAGTACTGTTGCTAATTCCTCCTCACAAAAGAAATCTTCCTTCACATCCAAGGTATCACAAACTTTTTCATTTTCCTTTATATTTTTTCCTGCAACTCTATCTCGGTTAAGCAAATTCTCAAAATGTTCGGCCTACCTCGCTTTAGTTTTTTCCTTATGGCTAATTGCGACCCCATTCCTATCTTTAACAGAGACAAGTCTGGACTGACTACTCCCTCTCAATTTTTTAACGTGCCAGTACAATATTTTACTATTATGCCTTCTAGCTGCATCTTCCAGATCCCCGGCAATTTTATCCATGGCCTCCACTTCACACCTCCTTAGTTCATATTTTAATGCTTTCTCCACTTTCTTTACATTCCTTTTGTTTTTATATGATCTATCGCTCAGATAGTTCTCGTACAAGTCCTTTATCCTTTCTATTAAACATGAAGCTTTTTCACTAATATTCTTAGCTGCAGTCCTACCTTTCTTCCCTCAGACACCTTCAGCAACTTCACAAATTATTTTTCTAAATTATTCCAACCATCTTCCTCATTAACAAATTTTAAACTGTAAAGTTTAGTATTCAACTGTTCCTGGAAAGGTTCTCTCAAATTCTCATCCTGGAGTCTACCAACATCATAACTTCCTGGGAGGTAGTTACCCTTCCAATATTTGAGCTTTAAATTAACCCTTGACGCTACTAGATGGTGATCTTTACTTTTAACATCAATAACAGCACTCCTATATACCCTAGTATCTTGCATTGATCCTGCCAGTCTTCGGTTTACTTTAAAATAATCAATAAGGTTTGCTGTCTTACCATCACGTGAATACCATGTTAACTTATGAGCCAATTTATGACCAAATACCGTGTTGGTTATAACAAGATTTTTATACCAACAGATTTGCAAAAGTTTGTAGCCATTACTGGTTTCTTTTCGTACCCCAATTTTACAAAGGGTATGATACCATCTATCCCTATTTCTACCAACCTGGGCGTTAAAATCTCCCAGTAATAACATCATATTTCTACCGGGGACCCTGTCTATTTGCTTCTGTAACTGTAAGTAAAATTCATTTGAGTCCCTAGTATCTCCGTCAGTCGGTTCTACAGGGGCGTATACTACTATAACTGATACCCTGAACTTTCTAGTCATGAAATGAGCAACTAGTATTCTTTTATTAATACCTTCCCAGCCTAAACTGAAATGGCAAGTGTTCTTTTTAATAGTCGAAAGTGATTGGATAGCGACTAACGCCCCTTCCACGCCCACCATTTCCCCAAACAATCCAATAAAAATTTTGAGATAGCCAATTTGTCCCACGACGTTCAAAGTTCAGGAAATTATACCTTTGAGCAAGACACTCCCCCACAGTCTTCAGGGCGAGGTTTAGAAGTTATGCCTTGGGGGCATATAAAGTTTTTATTGAAAGCGTTGTAGTAGAAACTACAAAAGGGCTCATTCAATTGTAAATTGAAAGGGCTAGTGTCTTTTTTAATAGTTGAAAGTGATTGGATAGCGACTAACACCCCTCTCACGCCCACCATTTTCCCAAACACATCCAATCAAAATTTTGAGATATCCATTTTGTTCAACGTAGTTGAAAGTTCTGGAAATTAGGTCTTTTAGGGTGATTACCTCCCCAAAGCCCTCAGTGTAAGGGTTGTAAGTTATGCCCTTTGGGTACATAAAGTTTTTATTGAAAGCGTTGTTGCAGAAACTTCAAAAGGGCTCATTCAATTGGAAATGGAAAGGGCTAGTGCCTTTTTTAATAGTTGAAAGTGATTGGATAGCGACTAACACCCCTCTCACGCCCACCACTTTCCCAAACACATCCAATCAAAATTTTGAGATATCCATTTTGTTCAACGTAGTTGAAAGTTCTGGAAATTAGGTGTTTTAGGATGATACCCCCCTCAGAGCCCTCAGTAAAAGGGTTGTAAGTTATGCCCTGGGGGCATATAAGGCTTATACAGAAAGTGTTTTATAAATCATAGGCAGCGTGATCGCGCTGCCTAAGCAAAGAACGATGTTAGCACAATCTATTATTTTTTTTTCATACCAGGGCACTTCGTATCGAAGGAGTTGTAGAAAATTCAAAAAGGGATCATTTGATTGGAAATTGGAGTAGCTAGTGCCTTTTTTAATATTCGAAAGTGGTTGGAGGGCAACTAGCCCTCCAAAATTATGTTTTTGAGGAGGACAGTCCCCCACAGTTCTTAGGGCAAGGGTTGTAAGTTATGCCCTGGGGGCATATAAGGTCTTTTTAGAAGGCGTTGTCGTAGAAACTTCAAAAAAGGGCTCATTCGATTGGAAATTGAAACGGCTAGCGCCCTTTTTAATAGTCGAAAGTGATTGGAAAGCAACTAACACCCCTTCCAGTTGCCCTCCAGTCATTTCCGACTATTAAAAAAAGCAACATTCCTTTCTATTTTCAATCAAATGAGCTCTTTTCAAAGTTACCACGACAACTCCTTCGATAAGAAGTGCCCTGGTCTAAACAACAACAACAACAAAAAATAATACATTATAACCACATCAATCTTCACTATGAAAATATCAGGCCTTCCAATCCCTTTCGACTTTTAAAAAGGGCACTAGGCCTTTCGATTCCCAATCGAATGAGCCCTTTTGGAAACGACCACGCTTTCTATAAACACCTTATATGTCCCCAGGGCATAAATTACAACCCTAGGGTGGGTGGAGGGTTGTCATCCTCTAAGACCGAATTTCCAGAACTTTCAACTACGTTAAAAAAATGGCTATCTCGAAATTTTGATTGGATGTGTTTGAGGAAATGGTGGGCGTGAGAGGGGCGGCGGTCGCTCTCCAATCACTTTCAACTATTAAAAATGGTCCTAGCCCTTTCAATTTCCAATCAAATGCACCCTTTTGAAGTTTCTACGGCAAAAATTTCAATAAAATCTTATATGCCCCCAGGACATAACTTACAACTCTTGCCCCGACGACTGGGGGGGGGGTGTCATTTTCAAAGACCTAATTTCCAGAACTTTATACTACGTTGAACAAAATGGCTAACAGAAAATTTTGATTGGATGTGTTTGGAGGAATGGTGGGCGTGAGAGGGTGGTTAGTTACCCTCCAATCACTTTCGACTATTGCAAAGGGCACTAGTCCTCTCAATGTCCAATTGAATATGCCCCTTTTGAAGTTTTACGACAACTCTATCTATAAAAACCTAATATGCCCCCAGGGCAGAACTTTCTACGAACTTTGAAGTTTCTACGACAACGCCTTCTATAAAAACCTTATATGACCCCAGGGCATAACTTACAGCCCTTGTCCTGAAGGCTGTGGGGGAAAGTCCTCCTGTAAAACATAATTTCTATCTGGAAATCAACGACGCTGAACAAAATGGCTATCTCAAAATTTTGATTGGATGTGTTTCGGGAAACGGTGGGTGTAGAAGGGGTGTTAGTCGCCTTCCAATCACTTTCGACTGTTAAAAAGGGCCAAGCCACTCCGATTTCCAATTGAATGAGCCCTTTTTTAAGTTTATACGACAACTTCTTCGATACGAAGTGCCCTGCTCTAAAGGAAAAAAATAATAAATGATACATTATGCCAACATCGTTCTTATATGTCCTCAGGGCATAACTTAAAACCCTTGCCCCGAGGGTTGTGGGGGAGCGTCCTCCTCAAAAACATATTTTCTATCTGGAAATCAACTACGTTGAACAAATTGGCTATTTCAAAATTTTGATTGGATGTGTTTGGGGGATTGATGGGCGGGGGGAGGGGCTAGTTGCCCTCCAATCACTTTCTACTATTGAAAAGCGCACTAACCACTCCAATTTCCAATCGAATGAGCCCTTTTCGAATTTTCTACGACAACTCCTTAGATACGAAGTGCCCGGGTATGGAGCAAGAAAAAAAAATAATACATGGTACCCACATCATTCTTTACTTAGGAAGCGCTATCGCGCTGCCTATGATTCATTGTCATGTAGGGTTTAGTGGCTGATGGAACTAATTGTAAAATAAAATGCCAGTCCCACAGTTCATGGTAACGAGCTGTGAGTAAGGAGCGACTTGTGCAAATGGTATCCGATCCTCTAACAAAATATTATTTATAATTTAGTGGACGACAACTGCATATAGTGTTTTCTAACCGCAATTATTTGATTATTCAAGCAAGTCTGATGTCTAACAACGATTTCTACTAAGCTTAAAACTTTTTGTTTTCTTTTTAAAGGTTTTGAATTGTTGTAATCGCTGGTCAAAATATATACAAATATCTTGGCAAATGCCAGTTTTTTGCTCTTTAAGAAATTTAATGTCTTTTTATACTACTCTCTTTTCAAAGATATTAATTGATTATTCAAGCAAGTCCGATCTCTAAGAGTGATTTCTACCAAGCTTCAAGCTTTTGGTTTTCATTTTTAAGGTTTTTTGATTTGTTGTAATCTCTTGTAAAAATATATACAAATATTTTTGCAATTACCAGTTTTTTCCTCCTTAAGAAATTTAATGTAAATTTCTCAATGCACGAAAATCCTCTATTTTTCCACACAAGTGTGACAAATGTAACAACGTTATTGCAATACCGATGTAACCTAAATCATTTTTTTGGGGCCAGAATATCCCAGGATACAAATTTTCCCCAAAAATTGGGAGTACTGTGTCTTTTCAAAGATATTCGATTACTGAATTGAATTGAATTATTTTACACCCATCATAAACACAGAAATTGATGAAAAAAACAGCAGAAAAGAGAAAACAAAAAAACATACAATTAATGGTACAGACAAAGCAAATACATTGAAGCTCATTCAGGGGAAAGTTGAGCTAAATTAGAACATATTAGAATATGCACACAGATTACTGATACAGGCGTATCAGCAGTATTTTTGGAACGACTTACTGTGTCAAGATGAAATCTGGGGATGTATCTGAAGCACAATGAGATGCACATCTAGGGAGTATCTGGAGCACAAGATGTATCTGGGGCACCAAGAGAGGGATACTCAAATGACCAAAAAGCCACATTTACTTGCTACTGCTGCTATTAATGCTGTTGTTAGTAGTGTTACTGCTACTACTAATACAACACTATTACTGCTACTACTGCTCCTGCTACTGCCACTACTGCTATGATACTAGTCAGACTATGTGTACGCTTAAGTAAGTAAAAATTTGGCAGAATATTGTCGGGGAAATTTGAACTAAACAAAAATATATTATGTGCACGCAAATGACCAAAAGAACTATCTCAGAATTGGATTTGGGCATAATGTTGGAACTTTCAAATATTGCTTAAAGGGGAAGATCAATTGACCATAAAGTAGCATTTGCATGCCACTATTAACACAACTACCACTGCTACTTATACTACTACTATTGCTACTCAACTATTCCCAATACTGCTTCAATTGCAATTACTTGTAAAACTAAGAGTATTAAACTGTAAAAAAGACATCAAAAGGGGGTCAAAAAGAAACATCAGCAATACTTTGTGAACACCTTTACCACTTCAACATGAAAATTCTGGGGTATCATGAGGGGGATATTCAACTGACCATAAGGCAACATATACATGCTACTAGTGTTATTAGTACTACTGCTACTATTGTTACTACTAATACTAATACAACACCACTACTGACAACAAACTGAAAACAAAAAGTGAAATATTAAATATTTTCACTTTAAATATTTTCACTAACCTCAATAGGAAATGAGGTTAGCAGCTGGTTTTGTATTAAATCAGGAGTCAGCAGGGTTGTGTTCTATCCACCTTTATATGGCTTATTTAAATGGACTTTGTCTTAAGGAGCACAGGAAAGGCAATGGGAGACCACGGAATCAAATGAGGAGGAACAAGTCTCCTGCACTTAGATTATGCTGATGATGTAAACATCCTAGATGAAAGTGTGAGCAAAATGAATGAGCTTTTAGAGGTTTTGCAAGTTCAGGGTGCTAGAATAGGTTTGAAAATTATTGTTAAGAACACCTCATCTGGGGTGGGAGGATGTCATAGAGAAAGAATTAAAGAAAATTGGAACTTCCTGGGAGGGTGTAAGAAGGGAGGCTTTGAATAGATTGGGATTGAGGAAGAGCGTGCATAGCTGTGATGGCCTCAGGTGGCTTGGTGCTGAGGTGAGGTGTTAGTAGTAGTAGCAGTAGTAGTTGTAGTACTAGTATAGCCTCTGCATATTAAAATGACAATCAACGTTAGTAGTATGGGTGTAATAGTTCCGAGTGCAGCCCTACCCCACCATACGAGCGCAGCTGTATACAATACAAGTGGTGCCCTATCCTTTTTGCACATCGGTTTCCGAGAATTTCACTAATTTCAAGAATTATGCCCTGTCTGATATTGCGAAATCATACATGTTCACGGTGAAACAATACAGTGAATGCAAGCAATGCCCTGTCCCACCATACAAAAACAGCCCTATTACAACAAGGGTCCTGTTCCCCCATTCCGGCGGGTGCCCTGTCCCACCATTTTGGTGGGTGCCATCACACCGTGAAAGCGGGCCCATATTAGAATTACCAATCCCTCAAATCCTCTCTTAACGACACATATGCTCTATAAAATCTATCATTTCCTTGGAGACAAATTTTCTCAACGCTAGAATGCTATTACTCCGAGTGGGGCTATAGGGCATTACTCCGAACGAGCCCATAGCCTTTTAGTCTGAGCTGTGCCCTATCCCAACATTCTGAGCGGTGCCCTATCCCAACATTCCGAGCGGTGCCCCGTCTCACCATACAAGAGGCCTATCATTCCGAGCGGTGCCCTGTCCACCATTCCAGCGGGTACCCTATCACACCATACAAGCGCAGCCCTATACAATACAAGCGTGGCCATATTAGAGTTATCGATCCCACATATTCTCTCTCTTAACAAAACCCATACTCTTAGAGATCTATAATTTCCTTTGAAACAATTATTCTCAACGATAGAAATACTATTAATCCAAGCAAAGCCATAAGAAATCGTCTCAAGGGGACATTCTTACCACAAGTTTTGAGACAAGGGTTTCTCAAAACTTTTCACTAACTGTGCCAACATTCAGATCGGGTCACCCGTTATCTCAAGCAAATCTTTAGAAGGGAATTTGAAGTGGTATTACGTCTTACAAACGAAGTTTTGTTATGGATTATAATAAACAATTGGATGAGATCTTTTTTGTACTCTAATGATGTCGAACCGACTATTGATTATTGACTATTGATTATTGATTATGACTACAACTAAGCAGGTATCATTACTGCAGTGTAATGGCCCTGTGCTTTCATTAGATGAAGAGAGCGTTACTTTTCTTCCTTAGTGGTTTAAGATCATGAAGAAGGTTTAGTTACGATTCCCCCCAATGCTATCGACAACATAAACAAAGTCATGGATGTCATTATTGTTGATTATAGTTATAGATCGTGATGTGTTTTCTTTTCCAATGACACGTGTTTTAGCTTCTAAGGAGTTTTCCATTGATTTTATGAAATTTGTGTTTGATGTGGGAATCGAACGTGAGACCCATAATTTCCAATGGTAAAAGAACGACACGTTACTCGACTGAGCAAACAAGCCATTGAAAAAATTATGATTTTAGAAATATATTCTAACGTATTCAATGTATTGTTCCCGAAAGTTGGCCAACTCTTATCTGCACAATCGATTTATCAATTGGGTTTTTGGTAAGTGTTAACAGTGATCTGTTTCCACACATCATTTATGGCATCCTCCTGAGAATATGTATACCACGATTATTTGAGATGCATACTGGACAGACATATTGTTTTGATGGGCAATGGAACGGTGCACATCCGTTTTCCATTACTGGGCTTACGCACGAGTTTGGGCCCCCACATTCTCATCCAAGACCCCTAGTCCCCATCATGGGCTCCATGTCCCTACTCCAAGGCCCCAAGTCCCCCACTAAAAAAAGATATAAATACGAAAAAACGGGTCTATGGCCAGTAAATGAAAACGAAGAAAAAAACCAGAAACGAATATTTTGCCCGTATCTAACAAGGCGTCTTCAGCGTAGAGAAATAAAAACCTAAAACTAAAAAATATACATAAACCTAAAATAGACTCAGCTAAAAATATAATATACAGTTTCTTAACATTTACAATTTGAAGCTACCTTCGTGAAACCACCTCACAAAAGTAGCTGTATTAAACATTTTAAAATAATAAAAAATATATTATCCAGTTTCTTTTGTGAGGTGGTTTCGCGAAGGTACCTTCCAATTGTAAATGTTAAGAAATTGTATATTATATTTTTAGGTGAGTCTATTTTGGTTTTATGTAATTTTCTTTTAGTTTTGATTTGTTTTTCTCTACGCTGAAGCCGCCTTGTTAGACACGGGTGAAGTATACGTTTTTGTTTTTCTTCTTCGTTTTCATTTACTGGCCATAGACCCGTTTGTCGCATTTATATTTCTTGTGGTTTCTGTTATGGCTGGCCAGTTCGGCTTTAGATCTTCTAGAAGTCCCCCACCAGGGCCCCAAGTCCCTCACCAAGGCCTCGAGTCCCCACTCCATGCCCCCCCCCAAGGGCCTAACCCTCGCCCTCTAGGCCCCCAAGTATTTTGCTGCTTCCCCCTCTTTTTTTGACATATTTTTTTCAACTTTTTTCAATGTCTTAAAATGGCATGCGATCTTGTGAACATAGTTTTTGGATTTTCTTACGCGGCCGCCCCATTGGTACTCTAAGGTTGGTCGTCGAAATTACTATGTCCCTAAAGGATAAATTCTAAGGCATTATATATATTGTCTCAGGGACGTTGGCCAACTGATGATAAACGCCAATACTTTGTAACAAATTATTTGCGGGATTTATCAATTTGATAAGTATTATCAGTAATCTGTTACAGGGGATCTTTTTTTTTGGCATTATGCCGAGATTATGCATGACACAGTGATTTGTTTCGATCTCTAAAAATTGTAATCACTAGAGCCGGGCAGGTATCATTTTTGTAATAAATTGGTTTTGAGCACTGATTATTGACTATCGATAATGATCATTGATTATTAGTTATTGATTCCGAGAATTTCAAGAATGGTGCATTTTCTTGTATTACGTAATCATTCAGGTTGTCGGTGAAACAATGCAATACATCCTGTGACATTCCTCACATGTGATCTTTTGAGATAACAACTGAGTCACCAACATTTTTTTAGCTTCTAAGTAGTTTTTCATTGATTTCTCTGTTCCCTGATTCCATGTGGGCTTTGTTTTTTTATTTGGCACTCATTAAAAAAGATTTTCTGTTAAATAAATATTTCATGTGTCATTTAATATAGCTTTCATAATTTCTACAGTTTGCTCATGATTCCTGTGGTTTGGTCGTGATTTCTATGGTTTGATCTAAATTTCTAGGGTTGGCCATGATTTTCTTATGAATTAGTCTGGATTTCTATGAGTTGGTTATGATTTCTATGAATCCTCCTGACTTTCTATGCAGTAGTTACGATTTCTATGGGATTTTTCTGGATTTGTATGGACCACTCATAATTTCTATAGTTTTGTATCTACGTATTTTCGTTTGGTCTGGATTTTCAGGATTGACCCTGATTTTCATAAATTTGCGTGGATTTTAATGCATAGCGTTTGAATTCTATAGAATTTTCCCGGATTTTCTATGTATTTGTTATGGTTTTTCATTAACTCGAAGAGATTATATGTCTTGACTTTTTTTAGAGGTTGGCCATCATTTCTATAGTTTGGGGTTGATTTCTATAGCTCGGTCTGGATTTATAGGGTTGGCTGATTTATACAGTTTGGTTTTGATTTTTATGAATAAATCCGGATTTTAAAAGGATCGTCTTAATTTCTACAGTTTGATCTCGGTTTTTATGAATTCGACGGGATTTCTATGCATCGCCCATGATTTTTTAGAGGTTAGCCATGATTTCTACAGTTTGATCTTGGTTCTTATGATTTGGTCTGGATTTCTAGGGTTAGCCCTGATTTCTACAGTTTGGACAAAATTTTTACGAATACGTATGGATTTTAAGAGAACGGCCTTAATTTCTATAATTTGGTCTTGATTTTAATGAATGAATTCGTCAGGATTTCTATGTATTGCTCATGATTTCTACAGTTTGTTCTTGATGTCATTGGTTTAGTACGGATTTGTAGGGTTACCCTGATTTTCATGAATTTATTTGGATTTTTGTGCAATGCTTATGATATCCATTAATTAATCCAGAACTTGTAATACACTTGTCCAGAATTTTGAAAAAAACAACTCTAAGGTGAAACCCAACAAAACACAAGACTATTTTTAAAAAAAACTTTTAAGGTGAAACCTAACAAAATAGGAGACACTGAAAAAAAAATCAAGGTGTATCATAACAAAACAGAAGACAGTTTGAAAAAAGAAGAAACTTTTAAGGTGAAACGTAACAAAACACAACATTGTAAAAAAACTTTTAAGGTGAAACCTAAACTAACAGAAGCCACTTTGAAAACAATACATTTAAGGTGAAACCCAACAATGCAGAAGAGACAGAAAAAAACTATTGAGGTGAAATGTAAGAAAACGGAAGACACTCTGAACAACAAAACTTTATAGTCAAACCCAACAAAGTAGAAGACACTTTGAAAAAAAATTAAGGTGAAACGTAACAAAACAGAAGAGACTTTAAAATTTTTTTTTTAAGGTGAAACCTAACGAAAAAGAAAACTGGAAAAAAGCATTTAAGGCGAAGAAACTTTTAAGGTGAAACATAAAAAAACAGAAGACACTTCGAAAAAAAACTTTTAAGGTGAAACGTAACAAAACAGAAGACTGGAAAAAAACTTTTAAGGTGAAAACTAACAAAACAGAAGACGCTTTGAAAAAACTTTTAAGGTGAAACGAAACACAACAGAAGACACTTTGAAAAAAAACTTCTAAGGTGAAACTTATCAAAACAGAAGACACTGAAAAAAAATTTAAGGTGAAACCTAGCAAAACTGAATATGGAAAAAAACTTTTAGGGTGAAACGTAACAAAACAGAGCATATTAAAAGAAACTTTTAAGGTGAAACATAACGAAACAGAAGACGCTTTAAAAAACATGGCCCGCCACGCTAAGTGAAGTTAAACAAACCTAAGTTGAAAGCAGTTAACTAAATATAACCTAGCTTAAAATTCAGTTATGTTGCCATCTATAACTATTACTGAACTAGATGGCAGCATTTGATGTAGAGAAAATTTGTCGCCGTCCAGAATTTTAAACGTAAAACTCACAGAGAGTTCTTTTGCATTTTTTCTCATGCGGCCATCCCACTGTTACTCTATGGTTGGTCATCAACAATACTTGGCTTATTGTATGTTCTCGATCATTATTAATTGGACATTGGAAGAATAAACACATAATTCTTATTTTTAAAAAAGTGAAGATGAAGTATTTCAAGGAATTGTTCGCACATGATAGTGTTATTGCAGTATTAAATGCTGACAAAGACACATATATGATCTATGAAACAAGCACTAATGGTGACACTATTGGAAATATATGTGTGCATTGTCATGATACTGAGAAATAAAAATTTTTTTGACTACTGAAAAAATTTACCATTACTGATGGTGGATATGTGAGAGTGAGATCTTCAGAGATGATTGCACTCAAAGAGAATGGCAACATAAAAATAATAATTGACGAAGAGGGGCATCTTCTTACTTGTGCTTGTGGAAACACGTTAAACCCCTGCGCCAGCTTTGGATATTAGCATTCAAAGAAAGGTCAAAAGAAGACAGCCATACTCTTCTGCTGATATTATAAACCATATTTTGTCTACGTGCCGGAACTGTTACCTGTGTGAAAATAATGTAGTAATAGACAGTGAAATAGTTGGCAAAATAAAAACGGCATTGACAGAAAATATCACAAAGGAATATAAAGATGAATCGATGACGAACAAAGCATCAGCAAACGTTACTACCATCATCGACAGTTTATCAATAGATACAGTCAGTTAAATCGTATAATATCTACGACAAAACTCATATTGAGCCTATAGCTAAAACCATGTTAAAAGCCGTGTATGATACCGAAATGGAATAAGTGCCATGTCAAGAGAAAACATGATGAACCATTTTATGGAACGAATTCAAAACATTCGAATTTTTTATATGATATTAACAACATGTAACATTATTTTAATAAAACTATCTAATTGAATTACTTTTTTATGTTTCCATTATTTTCTTAGGGTGCACTAACAATTCCATCGAGTCTCTGTCTGACTGAATCTTGATAACTGTTTTATTAGGTTTTACCTTAAATATTTTTTTTCAGTGTCTTCTGTTTTGTTGTTTCACCTTAGAAGTTTTTTTTCGGTGTCTTCTGATTTGTTAGATTTCACTTCAAAAGTTTTTTTTCAGTGTCTTCTGTTTTACTAAGCTTCACCTTATATATTTTTTTCAAAGCTTCTTCTGTTTCGTTCCGTTTCACATTAAAAGTTTTTTTAATGTGTTATGTTTTGTTACGTTTCACCTTTAAAGTTTTTTTTAGTCTTCAGTTTTGTTAGGTTTCAACTAATAGTGTTTTTTTTCAGAAAGTCTTCTGTTTTGTTATGTTTCAGCTTAAAAGTTTCTTTTTTGTCAACGTGTCTTCTGTATTGTTAGGTTTCACCTTAAAAGTTTTTTTTTTAAGTCTTCTGTTTTGTTAGGTTTCGCCTTAAAAGTTTTTTTCCAGTCTTCTATATTGTTACATTTCACCTTAAATGTTTTTTTCAGTGCTCTGTTTTGTTAGGTGTCACCTTAAAAGTTTTTTAACTTTAAATATTTTTTTCCAAAGTGTTCTGTTTTGCTAAGTTTCACCTTAAATTTTTTTCAAAGTGCCTTCTGTTTTGTTATGTTTCGCCTTAAAAGTTTTATTTTAGAAAGTCATCTGTTTTGTTAGGTTTCACCTTAAAAGTTTTTTTCTGTCTCTTCTGCATTGTTGGGTTTCACCTTAAATGTATTGTTTTCAAAGTGGCTTCTGTTATGTTAGGTTTCACCTTAAAAGTTTTTTTCCAGTATTTTGTATTGTTATGTTTCACCTTGAACGTTTTTTAAAGAATCTCCTGTTTTGTTAGGTTTCTTCTGTTTTGTTAAGTTTTTTATCATTTCGTTCCACCTTAAAGTTTTTTTCAAACTGTCTTCTGTTTTGTTACGTTTCATCCTAAATATTTTTTCCAAAATGCTCTGTTTTGTTATGTTTCACCTTACAAGTTTTTTTCAGTTCCTTCTTTTTTGTAACTATACAATTTAAATTTTTTTTCAGTGTCTCCTGTATAGTTGAGTTTCACCTTAATTTTTTTTCAAAATGTTCTGTTTTGCTACATTTCACCTTAAAAGTTGTTTTTAAGTGTCTTCTGTTTTGTTAGGTTTCACCTTAGTGTTTTTTTTTCAGCTTAGTTCTTGACAAGTATCTTACAAATTCTGGATGATTTTATAGAAACCATAAGCATTGCATAGCAATCCATATAAATTCATGAAAATCAGCGTCAACCCTAGAAATCCGGACCGAACCAATGACATCAAGACAAAACTGTAGATATTCAGGTCAATCCTCTTAAAATCGGGGCATATTCATAAAAATTATGACCAAACTGTAGAAATCAGGGCCAATCCTAGTAATCCAGACCAAATCATAGGAATCAAGACCAAACTATAGAAATCGTGGCCAACCTTTAGAAAATCATGACCAATACATAGAAATCCGGTTGAATTCATAAAAATCAAGAGCAAACTGTATAAATTAAGGCCATCGTCTGAAAATCCGGACTTATTCATAAAAATCATGACCAAACTGCAGAAATCATGGCCAATCCTAGATATCAAGACCAAACCACAGGAATCAAGACCAAAACTGTAGAAATCATGGCCCACATCTAAAGAATCATGAGCAATACATAGAAATCCCGTCGAATTCATAAAATCAAAAGCAAACTGTAGAAATTAAGACTATCCTCTTAAAATCCAGACTTAATCACAAAAATCAAGACCAGACTGTAGTAATCATGGCCAACTTCTTAAAACAATCATGACTAATAAATAGAAATCTCGACAAATTAATGAAAAACCATAACCAATACATAGAAATCCGAAAAAATCCCATGGAATTCAACGCTATTGACAGAAATCCACACAAATTCATTAAAATTAGGGTCAATCCTAAAAACCCACACCAAACCAAAAGACATCGATACAAAACTATAGAAATCATAAGCGATTCATATACATCCAGAAAAATCCCATAGAAATCAAAACCAATACATACAAATTCAGGGAGATTCATAGAAATAATAGCCAATGCATAGAAATCCAGAGTAATTCATAAAGAAAACGTAGCCAACTCAAGAAATCCAGACCAAACCATTGAAATAACGACCAAACCATAAAAATGATGTTCAAACTGTATAAATCATGAAAGCTCTTTTAAATGATACATGAATTATTTATTTAACAGAAAATCTTCGTTTTTTTAATGAATGCCAAGTAAAAAAACAAAACCCACATGGAATCAGGGAACAGAGAAATCAATGGAAAACTGCTTTGAAGCTAAAAAATGCTGTTGATTCAGTTATTATCTCAAAAGATCAGACGTGAGAGCTGTCACAGGAAGTATTGTGTTGTTTTACCGATAACCTGAATGATTACGTAATACAAGATAACGCACCAGTCATTAATTTGATAGTTTTGTCAAAACATTTTTTATTGATTAATAAAGAACTTGAACTTGGAACTTGGAACCAGTCTTGAAATTCTCGGAATCAATAATCATTATCGATAATCAATCATCAGTGCTCAAAACCATTACATTACAAAACGATACCTGCCCGGTTGCAGTAATAACCGGGCAGTTTTTGGAGATTGGAACAAGTTGCATTAGCCTTCAAAAGAATTTGTCTGTCCAGCAAGCATCTCAAATCACCGTGTTATGCATATTCTCGGAATGATGCTAAAAAAAGGTGCCCGGTAAAAGATCACTGATAAAACTTACCATATTTCCAAATAGTCCGCTAGGGCCCGCTCGGTCCCACTAGTAATGCCCTATGGGCTCGCTTGGAGTAATAGCATTCTAGCATTTGGAAATTTGTTTCCAAGGGAATGATAGATCTTGTAGAATATCTGTGTCGTTAAGAGAGATGATATTAGGGATTGGTAACTCCAATATGGGCCCGCTTGCATCGTGTGATAGGACACCCGCCAAAATGGTGGGACAGGGAACCTGCCAAAATGGTGGGACAGGGCATCTGCCGGAATGGTGGGGCAGGGCATCCGCCAAAATAGTGGGACAGGACAACCACCAGAATGGTGGAACAGGGCACTCGCTGGAATGGTGGAACAGAGCTCTTGTTGTAATAGGGCTGTTGTTGTATGGTGGGACAGGGCACGCTTGTACTCACTGTATTGTTTCACCGAGAACATGTATGATTACTCAATATCAGATAGGGCATAATTTTTGAAAGTCGCAAAATCTTCGGAAACCAATTTGCAAAAAGGATAGGGCACCGCTTGTTTTTTATGGGCTGCGCTCGTATGGTGGGGTTGCGCTGCGACCGGAACTATTACATTGATACTATTAACGTTCATTTGTTTTTTGTTTTTCAGCAAAGTGCAAATTACGTTCTGGTCTTGAGAAGGCATTTAGGTTGTAAGCCCCACACTTGTTAATTTTTGCTCGTTTTGAGTTTAAATCGGTTATTTATTGTAATTTCTGTTCGTGTTTAGGTTTCATTCATTTATTGATGGTGATTTGTAATAGCTTTACGCTTGGGAGATTATTCAACTTTATTTATGCTCATCTTTGGCGTAGTGGAGCTCCTTATTTTTCATTAAAAACTTAATTTTGGGGGAATTTTATTTTTCAACGAATTATAATAAATAATCGAGTCAAACTTAAAACAAGCAAAAATTAACACGAGTTAACCTCTGTTCCTTATACAGACCAGAAAGAATTTTTCCGTTTACTAAAAAAAAAATTTCAATGTTTTTGCTTTTTTAATTTTCATAAATAAAAAATTATTAAGACTTTCAGGAATAAATATCAGTATATTAAACGGTCAATCTACATTCATTTGTGTGTTGTTTATTTCTTTTTTTTCAGTAGAGTGCAAAATATGTTCTGGTCTTGAAAAGGTATGGAGGTTGTCAGCCCTGCTCATGTTAATTTCTGCTTATTTGACTCTTGTTTTGAGGTTGACTCTTGTTTTGAGGTTGACTCTTGTTTTGAGGTTATTTATTGTAATTTCTGTTCGTTTTGGATTGCATTTATCTATTGATGATGATTTGTTATAGTTGTACGCTTGGGCGATTTTTCCACATTATTTCTGCTTATTTTTTGTTTAATGGAGTTCTTTACTTTTCTTTGAAAAACTTATTTTGTGGAAAGTTTTTAAAATGAATCAATATTAAACATCTATGGGTGACCAGCTTGGGACATTTTACAATATTAATGTCAAGTTAGAAAATATGGCAAGGGAAGAATAAGTCCAACACCTGGTAAAACACATGCTGATTGTGTGTGTGGTGGTGGGGATTTCAAATTTCAATCCCAAATTAAGCCTAGTTATTTTTAGGTGTAGGGAGGCAATGGACTTTTCAGGCATGAGCCTCGACCCAGTTTTTGGGTCTGCCCTGATATCAAATTAGAATCAATTAGAGCTATAGGAAAGAGTTTAAAGGTTGGCGAGTACGACGCCTTCTGGGAGAAACATATTAAATAACTGAAAATAGTACCAGTAGATTCCTTATTTTGTTTATTGCGTTTGTTCCTTATTATGTTTCTTTTAGACTTGGTCGAACATTGAAGAGATACTCCGTTTTGTTTGGTCCCATTAGGGGGGAGAACTGGGATATAATTGCGGGGTAAATTTTTGGCAGTTCATATTATTAAGTTAGTAATAAAGTGCATATACCACTCTATGCCTTTTTTATGCTCTTTACGAATATAATAATCGCTTATATCGGAAATTCAAATTTACCCACCCCGACCCCCCTAATATGCAAATATATACCCTGAGTTGTAACCACACAAAGAAGTTACCAACACTAGTTATGCTATTGAAAAGTGGCTAAAAACATATAACTAGTTTATAAATAAGTTGCTCAAGAGTACATATTTCAAAAATACTTATTCACAACAATTCAAACCTTATTTATTAGGCAACTCAAATATAAAATGTTTTCCTACCGTTTCAAGTTTTTCAAATGCCGTCAACAAAAACAGCGCTGAATTTTGCGATTCGAAACCAGGGTTGCCACTGGTGACACTTTAGGGTTACTTTTGACACTTTTTTTTAAATGGCACCTTTTGTGACATCTGACACTATTAGGAGACTTTTTAGCAAAAGTGCCACTTTTTTGCCAAGTAGCACTATTTTACAAAAAAGAATTTTTTTCAGACAAAAAACCGGAAGGAAAACTGTCATTGTAGTTATGCATCGATATCCTTTTTCTTTCAGTTAAGATCCTTATCTTAACTCCGCGCTGCAATTATTGGATGCCAGAATCTTTCTGTGCGGTGAAAAACGTAAATGTGTTTGTCTCTATCTGTGTGTGAGAAATTTTTATATTCCTATTCTTATCACTAATAAGCGAACTCAAGCGAAGATCACCCAGTGATCTTCGGTACGAAAATACTTGGCAATGAAGAGGACAGAGACAGACATTTAACTGCAATGTGGTGGAGAAGCCTTCAATTATTTTTAGTTGTTTAGTTCAACTATTTTGTGTTGTTGCAATAATTTGTAGGCTCATAGACGATAAGTCAGTCAAGGAGTTTGCAATTTTTAGTGGGTCCGAATTTAATTCTTATGTTTTATTAGTTGAGGGTTGACTACAATTCAAAGAAGAAAAGAGCAAGAACAGCTAAGAGTGTATTTTTGCGCCACTATTTTAATAGCTGTTACTATGTTAACCATTCACTGGGCCAGTGACTGCTTAACTTTACGCGTCTTTTCATCGATTTCTGTGACTGGAACTCTTGAAGCCCAGTGACTGAAAAGCTCACTTGTGACATCAAAAAACGACTCAGCAGCGCAAAAACATCCGCTGAGCTCACTGGTGTCCCACAAGAATATCTAGTGACCTCTTCAGTGACTGGGCAAGTGACACAAAAATGCGCTCTAACATTTCTGTTCATATTTTTCATATTTTTTCTTTGAACTCTTGGCAATGGACAAATGAAAATTCATACATAACCATCATACTAAAAACAAAATTGATACCAAAACTTCCATTATCTTAAATCCTATGTAATCATTAGCAAAATTACAATCTAATTTCACTTTTTATCTTACTTAAAGTTATGTTACATCATTACATAAATTGAATTTGGACGCACTTCCTCATTTTAGTTATTTCATTCCCCTTAATTTTTTATTGTAAATGTGCTTTCACGCTTATACTCTAAATGCTCGTTTTTTATTATAAAGGTGCTTTCATATTGATACTTAAAATGCTAGTTGACTGTTCCTATGCCCTAGTCCATGGAGACATCGTAAAGAAAAATTTACTGGGAGTGGCGAGAGTTCTCATGAAACTTATTCTATTCCGGTTGTGATAAACAGATTAGATAATATAGCTGTCTTATTGTTTTTCCACTAGTTTTTGCCTAATAAATTATTTGAAAGAGTTAGTGTCTGACAAGGCCGTATCCAGGGGGGGGGTTACCCGGTTTGAACCCCCCCCTCGAAATGTTTGACCGAGTCGAAAATAAGTCTAAAATTAGTAAAACCTAGGTAAAAATCAGTAAAATTAGTCGAAAACTGATTCAAAAATTAGTAACCCCCCCCCCAAAATCCTGGATCCACCCAGACACTGTCCGAACCACTATTCGTTGTGTTTATCATTGGGTCATCAATAGCTACGATCTATGTTCGTGGCATTCTCTTTAGCATTTTCGGAGAAAAGAAAAGTTTCAAGCACCTGAATGCACTGCAATAATCCAGATAGTCCATTTTATGGAAAAACTGGATATAAAACTTTTAATGTAGACGAGTATTGCTGTCCTTTTTTTTCCGTTTTCTCAAAAGAAAAAAAATGAAGGTTTTTCTTCTTTTCTTTTTCCGTTCCTTTTTGAAGCTATGAACAAAGCCTGCTCAGAAAAGAGAAGAAAGTACTTTTTGGGACGAGTTCTCATTTTATACAGTAAGCACCATTTGTATTTTAGCGGGTTTTTAGGAGGGAGCTGGAAAGTTGACAAGAGTGAAAGTGCTGCGCAAAGCCGGAAATCAGTACCGACTAAGTAAAATCAAAAATTCTTTTTTATAGTTGATAGATGGCGTTAGAACCGACAGTTCATGTTGAAGAATTTAAAGATGCGGGAAACGACGTGGGGGTGATCCCAAGTGGCTTGGCCAATTTAAAAAGCTTGTTGATATGAGCGCGAGCGACGCGAAGCGTAACGAGCGGCAAATTTTTGGAAAATAACACTTTTTATTCAAAATTGACACTATTTTGCCACCCAAAGTGGCCCCAAAAAAACCGGCTTAGTGGCAACCCTGTTCGAAACTTTGCCGTCGACCATTCAGGGTATATTATAATGCAGGGTATATGTTTGCACATTAGGGGGGTGGAAATGGGTAAATTTGAATTTCCGATCAAAGCGATTATTATTTTCTTAAAGAACTTTAAAAAAGGCACCGAGTGGTATGTTCACTTTACTTGTAAGTCAATAATATGAACTGCCAAAATTTACCCATTGCGGCTGAAGAAACTGATGAGTTCGGAAATAGCATTGAATGAAGAGTTTAATAGTGACATATTTCTTTTTGTCCCGTATAATTTTTGGTTGATACGATATTTTTACCCCTTATTTTATCCAAACTTAGCTTTACACTTGTCTCTGAGGTTTCATAGTAAGGCTTCTCGGTACTATCCCATTATCCGGGCCTCTCTAAAAAGTCAAGTTTGGTTAATGCTAATGAAATAAAATAAAATACGATGAATATATAATAGTTAAAAAACAAACTTGGGCTATAAATTTGTACATTAGGGGGGGGGGAGGGGGGTAGAGCATTGCATATTAAATACTTAACTTAACCTAGGTACCTTCCCCCCCCCCCTAAACCCCAAAAAATCACCGTTTAAGATCGTATACGCAATAAAAACCTTGCTATCATTGCCTGCTCTATAACAGTAAGACGTCAAAAACGGGTTTTATCATTGTCTAGTGTATAATGATTAACCCGAGAGGCCCAGATAATGGGATAGTACCGGCTTCTCTCCCCTTTCCCTCAGCTAGGCCGATTCAATTCAGTATTTAAAAAAGGAGACTTACAGTTGCTGTTTGTCCTCAGTGAGAATACCATGCCCAGAAGCTAGTACTAGCGGTTCACGTCCCAAGTAATCATGTAAAAACATATGCTTTACTATTTCATAATGTTCAGGTTTAGCGATTTCATATTTTATTCCATTCTTTACATCGTCCAAGTCATGTGTCATTATAAAATTCGAGATAAACGACTAAACTCTATTTGATTCCAAAAATCAATTTTAAAGCTGAATCTTGGCAAGGTAAAATACTTATCATTGTTGTCTCAGACTCTTTGACAAGACACGTGTGGACTATTAGACGGTCAGAAAGTGGCGTCAAACTAAGAGACGTCATGATCAGGGTTGCCAGTACGGTCTGTTCCTTAAGTGCTACAGTTACCCAAGTTTGCATGCTAAACAGTGATTTTCGAATTGACTGAAATAGTGCTAAAATATTACTTTCGTGCTCCAGGTGGCAAGCCTGGTCATGATTATTGCGGTGATATTGAATGTGTTCCCTGCGAAAATTAGCAACTTAATTCGTGTGTCCTTCAACTTTAATGTGAATTAACTAATAGCATGGAATAGTTTATTAATAAGTGCCTTAATACATATTATAATTGATTTATTGAAATATGAGTAATTCTAATCAATAATGAGTAAAATATGACAAATGTGAATGTTAATAAAGTCATTCATTTTTCATTAGATTGACTATTTTTCTCCAAATTTTGCAATTTGATGATGATTGTGCAGATGTTCTTAAGCTAAAGATGCTATTTAAGTAGTTAACCCAAATTTAATCCCAAAAATTTACCACAAATTTAATACAAAACACAATTTCCTACAAAAATAATTTACGATACTAGTTAACCGTATTCACAAAAAAGTCACAAATAAATTAATACAAAGTTAATTTGAAGTAATTACAGCTGTTAACTAGCTATCACGTGGAACGAAAAATTCAATTTTTACTAAATTTTGTAAAAAAAAAAAAAATCCAACCTGGAACATGCTCGTTGTCAAATGGTTTTCTTTATTTCAGACAGACAGGTCTTTTCAGAAAGTCCCATCTTTGCAAGATAAAAAAAAGAAAAAAAAATCAGGAATATAAATCTTTTTAGGAAGCTGCATCTTGAAAAGGCATCTTGTTTGTACTGTTGCAAGGATTTTCTTTCGTTTTAAGCTTGATTTGAAAATTCAAAGGTTTTACTCATTTAAAGATTTATTTATTCATTTATATTAGCACCTGTTGCATGTTTGTTTGCCAGATAATTTATTTAATTTACATTCGGCTTGAGTTTCCTTTATTTTTTAATAGTGATTTCTTGTCGTTTTGGTTTTGAATTATTATAGAAATCTACTTCTGCTGGTATTAAATTTAATATGGCTCTTTACCATTCTTTACAAAACTTCTTTCTCGTAAAGTTTTTGCAATTAATTCCTGTTCGTTTTTGGTTGCCAAAGTTTCAAGTTTTCCAACATTCCCCATTTCAACATCAAATTTTATTTTTAAACATTAAAGTTTCATCAAAATATCAAAATGTCAAAGTGATGTTATTTTTCAACTTTGAAGTTTCAAAGCTCATCATTCCCCTCAACATTTTCTGAAAGTAGTCACAAATAGATGTGGCAGCAGTTGCAAGCAGTCCCAGTCACAGTTATAATTTGTCGCAGTTGGAAATAGTCACAGTTACAATCACAACCAGCCTCAATTGCTGCCACAATAGCAGCAGTAGTAGTAGTAGTCCTGAAAATTTCAAGTTAATACCCTTAACTGTTCCTAAGATATTGCATGTAAGCATTATTGATGACTTACATTAATATAATTTCTTTTGATTTAGCTCAACATACTCCTCAACATTTCCCGAAATTTTGCCTAAACACCCTCAGCCTTTTTGGACACATCCAGAATAAAACACTCCCCCCTTTCCTAATGATAAATTCTGCATATAAAAAATGCAAAAATTGCATAATATACATTCCTTGCCCCGGGGGCTGCGCGGGTATGGCATCCCCAGAGGCTTAGTTATTAGACGTTGTGACTTTTCAAATAAAATGGCTTTTGAAGGTATCTACCAGATTTAAGGAGAGAATATAAAAGGGCAAAAGGGAGAGGGGCGACTGCCCTTTGTTCCTTTCTTCAACAAGTCTCCCAATATGCCTTTAAATTTTCAATTTAACACCCTTAGCCGTTCTTTAGATATTGCTGTTGTACCCTTTCGAAAACGCTCCTGCATATAGTCTGCTTTGATTTTGTTTGGCATCCCACACAATATTTTCTGAAAGTTTTACCTTGATATTATTAGCCTTTTTGGAGACTCGGGATCAAACATGCCTCCTTCCCCCAATAACCAATCTTGTATATAGACATTGAGCAACTCATATAACTTACAATACTTGCCCACAGGGTATGTGGGGGTCAATTCATTCCCGGATGTATAGTTATTTGACTTATCGACTATTTTGAACAAGATTGTCATTCCAAAATATTGATCAGATATCTTTGGAGGGAGGGCAGCTAAAGAGGGAATGAAAGGGGGATTGGTTACCCTCTTGCCACTTTTTAACATCTTCCTTAGAATGCTCTGAAAGTTGAATGCATAGTATCTTTAGATTTTGTTTAACATGCCCCTCAACATTTCCCGAAGTTTCACCTTAATACCCTTAGCCTTTTCGAACACATCTAGACCAAGAAATTTCTTCTTTTTCCTAATGATATATCCTGTATGTAAAAAAGTGTGAATTAAATTATTTAAAATCCTAACCCCGGGGGCTGTGAGGGCATTGCATCCCCGGAGATATAGTTACTACACTTTTTGACTTTTCTGAACCAAATCGGTTTTTCATAATTTTGATCAGTGATAAAGGAAGGAGCTTCTGAAAAGGGCAAGGTGGGCTGATTACCTTTCAATAGCTTTTCAACATCCCCCTCAACATCCCTCGAAATTTCAATTCAATACCCTAGGCTGTTCCTTAGACATTAAAGATACATCCTTCTAACAATCAGCATGCACACAGTGAGTTACATTGTGTTCAGCATCCCTCTCCAAAGCTCTGGGGAGTTATACCATCCCCATGGGCATATTTATTTGAGCTTTTGACTATTTAGAGCAAGATGTCTATTTAAAATTTTGATCAACTAAAAAGGCGCTGGAGGGGGCTGGCGGACCTCCAACCTCTTTGGAACATCCCCCCAACACATCATGAAAGTCAAAACTCAATACCCTTAGCAGTTCTTAAAATATTTCAAATCCTCCTTTTTGACAAAGTAGATGCACATAGTGCCTTTTGATTTGGCATACCGTACGCCTTAAGATTCTCCAAGGTTTCACCTTAATGCTCTAAGCCTTTTCGGATATACCTGGAATCAAATATTTACCCTTTTCCAAATGGCAAATCATGCATGTAAAGAAGGGGCAAATTGCATAAATATACAATACTTGCCCCCGGGGATATATGGAATGGTATTTCTAGAGGCATAGCTATTAGACTTTTCGACTAGTTTGAACAAAATGACAATTCCAAAATTTTTATCAGTGTTGACCAGAGGGCAAGGAGGGGTTGCTAGTTACCTAAAATCTCTCTTCAACATCTCCTTAACATACCTCGAATTTTTTAACTTAATACCATCAGTTGTTCTTTAGATATTGCTGATATTCCCTTTTCACAACCAGCAAGCCCACAATGATTTGATTGTATTTGGCATTCCTCTCAATACTTCCTTAAAGTTTCATCTTAATACCCTAAAACTTTTGGGAACTCCAGGATCAAACATGCCCTCTTTTCCAATAACAATTCTTATATGTTAACAACAGGCAGATTGCATAAATTATAACCCTTAACCGGAGACTGAGGGAGGTATGTTCAACCCAAGAGGCATAGTTATTTGACCTTTGAACTATTTTGAACAAAATGGCTATCTTAAAATTTTTATCTGATGAATTTGAGGACAAAAGGGCAGGGGGGGGGCGACTAGTTGCCCTTTGATCACTTTGGACTCTTAACAAATGCACTAAAACTTTCAATTTCCAACAAAGTTTATGCGACCACCCCTTCCATAAAAAATTTATATGTTAACAATAAGAAGCTTACATAGCTTACGACCCTTGCCCCAGGGACTGAGGGGGGGGGGGGTTAGGGATAAAAGAATAGTTATTTAGCCTTTGGACTATTTTGAACAAAGTGGCTATCTCAAAATTTTGATTTGATGCATTTGGGGAAAAAAGGCATTACGGGGGGGCTACCATCCCATCACTTTCGACTCTTAAAAAAGGCTTTCGACTCTTCCATATTTCCACAAAAAAGGCAGTAGGACTTTCGATTTCGATTTATAATGAGCTCCATCCGAAGTTTATACGACCACCCTTTCCATAAAAAACCTTATATGTTAACAATGGGCAACTAGCACAACTTATAGCCCTTGCCCTGAGGGCTAGGGAGAGGGGTTTATCAGGCCCGGAACCATAGTTATTTGACATTTGGACTATTTTGATCAAAATGGCAATATAAGGATTTTGATCGGAAGCATTTGGGAGAGAAAGGGCGCGGGGGATTGTTGCCCTCCAATCCCTTTTGACTTTCAAAAAAGAGCTAGAACTTTCGATTTAAAATCGAATAAGCCTCCCCCGAAGTTTATACGACCACCCATCCATAAAAACCCTTACACGTTAACAATGGACAACTCGTATAAATTACAGCCCTTACCCTGTGGGATTTGGAAGGTATTGTTAAACCCCGGGGTCATAGTTATTTTACTTTTAGACTATTTTGAACCAAATGGTTATCTCAAGATTTTGATTCAATACATTTGGGGAAAAGGGCATGGGGGCGTGTTGCCCTCTGATCACTTTTGACTCTTAATTAATTAAAAAAAAACTTTTTTCAACAAAATAAATTTTACCACAAAAGAAAAGTAAAGAACTTCATTAAATCAAAAATGAGCAGAAATAAAATCAAACAATTTTCTAACATGAAACTACCACAAGTCACCATTAATAAATAAATAAAACCGAAAACGAACAGAAATTACAATAAATAACCGAGTCAAACTCAAAACGAGCAGAAATTAACATGAGTAGGGCTCAAAACCCATATACTTTCCCAAGGCCAAAACATAATTTGCACTTTACTGAAAAAATATAAGTGTTTTTACTTTTATAACTTTAATAAATCAAATAATATTAACATTTCGATTACTAAATATCAGTATATGTATATTAAACTGACAAAGCACATTCATTTGGATTTTTTTTCAGTGAAGTGCAAATTATGTTCTGGCCTTTGGAAGGTATAGGGGTTTTGAGCCCTACTCATGTGAATTTCTGCTCGTTTTCTGTTTGACTCGGTTATTTATTGTAATTTCTGTCCGTTTTGGGTTTCATTTATTTCTCGATGCTGATTTGTGGTAGTTTCACGCTTGGTAGATTATTTGATTTTATTTGTGCTCAGTTTTGGTTTAAAGGAGTTCTTTACTTTTCCTTGAAGAACTTATTTTGTGGAAAAAAGTTTTTATTAATTAATTTCTGTTCGTTTTATATTGACATAGTCTTTTCAGGGAAAAATAAAATAATACTTTAAATCTTTTCGTTTTTTAAGACTTTACAGTTTGGCCTGCTATTTGTATGCTGGGGAAAAATTTTCAGCAGTTTTGAACAACATACACCCTTTTAAGATTCTGGACACAAATAGTAGTGTTTAATTTAGTTTCATACCTCCACTAGTTGACATGAAATAGAAAACTTGATACCGTTCGAAAAAAAATCTGTTCACTTTCTTTGATAGCTTGGATACACTTACGCTATTTTGATTTGGTTAAATTTTGAGCAGAAGTAGCCCCAAAAGTTTGAACATAATACCCTCAGTCGCTCTTTGGATATTTCTGAGAATTCTTACTGGGAATTAGCATTAACACAGTGCATTTTGATTTAATTTTAAGGTAACATTTAGTTTTTAAATATAATGGGCAAATGGGAAGGTGGGCGTGAGAGGGAGACTAGTTGCCCTCCAATCACTTTCGACCATTAAAGAGGGCATTAGCCCTTTTCATTTTCAATCGAACGAGTCCTTTTCGAAGTTCCTACGACAACTCCTTCGATACGAAGTGCCCTGGTCTAAACAAAAAAAAAAATAATACTTTGTACCCACATCGATCTTTACTATAAGAATTTCAAGCCTTCCAATCAATTTCGACTATTAAAAAGGGCACTGGCTCTTTCAATTTCCCATCGAATGAGCTTTTTTTGAGTTTTTACGACAACACTTTCTATAAACACCTTATATGCCCCCAGGGCATAAATTACAACTTTCAACTACGTTAAACAAAATGGCTTTCTCAAAATTCTGATTGTATGTGTTTGGGGAAATAGTGGGCGTGAGAGGGGCGTTAGTTCCTCTCTAATCACTTTCAATTTTTAAAAAAGGTACTAGCCCTTTCAATTTCTAATCGAATGAGCCCTTTACAAGTTTCTACGACAACGCTTTCAATAGAAACCTTATTTCAATAGCCCCCAGGTCATAACTTACAACTCTTGCCGTGAGGGCTGGCAGGGGGGGGGTTGTTATCCTCAGAAACCTGATTGCCAGAACTTTCAACTACGTTTAAGAAAATTGCTATCTCAAAATTTTGATTGGATTTGTTTGGGGAAATGATGGGCGTGAGAGGGGGGTTAGTTGCCCTCTAATCACTTCCGACTATTAAAAGGGCACTAGTCCTTTCAATTTCCAATCGAATGAGCCCTTTTTGAAGTTTCCAAAAAAACGCTTTCTATAAAAAAAATAATATGCCCAGGGCATAACTTACAACCCTTGCCCTGAGGGCTGTGAGGGGGTTGTTATCCTCAAAGATTTAATTTCCGAACCTTTCAACTACGTTGAACAAAATATTTGTCTCAAAATTTGATTGGATGTGTTTGGGAAATGGTGGGCGTGAGTTACTTACCCTCCAATCACGTTCGACCATTATAAAGGGCACTTGCGGTTTCAATTTCCAATCGAATGATTCCTTTTTGAATTTTCTACGACAGCGCTTTCAGCATAGTTCAAACGTCCATAAATTATGACTCAGGAGATGTCAGTCCCCGCCACAACCATAGGCAAGGGCTCTGTTTTATGCAATTCACCCATTTTTTATGGTATTGGAAGGTGCTCTAAAGAGCGCATTTCAGGAATGCCTTAGGGTGTCAAACATGACGTGGTAACGAACTTTAAGTAAGGAGCAACTCGGCTCAATAGTAACTGAAACTCTAAACGACGGAATTTTTATATCAATAGATACATCAAAAGAATCGGCTTATTATGCTGATTCCAAATATATAAAATTCATTAAGTTTATATAATAAACTATATAATATATAATATAAATTTATCAGATTCATCAAGGTTACCCATGCAAATCCACGAGCCTCAGAATATTTGACGGATTTTCGAAAAAGACGGAAAACACCCCCTTAAAAATAAAGAGATCTTAATCAAAATCACCTCATCAGATTCAGAGTATTGGACAACCTTATAGTAAAAGTTTCTAGCTCCTACATACAAAAATATAGAATTTTGCATTTTTTGCAAGAAGAAAGATCATGGATGCATGTTTATATCATTTTATTTATTATTTTTTTCAAAGGGGTGATTGTATCGAACTGATTATCGTAGAAGATCAGGAGAGGGTGTATTGAAATGGAAATTAAAATTTCTAGTGCCCTTTTTAAGTGACCAAAAAGATTGGAGGGCAGCTAACCCCCCTCCAACGCCACTTTTTCCCAAAGTCGTCCGATCAAAATTTTGAGATAACCATTTTGTTCAGCATAGTTGAAAGATCAAATAGCTATGCCCTTAGGGGTTACATGATCCCCCATGGCCCATGAGGAAAGGGTTGTAAGTTGTGAAATTTGCCCATTGTTTACGTATAGCATTTATTCTTGAGAATTAGACAGACATTCTTTTTTTGGGGGGTGGGGATTTTGTGCTCGGGGTGAAGAGGTAAACTTCCGGGGTGACGTTTCTAGAGGAAATTTACACTGAGGGATTTGACAAAATTCATATATGAAATTATTTTTATTTGTCTTCCTTTCTCCTTGCCAACTTAATTTTGCAAGTGAGGATATTCAGTGGGAATTGTGCGGGGGGAAATTTTCAGCGGGTTTGGATTTCTGGGAAAAAATTTGCACGGAACCTGGGATATCCGGATTGATCGAGAAAATGATTAGAATTTAAGGTATTTTTCAAATGAAAGTATGATAAAGAGAATTTTCCAGGCTGAATAGTCCACAAGAAATTTTATGGAAGGAGGGGGGAGGGGTTCAGCGAGGAGAGAATTATCCAGATGCAACTTTAGGGTGGGGGTGTATTTTACGTAGGTGAAACGTTCCAAGAAGGAGTTTCTCGTGAAGGGAGGGGATTTTTCATGAAGGGTGAGCCAGGTTTATGGCATTACTTGAAAAACGATAAGAAATTCATTTAAAAAAAAACAAGTGTTTTGACTGAAAGTAAGGAGAAACATTAAATCTCAAAACTAAACAGAAGTTTTTCCTTCGATGGGGTCAGGTAATGCCAAACCGGTGTGAAACCGGCGAGTTCTTTTTCTCTTGTCGTAAATTAAGCAGAAATTCAGCCTACTTATAAAAATCTTAACGCACCTATCTTTTAGTACTTGCGAGAGTCAGGGGTTAGTTATGTTAGTTATGCACCGGTGGCAAATAATTTTTTTACGAAAGGAGTGGTCGTGTGAACTTTAGAGGAGGCTCATTGGGTTGAAAATTGGAAATTCTAGTTCCCTTTTAAGAATCAAAAGTGATGGAACATTTTTAAGAGTCAAAAGTGATGGGGGGAAACTACCCCTCCCCATACTATAAGACAAGATATACCTGCTACTACTGCTGTCAATACTGCTACTACTACTGTTACTACTTATAATAATAATACACTAGTGCTGCTACTACTGTTCTAACTACTACTACTACTACTACTACTACTACTGTGATACTAGTACAATTAAGGCTACGCGTATGAAGGTAAAAAGACAGAATATTAATGGAGTGTTTGGACTAAATCAGAAAACACTATGTGCATGTCAATTGTCGAAAGGGCGTATCTCAAGAATGGATTTTCGTATTAAGTTGGAACTTTCAGAGAATACTTAAAGGGGAATATCAATTGACAAAAAGGTAATATATGCATGGCACTACTAACATTAATGCCATTGCTACTTTTAGTAATACTACTTCTGTTACTAAATTACTCAAACAACTACTTCAATTGCGACAACTTGTAAGGCTTAGAATATTAAGATGAAAACGGCGTCAAAAGGATGTCAAAAGGACACATCAACAATATCAGAGGCAACGCTGTAGTGTTGCCTATAGTAAAGGCCATACGGCTCCAATGCTTTATTATTTATTTATTTATTTTTTCCCAGAGGCACTTCATATGGAAGGCGTCGTCGTACAAACTTCAAAGGGGGCTCATTCAATTAGAAATCGAGAGTTCTATTGCCCTTTTTTACAGTCGAAAGTGATTGGAGGGCAACTAGCCCCCCCCCCCATGACCATCATTACCTCAAACACATCCAATCAAAATTTTGAGATATCCATTTTGTTAAGCGTAGTTGATTTCCAGATATTAAAAATGTTTTTGAGAAGGACACTCCCCCACTACCCTCAGGACAAAGGTTTTAGGTTATGCCCTGTGTGCATGTAATGCTTTTATAGAAGGCGTTGTCGTAGAAAATTCAAAAAATGCTCAGTCGATGGAAAATTCAAAGAGCTAATTCCCTTTTTAATAGTCCAAAGTGATTGGAGGGTAATTAGCCCCTCAACCCATGCCCATCATTTCCCCAAACACATCCAATCAAAATTTTGAGAAACTCATTTTGCTCCGCTTAGTTGATTTCAATGTAAAAAATATATTTTTCAGGAGTACACTCCCCCAAAACCCTCAGGGCAAGTGTTGTAAGTTATGCCCTAGGGGCATATAAAGTCTTATAGAAGGCGTTGTCGTAGAAACTTCAAAAAAGACTCATTCGATTGGAAATTCAAATGGCTAGTGCCCTTTTTAATAGTCGAAAGTGATTGGAGGGCAACTAACCCCTATCTAATGCCAACTTTCCCCCCAATCACATCCAATCAAAATTTTGAGATAGCCATTTTATTAAACGTAGATTTAAGTTCTGGAAATTAAATCTTTGAGGATGACAACTCCTTCACAGCCCTTACGGCTAGGGTTGTAAGTTATGCCATGAGGGCATATAAGGTTTTATATAGACAACGTCGTCGTAGAAAATTCGGAAAGGGCCCATTCGATTGGGCAATTAAATGGCTAGTTCTCTTTTCAATAGTCGAAAAGGATTCTAATGCAACTGACATCCCTTCCACGCGCACCATTACCCCAAACACATCCAATCGAAATTTAGATATAGCCATTTTGTTCAACGTAGTTGAAAGTTCTGGAAATTATATGTTTGAGCAGGACACTTCTCCCACAGTCTTCAGGGGCAAGGGTTATAAGTTATGCCCTGGGGGCATATATGGTTCTTATGAAAGGAAAGCTTGTATAAACTTTAGAGAGGGCTCATTTGATTGAAAATTGAAAGTTCTAGTTCTCTTTTTAAGCGTCAAAAGATATTGGAGGGTAACCAGTCCCCCCCAAACCTTTTTTTCCCTAATGCATCCAATAAAATTTTAAGATAGCAATTTTGTGAAAAATAGTTCAAAGATCATATAAACAAAATTCCGGTGTCGACACAATCCCTCAGGGCCGTGGGAAATGTACTGTAAGCGATGCCTTGGGGGCATATATGGGTCTTATGGAAGGCGTGCTCGTATTAATCTCAATGAGAGCTCATTTGAATGGAAATTGAAAGTTTGAGTTCACATTTTAAGAGTCAAAAGAAATTGGAGGGCACCTAGCCCCCCCCCCTCCACGCCCTTTTTTTCCTCAAACCCATCCAACAAGAACATTGAGATAGTTTTTTTTTTAATAGCTCAAAGACCATACAACGAAAACTCCGGGGTCGATGCAGCCCCCCAGGGCCCGAGGGCAGGCGTTGTAAGTTATGCCCTGGGGGAATATATGGTTATATTATGTAAGTTATGCCCCTGATATCCTCCCATTTGCGCTGCAACTGGGAGGATAGGTCTGTCCAACCCCCTAATATTCTCGCATTTGTAGCGCAAATGGGAGGATAGCTCTTTATACTGCTTGTGAATGGTTATCTCTTGTGTAAAGTTATTTTAGTTTTTTAGATTAATTTTCTTATATTACTAAGTCTTAAACAATAGAAAATTAAAGACCATAAGGGCAATAAGGTTTCGATGTTTTATTGTTTTTTAGTTGTGCACTAAGATTAGTGAAAACAGGGCCACCAACGGGAAGGTTGTGCACAGCCAGCCCTAATTCGTTTTCAGTAAAGCGCCAATGACGCAGTAGGTTTTAGGTTTCTGCAGTGAGGCGATACCCAAACACTCGTTTGTGGTTATTTTTATTCGATTTAAGCTTGATTTGCATATTCAATTTAAGTTTCACTTGTTTTAAGATTTATTTATTCATTTACATTAAAATCTTTTGTATGTTTGATCGCATTGATTGTTTATTTAATTTCTGTTCGTTTTGAGTTTCATTTATACTTCAATAGCAAAATGTTTTTTTTTTTCGTTTTAAGCTTGATTTTCATATTCAATCTAAGCATTACTCGCTTTAAGATATATTTATAAATTTATATTATTACTTGTTGTATGTTTTTTGCTATCTTTGTTTATTTAATTTATATTCCTTTTGGGCCTAATTAATTCTGTTATAGTAATTTCTGGTCGTTGTGAGGTTTAATTTTAACAAGTTATTGTATCTGCTGGACTGAAGTAAAAAATGGCCTTTACTATTCTTTGAAAAACTTATTTTTCGGAAAGTTTTTTTTAATTAATGTTTGGAAAAGATTGCCGCGTCAAGGTGAAACTTTCGGGGCATCATGGATGGGATGTTCAACTGACCAAAAGGCAGTATGTGCACGCTACTTCTGTTACTACTACCACTGCTACATTTACTAGTTATTCTACTAGTATTACTATCGCTCGAAATACTATTTCTAATGCAACTACGGCTAACCACATTAAGATAAAAATTTCAATAAGTATACGAATAAACAGGTTATCAAAAGGACACATTGACAATGCCTTAGCAATGGCTAATTGTATTAGTTTGAGTACTAATACTACTATTGTGACAAATATCACAACTATGCCTAAGGTCATGAAGGTGAAATGTTCAGGGAATTTTTATGAGGGGAGGTTAACTGAATCGCAACACGCCATCCGTATGCAGGTTCTCAAAAGGGCATATCCGCAATAACTTGCGAACAGTTTTGTGTGTGAAAGTAAAACTTACAAAGGCTAGTTGGGGGGGGGGGGCAAGGATGTTCAACTAACCAAAAGACAGTATTTGCATCGCAATACTACCGCTTCAGCTTCTACAACTACTACTACTGCCACTATTATTATTACTGCTACTACTATTACTGCTACTAAAGCTAAGACTACTACTATTAATTCTACTGCTTCTACTACTACTGCTGTAACTACTGGTGCTACTACTACTGCAACTGAATCTATGGGTATTAAGGCGAAAATTTTTGGAAATATTGAAACTGTATTGAATTAGATCGAAACACACTATGCCCACACAAGTTGTCAAGAGGACGTATCAGCAATGCTTCAGGAACGGTTGACGATATTAAGTTGAAACTTTCATCGCGTGTTGAAGGGGATGTCGAAGAAAACCATAGGTTTTCTTACTAATGCTACTACTGCTGATGCCACAATTGCAACTACACAAACTAAGGGTATTAAGGTGAAGCTTTCAAGGAATATTTAGGTGGATGTTGAACTAAATCGAAATGAACTATACTACTACTACTAACAACTCACCGCAGCACCAAGCCGCCTGAGGCCAACACAGCTACGCACGATATTCCTCCACCCCAATCTATTCAAAGCCTCCCTTTTTACACCCGCTCACGAAGTTTCCATTTCCCTTAAATCTTTCTTTATGACGTCCTCATACTCCAGACGGGGATGGCCTGCTTTCCGTTTGGCCCTATATGAATTGCTAAAAAGAGCGCTCTTCGGCACTATTTCATGCTTCGTCCACCTACTTGATCCCAACCAAACAAGACTTACTTTCATTGCAGCCCTAGAGAAGAAGAATGCGACCTGCTTTTCGTCTACCCTAATGATTGAAACGCGATCAATAAAACATGTACTTTGAACAATTATTCCGTTATTTCTCTGGAAAGTATCCAGCAACTCTTCATCCTCTTGTCGGAGCGTCCATGCTTCAAAGCCATATTTGACCACTGTCATCACTGTAGCCTCTAACATTCTAATCTTGGTTTCCTATTCTTCCAGACTTTTTTTAACTGTAAAAAAACACCCTGAGCCTTGGCTATTCTATATTTAACATGTTCACTGCTCCTACCATCTTTACTAATAATACTACCAAGATAAGTGAAGCTTCCCACCTGATCAATCTTTTCATTACCCAACGTCACCTTTTCATCTTCACTTATTCCTAGCCTTAGTGACTTAGTCTTCCTAACATTATTCTTCAAACCAATTCTAGCACCCTCAACTAGCAAAACCTCTAAAACTTCATTCATTTTTCTCACACTTTCATCTAGGATGCTTAAATCATCAGCATAATCCAAGTCCAGGAGACTTTTTCCTCCCCATTTGATTCCGTGGTCTCCCACTGCCTTTCCTGTGCTCCTTAAAACAAAGTCCATCAAAATAATCCATATAGTGACTTAGTCTTCCTAACATTAATTTTCAAACCAATTCTAGCACCCTGAACTTGCAAAACCTCTAAAACTTCATTCATTTTGCTCATACTTTCATCTAGGATGCTTAAATCATCAGCATAATCTAAGTCCAGGAGAATTTTTCCTCTCCATTTGATTCCGTGGTCTCCCATTGCCTTTCCTGTGCTCCTTAAAACAAAGTCCATCAAAATAATCCATAGCCCTGCTTAACTCCAAGGGGGATAGAACACAGCCCTGCTTAACTCCTGATTTAATACAAAATCAGCTGGTAACCTCATTTACTACCTTAACCGCAACAATGTTGTTCTTGTACATAGCGCTAATCCCTCTAATATATTTATCGGGTATACCATTCCAGGATAAAACTTTTACTAAAGATCTCCTATCAACAGAATCGAACGCTTGCTCATAATCTATAAAACTGAGGACCAAAGATGTTTAAAAACTCAGGCACTTCTCAGTTATTAGACTAAGAGCGAAAATTTGGTCGATTCATCCCTTATATTTTCTAAAACCGCACTGTTCTTCTCTTAAAACCTTGTCTACGGCATCTCTCAGTCTAAAAAGTATCATATTACTAAGTAATTTACTACCAACAGATACCAGACTAATGCCTCGATAATTACCACACTCACTTTTATCACCTTTCTTATAAAATGGCTTAATTAAGGTTTTCATAAAATCGTTAGGTACTTCCCCTTTTTCAAAAACCATATTCATAATCTTCAGTAACTTATTTCTAACCTCAGACCCACCATATTTAAGAAACTCATTTACTACCCTATCAGCACCTGGAGCCTTATTATTCTTTAATCCTTTTAGTACTGTTGCAAATTCCTCCTCACAAAACAAATCTTCCTTCACATCCAAGGTATCACAAACTTTTTCATTTTCCTCTATATCTTGTCCTGCAACTCTATCTCGGTTTATCAAATTCTCAAAATGTTCTGCCCATCTATATTTAGTTTTTTTCTTTATCACTAATTGTGGCAACGTTCCTATCTTTAACTGAGACAAGTCCAGATTGACTACTTCCCCTCAATTTATTAACTTGCCAGTACAATATTTTACTATTATGCCGTCTAGCTACATCTTCCAGATCCTCGGCAATTTTATCCATGGCCTCCACTTCACACCTCCTTAGTTCATATTTCAATGCTTTCTACACTCTCTTTACATTGCTTTTGTTTTCATACGACCTATCACTCAGATAATTCTTGTACAAGTCCTTTCTCCTTTCTATTAAACATAAAGCTTTTTCACTAATATTCTTAGCTGCAGTTCTAGCTTTCTTCCCTAATACACCTTCAGCAACTTCACAAATTATTTTTCTAAAATTATTCCAACCATGTTCCACATTATCAAATTTTAAACTCTCAAGTTTAGTATTCAACTGTTCCTGGAAAGTTTCTCTCAAATTCTCATTCTGGAGTATACCAACATCAAAACTTCCCTGGAGGTGGTTACCCTTCCGATCTTTCGGCTTTAAGTTAACCCTTGACACAACTAGATGGTGATCTTTACCTTTAACATCAATTACAGCACTTCTATATACCGTAGTATCTTATAATGATCCTGCCAGTCTTCGGTTCACTATAACATAATCAGTAAGGTTTGCTGTCTTGCCATCCCGTGAATACCATGCTAGCTTATGAGCCATTTTATGACCAAACAACGTATTGGCTATAGCTAGATTGTTACACCTACAAAACTGGAAAAGTCTGTATCCATTACTGTTTTCTTTTGCCACACTAAATTTACCTAGGCTAGGATACCATCTATCCCTATTTCTACTAACCTGGGCATTAAAATCTCCCAGTAATTACATCATATTTCTACCTGGGACCTTGTCTATTTGCTCCTGTAACTGTCAGTAAAATTCATCTGAGTCCCTAGCATCTCCGTCAGATGGTTCTACAGGGGCGTATACTACTATAACTGATACCCTGAACTTTCTAGTCATAAAATGAGCAATTAGTATTCTATTATTAATACCTTCCCAGCCCAAACAAGACTTAGCAGCTTCCTTATTCATCATGAGCCCCTACACCCTGTCTATGTAACCCATCCTTCCTGCCTGAGTAAACAAATTCTATATCACCCAATTTCATACTTCCTACCCCTGGGATATAAGTTTCTGAAACTCCTAATAAATCCAGTTCGAATCTTCTGAACTCGTCAGTCAAAATGTCGATACGATAGTCATTTTTTAATGTCGTAACATTCCAAGTTCCAATTTTCATGTTCTTTAAATCATTGAAATTTTTTTCGCCTCAGGAAAAGCAATGATCCCGGATACCAGTGCGGGACGGGGATCACATATCTTCTCAAGTCTACACCGAGGGGCTTAAGCCGGCTTAGAACCGGACAGCAAGAAGTCCCTGGGACCTCCATGAATGGAGGCTTTGTGCAATCCTGGGCCCATCTTGGTCACAACATGGTTTTCAGCACTTGGCGATGCTCTTCTGTCAACAAGAGTCGAAATTCTGCACAGACATTCTCAAGTCTATTACCTCCGACTCATTATATATTCATGCCTACAAATATTATGCTACTACGGGGAGGCAACCCATAATAGATAAATCAGCTAGGAAGAGGTTTTTCAGCCCAAAGACGCCCATCAAAACATACCAAGCCCAGAAGAATTGTCCATTAGTCAGAATCCCGTGCGAATGCTTTGTCGTTTACTTGGCTATAATTTCCTCGAGGGGCGCCACTCCTCCAGTGGGAATAGAGATTGACCGCAAGGTCTCCAATCTTGCAGGTACCCCGAAAATGTCGAGGCAGCCCTTTACAGAGGCCGTTGTCCATAGATCTGGATCTTACGCCCTGCCGCAGTTGTCCTCATATACAGGATCCTCCCATGATGGTGTTCTGCATCACCATGTAGTTTAATCCATTACTGGGAAAAGATTTGCCACCCATGGGACTTGTAGACAAACCATTGGGCCCTTTTGAGTTTATATTTCAGGGGCCTTCTTCCTCCTCCGCTTGTATTTATGACTCTAGGCGAGGGTGCCAAAGATTCTATTATAGACCCTCGGGAAGAAGGCCCCCCTTTGGTCTATGCCTCCTGTAGTGGTACCAAAACACGCAGACTACTACTAAATATATATATCTTACTGCATATATAAGTTTTATATAGGAATATATAATCCACTGACATATTTAACCTGCTAATTATAAATATATATAACTCGCAGAATATATAAGATATATACAGAAATATATAAATCACTCACATATTCAACCTACTACTTATAAATATGTGTAACTCACTGACAAAGCATATCTAAGTCATATTCAGCTGTATATAACTCACTGACATATTTAACCTACTACTTATAAATATGTATAACTCACTGACAAGGCATGAATAAGCTATATGCAAAAGTATATAACTCACTGAAATATTTAAGCTTCTATTTATAAATATAAATAACTCACTGACTAGACTTTTTTGACTTGACTTGACTTTTATTTTCAACTAATAATATATCATACTTAACTGGCACTTACAGCACATTTTTTGAATAACATTATCAACAAACGTAGAGATGGTAAGAACGTATGACGTTTTATTAAGCCACTATTGTGACTTGAGCAGCGTCACACAATCTTTTATCATAAACCGAAACTCATTCACTCTTTCTACTCTTTTCCAACCATTCAATACAAATTAACTCAATTTAACTTTTTTTTTAACATTTTGTTTTACAACTTAATTACAATTTAACATTAAAAAAAAAATAAATAATTAAAAAAAAAAAAAAATAATTATTAATTAATTAAATTAATTCCCACCCAACAAAAACTTTTTTAATCTAATTTTAAACTGAAACTGGTTTTCTTGACTCCCTAATGCTCTCCGGTAAACCATTCCACAAATTAACTGCATAGTTTCTAATTGAAAAACTAGATCGACTCGTACTCCTTACTTCCGAGACCAAGCTTCAACGACCTCTAGTCCTATGATGATGATAATCAGAATTAAACTTAAAAAAATCTCTAAAATATTCTGGAGATAATCTATTAAGCACTTGGTAAGTAAACACTCCCGCCTGATGGTCCCTGATCTGATGAATATTTAAAATTCTAAAACTAATAAAAGATTCACGCATATGCTCATACTGAACAAACTCACCCAGTACTCGTAGTGCCTTATTCTGAAGAACCTGCAGTCTTTTAATATTTGAAGAAAAATTAGATGCATAAATACAGCAACCATAAACAATAAAAGGATGAAAAACAGTATGATATATATTTCTTAAAAGAGTTAAGGTAACACGTGTTTCAAACGCCGCATCACTCCAAGACCTCGTGCAAGTTTAGAAGAAATCATATTTATGTTTCTTCCAACTAAAACTATTATCAACATAAATTCCTAGATATTTATTTTCAAAAACCTGTGAAAGCGACAAATTATCAAATACTACGGAAGCACTATTTACAATTTTTCCTACCCTACTAAAAATCATATAATTTGTCTTAGAAGTATTAACAGCAAGGTAACTCAAGGAGGTAAACACCAAAAGGTTTTCCAGCGTTCGGTTTGCTTTATCCACTAGTTCTTCCAGTGACTGTGCAGAAATTGTCAAAGCAGTATCATCTGCAAATGCTGTAACAGTTGCTTCAGGCATGTAGAACCTCAGAGTATCTATGTATACGAGGAAGAGTAATGGACCAAGGACTGAGCCCTGAGGAACTCCACATTTTACAGGATAGACTCCGCTAACGATGTCATGTATCATTACTTTAGTTGACCTTCCATACAAGTATGATTTAAACCAATCCAAGCAAACATCTTTTATCCCCAGACTAGATAGGCGACACAGCAGCAACTCAAAATCCACAGTGTCGAAGGCTTTTTTGAAGTCAACAAAGATCGTTAAAGGAATAAGACCTTTTTCTAGATCTCCATTGATTACATCCAGAAGATGATGAACAGCATGGCTAGTAGAATGTTTACTGCGGAATCCTGGAATGCTAGTAGAATGTATAGCTTATATAGGCCTATATAAGTTATATACAGAAATATATAACCCAGTAATATATTTAACCTACTACTTATAAATATGTATAACTCACTGACTAGGCCTATATAAGTTATATACAGATATATATAACTCACTGACATATTTAACCTACTACTTATAAATATGTATAAATCACTGACTAGACCTGTATAAGTTATATACAGAAATATATAACTCACTGACATATTTAATCTACTGCTTATAAATATATATATAACTCACTGACTAAGCCTATATAAGTTACATACAGAAATATGTAACTCACTGACATATTTAACCTACTACTTATAAATATATATAACTCACTGATTAGGCCTATATAAGTTATATACAGAAATATATAACCCAGTAATATATTTAAACTACTACTTATAAACATGTATAACTCACTGATAAGGCCTATATAAGTTATATACAGATATATATAACTCACTGACATATTTAAGCTACTACTTATAAATACGTATAACTCACTGACTAGGCCTGTATAAGTTATATACAGAAATATATAACTCACTGACATATTTAACCTACTGCTTATAAATATATATAACTCACTGACTAGGCCTATATAAATTATATACAGAAATATATAACTCACTGACATATTTAACCTACTACTTATAAATATATATAACTCACTGACTATAAAAGTTATATACAGAAATATATAACTCACTGACATATTTAACCTACTACTTATAAATATATATAACTCACTGATTAGGCCTATATAAGTTATATACAGAAATATATAACTCACTGACATATTTAACCTACTACTTATATATACTTATAACCTACTAATTTAACCTACTGCAACTACTACTACTATATATATATATATATATATATATATATATATATATATATATATATATATATATATATATATATATATATATATATATATATATATATATATACTATACATATATATATATATATATATATATATATATATATATATATATATATATATATATATATATATATATGTATATATATACATACACATACACACATACATACATACATACGTATATATATATATACACACATATACACATATACATACCCACATATATACACATATATACATTCATACATACACATAAAAAAGGAGACAAAAAAGGAGATAACTGGGACATAACTGGGACAAAAATCGTCTTTTGGGTATTGCCCGAGTCCTGATGAAGCTACCTAAATGCTTCAAAGACCAACCGATATTTATATATATATATATATATATATATATATATATATATATATATATATATATATATATATATATATATATATATATATATATATATATATATATATATATATATATATATATATATATATATATATATATATATATATATATATATATATATATATATATATATATATATATATATATATATATATATATATATAAATGAACGTGCATTGTCCGTTTAATATACAACATATTCTTGTATTTATTCCTTAAAGTCTTTATAATTTTTGATTTATTAAAGCTAAAAAAGTGAAAACATTTAAAATGTTTTTTTTTTGTCAGTTCTATGTATGCTTATAGCAGCTGATTCATTATTTGCTCATAGAAGCTGATGAGCCGAATGAGTCCACTTTCCTATCAGGTCGTGATGTTCACAGGGCATCTGACTCTGGTCATCTGGTCAGTTATTACTTTAAGCACATAAGAGTAGTAGAGAGGGGTCAGGAGGTCCGAACATGACCACGTGGTTATGGTTTTCTCAGTGAGAATGAAAAAACAGGAATTTTCTCACTTGAAAAACCATGAATTTTGTCACATTTATGTCTGTTTTTATGGTTTTTGTCAGTGAGAATTTGAAAAACAGGAACTTTCTCACATTTTTGTATGTTTTTATGGTTTTTGTAAGTGAGAATTTGAAAAACAGGAACATTGTCCTATTTATGGATGTCACCAGCAATTCATGTCTGTTTTATGGTTTTCTTACTGAGAATGAATAAACAGGAACTTTCTCACTGAGAAAACCATAAACCACGTGGTGCTGTCACGAGTCAGGACACCTGTGCTGTCGACCTCAATTCACCTATCGTGAATCAATAATTCCCCTTAGAAACAACAAATTAATTTCCCCTTTCTTGACAGATCAATCAATCAATGACATCATCTGTCAGACTTTAAAAATTTTCGCCTAGAAACATTTCTCCAGGAATAGATTCAAATCATTAATGTTGCCTCGGGAACAGTTCTTTTGGTCGAACTCCAAAGGATATTAATAACCAAAGGCCATGGAAACAATTCGGCAAGAAACATCTTAGCGATGAATTGTTTTAGCGTGCGAAAAGGTTTCCTATTAATTTGAAATGCATTAGCGCAGAGATTCCAATAACAAAGGAACACGCTGAATTTGCGTTTAGTGATTATTTGGGCGAAACCGTTTTAGACAGGTTATGGAACTATTTCGGCGAAACAGATAGAGACATTTTAAAAGAAGATTTTTGAAGAGATTTTAGAAGAGAATTTGAGTGTGGTCGTTATAATACACAAGTTTCATTTGAACAGTGTTGTGAGGTCCTCTAACCCAACCCCAAAGGGTTCCAATCCTCCTACCCCAACCCCGAAGGAAGCCCCCGGTCCTCAAAAGCCCCCAAGCTCCCAAAGGCCCTCCACCGGTCCCCAAATGTCCCCAGGCCCCCAACTGCCCCCCCGGACCCTCAAAGGCCCCCCAAGCTCCCAAAGGGCCACCGGCGCCCCCAAAGGCCCACCCAGACCCCCAACGGCCATCCCCGGGCCCCCCAAAGGCCCATCGAGCTCCCAAAGGACCAACGGGGTCCCAAAGGCCCTCCACCGGTCCCCAAATGTCCCCCAGGCACCCAAAGGCCCTCCCTGTGCCCCCCCCCCAAAGGCCCCACGACCTGCCAAACGCCCCAACGGGTCCCCAACGCCCTCCCCCCGTCCCCCAAAGTCCCGCCGGACCCCCCACGGCCCTCCCGGTGCCCCACACGCCCACCCGTCCCCAAATGTCCCTCCGGACCCCCAAAGGCCCTCTATGTGCCCCAAAGGCCATCCCCGGGCCCCCCAAAGGCCCATCGAGCTCCCAAAGGACCAACGGGGTCCCAAAGGCCCTCCACCGGTCCCCAAATGTCCCCCAGGCACCCCAAGGCCCTCCCTGTGCCCCCCCCCCCAAAGGCCCATCGAGCTCCCAAAGGACCAACGGGGTCCCAAAGGCCCTCCACTGGTCCCCAAATGTCCCTCCGGACCCCCAAAGGCCCTCCCTGTGCCCCAAAGGCCCACCGGTCCCCAAATGTCCCTCCGGACCCCCAAAGGCCCTCCCTGTGCCCCAAAGGCCCTCCATGTGCCCCCATTCAATTATCAGAAAGTATTGTGACACAATGGATAGAACATTTGAAATTATTGATGAACTTGAAGCCTTGGCAGCCACAATTAGCAATGTAAGTTCTGTTTTCATTTTTTATTTTCAAAATAAAATTATTTTTCGTCGTCACCCTCTACTATATTCGGGTAAACCCCCCCCCCCTAAACAAACGTCCCTATATGATGTTTATACTCGATAAAAAGTGAAAAATACGCTCTTTTTTCGTTACGTAAACCCCATCCTTCCTTCCCCCTCTGTTTACGACCTTAATTCTAGCAAAAAGAAATAATTTTCTTTCGTTAAATTTATGCAATTTTAAGTGTCTATATCCTAGCTAAAAGCGATCATTGACTTCCGTCACTGTTGTTATTAACCGAACCTGGTTTTGACACAAGGCTCTCCGGCACGAGGCCTATAATTAGCTGTCATCCTTTCCCCTCTGTGTTTACGAACGCAGCAGCCAAAGTCAAAAGGAACTGTTTCTCCGTCAAAATTAAATCACTTTGAAGCAATTGTAATAATTAGGCGCAGACGCAATATGCTATTTTAGAGACCCAGTAAAATCTCGTTATTTTCAAATTAAGATCTAACAATATATTTAGGACATTGGCGAATGGGGGAGGGGGCCATGCCTCAATTCTATCGCCATCATTGTAAGGTGAAAACAAACTGTTTCTTCGCGTGAAAAGTAAGGGGGTGAGTTTAAGAAAAAGATACATTGCTTTATTATGCGTAAATTGAATAGCATTTTTACCATATCTTTCGGTGGAGGGAGGGGGTATTTTCCCATGTCTTTTCTCAGGGATATTTGCCGTGGGGGTTATTTTCCGTAGGCTGTTTTTTCTGGGTGTGTGATAAATACCAGCTATCGTAAAAGGATATGGAAAGATAAAAAATACCGTTAATACTTTAAATGCATCAAACAAGGTGTGCACAATGCAGATTAAAACCAGAAAAGAACAGAAACGCCTAAAAATAAGAAATTAGGCCGATTTATATAGGCCGGCTTTTGAAGGGCTCAGTGAGCCGTAATTCTCAGATTCAAAAAAGGATGCAATTAGTATATTTCACGAAACCTGATTTGGGAGGTGTAGTTTGCTTTTTGGACTTTTCAGAGCTAGGATTCTTAGTCACTCATAGGTTTTTGTTGTCTGAAACTTCGGGTTTGGGATGAGTAGTTTGCTATTTCAGACTTTTCTGAGCTAAGGTTTCCTAGTATTTCATAGGTGAATGTTGTCTGAAACCAATAGTTTGGGATGTGTAATTTGCTATTTCCGACTTTTCATAACCGGATTTCTTAGTCTTTCGTAGGTGTGTGGTGTCTGAAACCTATGATTTGGGATGTGTGGGATTGCTATTTCAGGCTTTTCTGAGTTGGATTTATTAGTCTTTCATAGGTGTGTAGTGTCTGAAACCTATGATTTGGGGTGGGTGGATTGCTACTTTTGACCTTTCTGAGCTGGATTTCTTAGCCTTTCATAGGTGTTTGTTGTCTGAAACATATAGTTTGGGATGACTAGTTTGCTATTTTTGACTTTTCTGACCTAGGTTTCTTAGCCGTTCATAGGTGAGTGTTGTCTGAAACCTATGATTTGGGATATGTAATTTGCTATTTCTGACTTTTCATAACCAGATTTCTTAGTCTTTCGTAGGTGTGTGATGTCTGAAACCTATGATTTGGGGGTGTGTGGGTTGATATTTTTTGACTTTTCTGAGCAGGATTTCATAGCCATTCTTAGGTGTGTGTTGACTGAAACATATGATTTGGGATGGTTATTTTGCTATTTTTGACTTTTCTGAGCTAGATTTCTTAGCCACTCATAGGAGTGTGTTGTCTGAAACTCATGATTTGGGAAGCACACGAAAACTTACATGCACACAAAAACTTAAATGCACACAAAAACTTACACACACACACACACACACACATACACACACACACACACACACACACACACACACACAAACACAAACAAAATAAAAACAAACAAAAACTATAAATTACACACACACTAAAAAACTTACACACACACAAAAAATGACACACACAAACACACTAACAAAAAAACAAACCTAATAATGAACACAAAAAAAACTAAAACACACACGCAAAAAAACTTACACACACACACACTCACAAAACTTACACACACACACACGAAAACTTACACACACACACGCCAAAACTTACACATACAAAAACTTACACATGCACACGAAAACTTACACACACACAAAAACACAAGAAAAATTACAAACACTCGCAAAAAATTACACACACACACACACACACAAAATTACACGCACACACACACAAAAACTTACACATGCACACTAAAACTTACATGCACACAAAAACTTATAACCACACAAAAACTTACACACACACACACACACAAAACTTACACACACACACACACACTAAAACTCAC